>NC_090386.1:96346826-96708076 GCF_036365525.1 Heterodontus francisci | reverse complement strand
CTTCCTTCCTTCCTTCCTTCCTTTCTTTCTTTCTTTCTTTCCTTCCCTTCCTTTCCCTTTCTTTCTTTCCCTCCCTTTCCTTTCCTTTCCTTTCCGTTCCTTTCCTTTCCTTTCCTTTCCTTTCCTTTCCTTTCCTTTCCCTCCCTCCCTCCCTTTCTTTCTTTCTTTCTTTCTTTCTTTCTTTCTTTCTTTCTTTCTTTCTTTCTTTCTTTCTTTCTTTCTTTCTTTCTTTCTTACTTTCTTTCTTTCCTTTCCTTCCCTTTCCTTCCTTTCTTTCTTTCTTTCTTTCTTTCTTTCTTTCCTTTCCTTTCCCTTCCTTCCTTCCTTCCTTTCTTTCTTTTTTTCTTTCTTTCATTCTTTCCCTTCCTTTCCTTTCCCTTCCTTCCTTTCTTTCTTTCCTTCTTTCTTTCCTTCTTTCTTTCTTTCTTTCTTTCTTTCTTTCCCTTCCTTTCCCTTCCTTCCTTCCTTCCTTCCTTTCTTTCTTTCTTTCTTTCTTTCCTTCCCTTCCTTTCCCTTTCTTTCTTTCTTTCCCTCCCTTTCCTTTCCTTTCCCTTCCTTTCCTTTCCTTTCCCTTCCTTTCCTTTCCCTTCCTTCCTTCCTTCCTTTCTTTCTTTCTTTCTTTCTTTCTTTCTTTCTTTCTTTCTTTTCTTTTCTTTCATTCTGGCTTCATGCTACAGTAGACGGTGTCAGGCCCCCATTGGGAGGAGCAGTTACTTTTTTTTCCCTTATTTGTGGGTGTCCTTATTTCATTTGTTATTTCAATTTGGAAATGCCACTGCAGCCCACAAAGGGTTAAGTTGCAGCGAGTGCCTCACCGATTGTTTGGCCCCAGAAGCAGGAAACATCTGAGGTGACCATTGATCACTGGACCAAACTTCACAGTAAATTAAATCTGCATCAATAAGCTGGCACCACTATCTTCCTTACCCGTTCTCATGGACATCACATCATTACTGCAAGTCCTCTGCTGCAGTAAATAAGGATCAGCCCATAGCTTGGCGTCAGTACTTACAGTAGCTCAGCTGTAAATTGGAGCTGTCTAAATCAGTGACAGGACATTTTTAACCTGCTAAAACATTGACTGTTTTTGTATTTTTTGTGCACTGGGTGAATCTTCATATTCTAAAGGCTTGATAAACTCCCAGCTTTGTGTATCATAATGTTTTATTCCAATTGGGATTGAGGTTCCTCTGATTCTCTCATTGGTAAATTTAGAATCATGCAGCACAGAAAGAGGCCATTCAGCCCATCATGCCCATGCTGGCTCTTTGAATGAGCTATCCAATTAGTGCCACTGCCCAGCTCTTTCCCCATAGTCCTGCAATTTGTTTTTCTTTTCATGTATTTATCCAATTCCCTTTTGAAAGTTATTATTGAATCTGCTTCCACCGCCCCTTCAGGCAGTGCGTTCCCGATCACAGCAGCTCGATGAGTAAAAAACTTCTCATCTCTCCTTTGGTTCTTTTGCTAATTACCATAAATCTGTGTCTACCGGTTACCAACTCTCCTGCTAATGGAAATGCTTGATCCCCATCAACTCTATCAAAACTCCACATGACTGTAAACACCTCTTTAAATCTCCTCGTAAACTTCTCTGCTCTAAGGCGAGCAATCACAGTTTCTCCAGTCTCTCCACATTACTGATGTCACTCATCTCTGGTACCATTCTGGTAAATCTCCTCTGCTGTCTCTCCAAGGCCTTGACATCCTTCCTAAAGTGTGGTGACCACACTTTATTTCATCATCTGATTCCTGGTGTGGCACCAGGCCAAACTAGGAAGGTCCCAGTTTGTATCCTCAGCAAGTCAGGCAGCATCTGTGGAGAGAAAAACAGAGTCATGTTTCAGGTCTGTGACCTTTCATCAGTTCTGATGACGCTGCTTGACCAGCTGAGTCTTTCCAGCATTTTCTGTTTTGTTTTTCAGATTTCCAGCATCTGCAGTATTTTGCTTTTGTGTTTGTTGTATCTGGAGGGGCCATGTCAGCTGGATTTATTGCCAACTAATATTGGCTGTGATCAGAGACTCCAGTTGCCAATTTTATTTTATGATTTTATTGATACTCTTTTCTAATTTTATATTTGAAGTGAAGTTAGTGTCAGCATTTGCCTGCAATAACTGCACTGCAAAAGTAATTTATTTCTTGTGGACCACTTTGAGATGTATTAGTGACACGATGGTTTGTTTGAAAAATAAGTGCTTTCTCTTTCTTTAAGTTGATTATTGCTCTTCTGAACTTGGGTGGTGGGGTTGATGGAGTGGGGTGTGGGAGTGGGGGGGGGATTGTGGGGTGGGGATGGGGTGGGGGGTGGTATGGGGATTGTGGGGTGGGGATTGTGTGGTGATGGATGGGTGTGACGGTGTTCAAATGAAAGTTTCAAAGCGGAGATTAATAGATTTTTGTTATCCAGGAGTATTCAGCATTACAGAACCCAGCTGGGTAGATGGACTTGAGATATCAAGATCAGAGCCATGATCTGGTTGAATAGCGGAATGAGCTGGCAGGGCCGAATGGCCTCCTCCTGTTCTGCTGTTCCTAAAGTGAGTGCTTCCATCTCAAATCAGGTGTTCTAAGTGATATGAAGTGATCAAGCCACCAGAAGCTGTAAGACTGGGAGACTGTAGATGAGGAACAGACTGAGTTAAACATTACTTGTGCCAGCTGGTTATGAGCTTACTAATTTGGAACAGAAGCTGCTTAAAATGTCCAAAGTCTAGATCAGCTGAATTTCACTGAATGATAATAAGGCTGAGCCAATCCTCAAGCCTGCCAACATGGAAAACTTTCTGAAGTCTACGGTAAGGAATTGGGTAAATTGCCTTGTGAAACCTTGCCACTGGCTGCAGGGGATTGCCATAGCAATGGTTCTCAAACGTTTTTGGTTGAAGGACGTCTTTTCAAATAAATTAGTAATCATGGGTCACCCGTTAGGCCGACTCTGCTCAGTGGGCACTAGCACAGGGAAATTAGGGTCAGGCAATAAATGCCGGTTTGCCGGAGGTGCCCAGAATGGTTGGAACAACTCCTTGGATAATTCATCACCCTGCTTCAGATCATCTTGAAATCAGGCTGGAAGGAAACAGAGAATCTGTCCAAAATGCAAGTCAGTAGGAAAATAGGAAAAGATTTTTTGAAGAAATGTATCCAGTGGGGCTCCCCAGGGGTCAGGACTAGGATTACTGCTTTTCTTGGACTATATTAATGACCTGGACTTGAGTGTACAGGGCACAATTTCAAAATTTGCAGATGACACAAACTTGAAAGTGTTATGAACTGTGAGGAGGATAGTGATAAACGTCAAGAGGACATAGACAGGCTGGTGGAATGGGAGGACACGTGGCAGATGAAATGTAATGCCAAAAAGTATGAAGTGACACATGAAAAATTGAGTGGGAGGCAGGGGGTGACATTCCTGACATCTTCCCGCCTCTGCCGCAATTTTACGTGGGGTGGCGGCAGTGAGAAGCGGCCTGCCCACCCCAGGCCAATCAGGGCCCTTAAGTGACCAATTAACGGCCACTAAAGGGCCTCCTCCCGCTGCCATAAGTATTTTACCGGTGGCGGTTAGGCAGCAAAGACCCCAAGAGCACTGCCAGGTAAAATCTGGAAATCTTCTTGCGGGGGCCCTCCTGATCTGGCACCCTGTGCCCCGTGGAGGGCTGCCACCGAAGCCCCAACCGCACCCAACGCACAACACTCCACTCCCTCCAACCAACACCCCCTTGCCTCACAGGGGCCCGGCTGATTGTCCCTGGTGAGGCCAAAAACACACCTTCTTTCTGGGGCCGTCCTTCCTCTTGCTTCCGCAGTTGGGTGCAGTCCTAGCAGTGGCCACCGCTCCTGGTGGCGTTGCTGGGACTAAGAGCTGCCGGCCCGCTGACTGTCCAGCAGCTCCATTGGGCTGGATTTTACCCTAGGCGGACGGGAATTTGCCACCGACGCAAAAGTCAGTGGTGAACCCACTTCCACCTAGCCCGGGGATCCGTCCCGTATTTTTCGGATCCCCAGGCTTTAATTGTCCCGAGGCGGGACTTCCACCCACTTGAAGGAGGAGGTCCTGCCTCAGTGAGATGCAGCCCAGTTGACGCCATGGACCCTAGAGAGTGGGTAAGTTGGGCATGCCTCACCAGGGGGATCGGTCGTGCCCTGGTGAGGCTAGGGTTATCTGTTGGGGGGAGGGGACATCATGGGTCCATGGGTCCCGGGGGTGGGTTGGGAGGCAGGGGTGGCCCTCAATCGGGCACTCTGTGCCCGACTGCCATGGCCCCACCCCCCGGCGCACGGAAAGACCGGCAACTTTCGCTTGGCGGCCTTTCACGCCCCCAGCACGCCCACTTGCCACGGATACAATAACCGTGGAGGCGGGCAAGGGCCCTTAAGTGGCCGTAAAGTAAACCTCCCGGAGCCTCCCGCTCAATTTTACGCCATCCCCAAGCCATCATCCGCCCGATGTTAAATTCTGGCCAGACGGACACGATGGGCCGAATGGCCTCCTTTATAAAACACTGGTTTGGCCACAACTGGAGTATTGCGTCCAATTCAGGTCACCACACTTTAAGAAGGATGTGAAGGTTTTAGAGAGGATGCAGAAAAGATTTATGAGAATGATTGCACAGACGAGGGACTTCAGTTATGTGGATAGATTAGAGAAGCTTTTCCTTAGAGAAGAGAAGGTTGAGAGGATATTTCATAGAGGTGTTCAAAATCATGAAGGATCTTGACAGAGTAGATCGGGACAAACTGTTCTCCTTGATGAAAGGATCAGGAACCAGAGGACACAGATTTAAAGTGATTGGCAAAAGAACCAATGACGACACGAGGAAAAAGCTTTTTTTATGGAGTAAGTGGTTAAAATCTAGAATGCAGTGCCTGAGAGTGTGGCGGAGGCAGATACAGTTGTAGCTTTCAAAAGGGAATTGGATAATTATTTGAAGAGGAAAAATTTGCAGGATATGGGGAAAGGGTGGGGGAGTGGGACTATCTGAGTTGCTCTTACAGACAGCTAGCATGGACACGATGGGCCAAATGGCCTCCTTCTGTGCTATAACTATTCTATGATTCTATGCATTTATGAGAAACACCAAGGTCCCTCTGCAGTTTGTGTGTCTTTAATTGAGAAAGTGCTGCTTGGACGAAATGATATTGATTGCAAAACAAAATAATAAATGGCTCAGCAAACAGTGAGAAAGGTTAATAATATCTCAAAGGCGTTGGATATAATTATGACAAAGACACTGCAATGGGAACAACATTCCGTGAATAAAATGCCTGATTGTCAGATCCAAGTCAAAAGGATATGGTTATGTTGGACTTTGGGGGACTTTCCAGTGGGGTAACTCAGTGGATTTCTGAGCCTTAATTGGACAACTAGGACTTATTTATTTGTAAGATATATTGTGACAAAACTAACCGCTCCTACCTCTCAGTGAAGCCTTCGAAAGAGATGAATTGAATCAGATAACAATCAAACAGAACAAATCAGGCATAGCAAAACACTCTTTTTGTTTCCTGTCTCACTCTAATTTACAGTTTGCTCAGAGGGCACAGTCCATCGCTTACACTGAACCAGACGTCTAAAAATCACTTTAATCCCATCACCGTAATAAGATAAAATGTTGTTTTCAACCCTTCCACTTTGCCATATTCACCCAATAAGATGTGAACTCAGATGTCCCCTAACTCAATCAGGCCAGGGACTTGACAATGGCTTTTCAGCTGTGGCTGAGTGGGTAGCTCTCATGCCTCTCGAGTCAGTAGTTCAGGAGTTCAAGTTCCACTCCAGAAATGTAACCACTTAATCCGGAGTGACACTCCTAGTGCTGTACTGAAAGAGAGTTGCACTGTTGGAGGTGTCATCTGTCAGATGATGTGTTGAAACAAGTCCCCACCTGCCCTCTAAGGTGGACTTAAAAGATACCATGGCACTATTTCGAAGAAGAGCTGGGGAGTTCTGCATTGTGTCTCAAGGTGCTTTATAGCCAATGAAGTAATTTTGAAGTGTAGTTACTGTCGTAACTGTCACACACCACCCTGACTTGGAACTATATCACCGTTCCTTCACTGTCGCTAGGTCAAAATCGTGGAACTCCCTTCCGAACAGCACTGTGGGTATACCTACCCAAATGCACTGCATTTGGTTCAAGAAGGCAGCACACCACCACCTTCTCAAGGGCAATTAGGGATGGGCAATAAATGCTGGCATGGCCAGTGACACCCACATCCCATGAATTAATTTTAAAAAAACACAGCACCCAATTTATGCACAGCAAGATCCCACAAACAGCAATGAAATAATGACCAGATATTTTATTTTCAGGTGTTTGTTGAAGGATTAATACTGACCACGACTCAGGGATCCTTCACACCCCCACCATCGAGTTCCCAATCTCAGTCATGCTGCTATAGGGGAAGAAGGTGGTTTAATTCCTGATGTTGAGACACAGGCAGCATTGGCTGCAGACTGCTTACCACAAGCTGCTAGGGTACATGGTGCACGTGGATTGAAGGGGATTGGTTTGGGCAGAAAACTGGGTGACTAAAGGGGAAAATCAACAGCAGTGCGGAACAACAACTTGCATTTATATAGCGCCTTTAATGTAGTGAAATGTCACGAAGGTGCTTCACAGGTGCATTATCAAGCAAAATGTGACACCAAGCCACACAAAGAGATATTAGATCAGATGACCAAAAGCTTGTTTAAAGAGGAAGGTTTTAAGCAGCATCTTAAAGGAGGAGAGAGAGATGGAGAAGCAAAACATTTAGGGAGGGAATTTCAAAGCTCAGAGCCTGGGCAGCTGAAGGCACAACCACCAATGGTGGAGTGATTAAAATCGGCGATGTGGAAAAGACCAGAATTGGAGGAGCCTCAAATAACTAAAAAAAAATCCTTGAAGGTGTTATTAAACTGATGGGATAATTTCCGCAGAACAGGAGTATATTTGGTTTGGCTTTCCTTAATGAAGCTCATTCTAATCAGAGAGGGTGTTTCCTAATTGAAGTCAGCCTTTGATAACACATTTAGACTTTGGTCCCCAAGTTGAAGATAGAGAAGAGCTTCTCCAGTGGATGTCCAGGCTCTGCGCATCAAAATGATTATATTTGCTGGCATACCTCTAAACTGACTGTGTTCGCTTTCTAACTCTCTGCTAGTTTGTTCTGTATGGTCCCAGTGGGAGTCTCCTGCACAGACTATCCATTTAATGAGTGTTTATTTTTATACACTGTATTTATCAATAATTTAACTTTTATGGCCGCTATGCAGTCTATTCACGTCTCCAGATCTCCGAGCTCTCCTTCACGATGGAAGCCCTGATTTATTCAGCTAGACCACCTAGACTGTATCAGCAACCCCATGGCATTCCCATGGGAATCAGACAATTTTCCAGTCAAACGTTTGTGGGGTTAAATCTCAATATTCTTTTTCTTTCCAATTCCCGTGATTCCAGTTTCCTGAGACTGAGCGCAAAATGGACTCAGGCCTCATCTAAGTCGGTTGTGCCTCCAGAGGCAGCTTCACCCTTATGCAGGAATGACGTTTGGGCCAAATGCCTTGCAGGAAATGGCCTTGGGTAAGTGTTGGGGGGTGGAGGGAAGCAGGACGAGGGGTGGAAAAAAGACTTACATGTATATAGTGCCTTTCACAACCACAGGATGGCTCAAAGCACTTTACAGCTGATGAAGTACTTTTGAAGTGTAATCACTGTTGTAATGTAGGAAATACAGCAGCCAATTTGCACACAGCAAGCTCCCACAAACAGCAATGTGATAATGACCAGATAATCTGTTTTTGTGATGTTGATTAATGGATAAATATTGGCCAGGCTACCAGGGATAACTCGTAGTACCATGGGATCTTTTACATCCACTTGAGAATGAAGACGGAGCCTCAGTTTAATGCCGCATCCAAAAGACAGCACCTTCAACAGTGCGGCACTCCCTCAATACTGCACTGGAACATAACATAAGAACATAAGAAATATGAGCAGGAGTAGCCTATACAGTCCCTCGTGCCTGCACCACCACTCAATAAGATCATGGGCTGATCTGATCTTGGCCTCAACATTTTCCTGCCAGTTCCCCATAATCCTTAACTCCCCTATAGTTCAAGAATCTATCCAACTCAGCCTTGAATATATTCAATGACTCAGCCTCCACTGCTCTCTGGGGTAGAGAACTCCACAGATTCACAATCCTCTGACAGAAGGAATTCCTCCTCATCTCCATCTTAAATGGGAGATCCCTTATTCTGAAACTTTGCCCCCCAGTTCTAGATTCTCCCATGAGGGGAAATATCCTCTCAGCACCTACTCTGTCAAGCTCCCTCAGAATCCTATATGCTTCAGTAAAATCACTTCTCATTCTTCTAAACGCCAATGAGTATAGGCCCAACCTGCTCAACATTTCCTCATATGACAACCCCTTCATCTCAGGTATCAAACCAGTGAACCTTCTCTGAAATGCTGCCAATGCAAGTACATCCCTCCTTAAATAAGGAGACCCAAACTGTTTGCAGAACTTTAGGCGTGGTCCCACCAACGTCCTCTACAGTTGCAGCAAGGCTTCCTTACTTTGATATGGATTTTACATAAAATTAGTTTGAGCAATTTCAGTACTTGGTAATGAGCCTGCTGACTCCTTAAACCTCTCTACCACCCACAAGGCTCAGGTCGGTAGTATGCATTACTGTCAACTTGAAAACACCCTGTTTATCCCTACTCTTTGCTTCCTGCAATCCTCTATCCATGTTAATATATTATCCCCAACTCCATGAGCACTTATTTTGTGTATTGGCCTTTGTACAGCTTTTGGAAATCTAAGTATACTACCTCTACTGGTTCCCCCTTATCTACCCTACTAGTTACATCCTCAAAAAACTCTAATAAATTCGTCAAACACAGTTTCCTTTTGCAAAACAATGTTGACTTTGTCTGATCATGCTATGATTTTCTAAGTGTAATGTCAAGACTATCTTAATAATAGATTCCAGCATTTTCCCACCAACTGACGTCAGGCTAATTGGCCTATAGTTCCCTGTTTTCTCTCTCCCTCCTTTCTTGAACAGTGGTGTTACATTTGCTAACTTCCAATCACTGGATCCCTTCTAGAATGGAAAATCATTAAGTGCATCCACTATCTCTACAGCTACCTCTTTTATAACTCTAATATTTAGACCATCAAGTCCTGGGGAATTTGTCAGCTTTTAGTCCCTTAACTTTCTCCACTGATATAAATTACCTTATGCTCCTCATTCTTGTTAGCCCCTTGGTTACCCTCTAGTTCTGGTATGTAATTTTTGCCTTCTACTGATCTTTTTTATTCTTTCATGGGATGTGGGCAAGGCCAGCATTTGTGGCCCATCCCTAATTGCCCTTGATAACTGAATGGCTTGCTAGGCCATTTCAGAGGGCAGTTAAGAGTCAACCATATTGCTGTGGTCTGGAGACACATGCAGACCAGACCAGGTAAGGACAGCAGATTTCCTTCCCTCAAGGACATTAGTGAACATATTTTTTATTAAACAACTATCAATGATAGTTCCATGGCACCATGACTGAGACTAACTTTCAATGCCAGAATGTTTAATTAATTAATTAGATTTAAATTCAACCAGCTGCTATGGTGGGATTTGAACTTATGTCCCCAGGGCATTAGCCTGTGTCTCTGGACTATAAGTTCAATGGTATTACTACTACATCACCATCTCCGCACACTCACATTATTTGTTCAACATCTCCACCATTTCCACATTCCCCATGATAATTTCTCTTGTCTCTGCCTCTAAGGGACCAACATTTACTTTAGCTACTCTCCTCCTTTTTATATACTTGTAAAAGCTCTTACAGTCTGTTTATATATTCCTTGCTAGTTTATTCTCATTTTCTATTTGCTCCCTTTTTATCAACTTCTTGGTCCACCTTTGCTAGTTTCTAAAACTGTTCCAATCCTCAGGCTTACTACAATTCTTCGCAACATGATAAGCCTCTTCTTTTTATCTACTATCCTTAACTTCCCTAGTAATCCAAGGATGGATCTTTCTTGCTGAGTTTTTGTTTTTTAATGGAATATATTTTTGTTGAACATTTTGTATTGTTTCTTTAAATGTTTCCCACTGTTTACTTACTACCATACATTTAGTCTATTTACCTAATCAGCCTTAGTCAGCTGTCCCTCATACCTATGAAACTAACTTTGTTTAAGTTCAAGATTCATGTTTGGGACAGCAATATGTCGCTTCCAAACCTAATATGGAATTCAGTAGTATTATGATCACTTTTCCCCAGGGGATCTTTTACTATGAGATTACTGATCAAACATGCCTCATTGCACAGTACTAGATTGAAAATAGGTTTATCCCTAGTTGGCTCCACTACATATTGTTTCAGGAAACTGCCTCAAAATCATTCTACAAATTCATCTTGCATGGACCAACTCTTGTCTACAAAGAAACCTACCTTCCATTGATTTACAAGGATCATACAAGATCTATGAAGTTATAGCTATCAGGAAAATATGTGCAGGTTGGATCTCTTTTCTCTTGAAAAGAGAAGGCTGAGGGAATAGAGGGTTATGCTGAATGACTAGGATGAGGAAGGATGGGAGTAGGGTTGAGTTGAGCATAAACACCAGCATGGACTGGTTGGGCCTAATGGCTTGTTTCTGTGCTCTATTATTACATGCGAACATACGAATTAGGAACAGAAGTAGGCCATTCGGCCCCTCTAGCCTGCTCTGCCATTCAATAAGATCATGGCTGATCTGTTTGTGTCGCGAATTCTACACTCCCATCTACTCTTGATAACATTTGATTCCCTTGCCTAACAGGAATCTATCTACCTCCGCCTTAAAAATATTCAATGACCCCGCCTCCACCACCTTCTGAGGCAGAGAGTTCCAAAGTCGCACAACCCTCTGAGAAAATATTTCTCCTCTTCTCTGTCCTAAAAGGGTGATCCCTAATTTTAAAACAGTGGCCCCTAGTTCTGGCCTCACCCACAAGAGGAAACATCCTTTCCATATCCACCTTGTCAAGACCGTTCAGGATTTTATAAATTTCAATCACGTCTCCCCTCACTCTTCTAAACTCCAGTGAAAACAAGCCCAGTCTGTCCAACCTTTCCTCATAAGGCAATCCACCCCCCCCATTCCAGGTAGCAATCTAGTAAACCTCCTCTGAACCAACTCCAACGCATTTACATCCTTCCTTAAATAAGGAGACCAAAACTGCACACAGTTTTCGGGATGTGGTCCCGCCAATGCCCTGTATAACTGAAGTATAACATCCTTACTTTTATTTTCAATTCCTCTCGTAATAAAGGATAGCATTCCATTAGCCTCTTTATTACTTGCTGTACCTGCATACTAATTTTTTGTGGCTCATGAACTGGAACACCTAGATCCCTCTGCACCTCGGAATTCTGCAGTCATTGTCCATTTAAGTAATACTCTGCTTTTTTATTCTTCCTGCCAAAGTGAACAACTTCACATTTTCCCACATTATATTCCATCTGCCAGACTTTTACCCACTCACTCAAACTATCTGTATCGGTCTGTAACCTCCTTATGTCCTCCTCACAACATACTTTCCTACCTATCTTTGTGTCATCTGCAAATTTAGCTACCGTGCCATCCCTCCCCTCATCTAAATCATTGATATAAATTGTAAAAAGTTGAGGCCCCAGCACAGACCCCTGCTGGACTCCACTTGTCACATCCTGCCAATCAGAAAAGGACCCATTTATGCATACTCTCTGTTCTCTGCCAGTCAGCGAATCTTCTATCCATGCTAATATGTTACCCCCTATACTATGAGCTCCTACTTTGTGCAATAACCTTTTATATGGCACCTTGTCAAATGCCTTCTGGAAATCCAAGTACAGTACGTCAACGGGCTCCCCTTTATCCACAGTGCATGTTACTCCTTCAAAGAACTCCAATAAATTGGTTAAACATGATTTCCCTTTCACAAAACCACGCTGACTATTCCCAATTACCTTGAGTTTTTCTAAGTGCCCTTCTATAGCCTCCTTAATGATCGATTCTAACACCTTTCCCACGACAGACATCAAGCTAACTGGCCTATAGTTACCTGTTTTCTTCATTTCCCCCTTCTTGAATATTTGCTACTTTCCAGTCTGATGGAACCTTTCTTGAATCTAGCGAATTTTGAAAAATTAACACCAATGCATCGACTACCTCATTAGCCACCTCTTTTAAGACCCTAGGATGAAGCCCATCAGGACCCGGGGACTTGTCAGTCCGCAGCTCCATCAGTTTGGTCAGTACCATTACCCTGGTGATTGTAATTTCACCAAGTTCCTCTCTTCCTTCCACCTCCTGATTTACAGCTATTACTGGAATGTTTTTGTATCCTTTATAATAAAGACAGAAGCAAAATATTTGTTCATTTCATCTACCATTTCCTTATTATCTCCCTGTTCTCACTCTCTATAGGACCAACATTCACTTTACTTAATCTTTTCCTTTTTAAATACCTGTAGAAACTTTTGCTATCTGTTTTTACATTTCTAGCTAGCTTCCACTCATACTCTAATTTCTTTCTCCTGATTAACTTTTAGTCTTCTCTGCCATTCTTTATATTCTGACCAATCATCTGACCTGCCTATTATTCTATATAATGATGCGATTCCGGCCCCAGTCTAGAACCAGCTCCCTTTTGAAGGCAATGCAGAAAGTCAGCTCACAACACTTCAGCCTGCAGCACATTCCCGAGGTTTAATACTCACTGGGAAAAGAGAATGGAAGAAGATAAAAAATATGAACTGGAGTAGGCCATTCAGCCCTGCAAGCTTGCTCCGCCATTCAATAAGATCTACTATCTCAATTCTACCTTCCCGCATTATCCCTTTATATCCTGATTCGTTCAGTATCCAAAAATCTATCAACCTCTGTCTTGAATAGACTGAACAAATGAGCATCCAGAACCCCTCAGGGAAGAAAATTCCAAATAGTCACAACTCTTTAAGTGAAGAAATTTCTCCTCATCTTAGTTCTAAATGACCGACTGCTTACTTTTCTTCTTTTGTTCATAGTATGTGGGCGTCGCTGGCCAAGCCAGCATTTATTGCCCATCCCTAATTGACTTTGAGAAGGTGGTGGTGAGCTGCCTTCTTGAACCGCTGCAGTCCATGTGGTATAGGTACACCCACAGTGCTGTTAGGGAGGGAATTCCAGGATTTTGACCCAATGACAGTGAAGGAACGACGATATAGTTCCAAGTCAGGATGGTGTGTGACTTGGAGGGGAACTTGCTGGCTTGTCCTTTTAGCTGGAAGAGGTCGCAGGTTTGGAAGGTGCTGTTGAAGGAGCCTTGGTGAGTTTCTGCAGTGCATTTTGTAGATGGTACACACTGTTCTCAATGTGCGCCAGTAGTGAAGGGAGTGAATGTTTATGGTGGTGGATGGGGTGCTGATCAAGCGGGCTGCTTTGTCCTGGATAGCATTGAGCTTCTTGAGTGTTGCTGGAGCTGGTAAGTGGAGAGTATTCCATCACACTCCTGACTTGTGACTTATAGATGGTGGACAGGCTTTGGAGAGTCAGGTGGTGACTCATTGCAGAATTACTCACTGCAGAGTTACTCAATGCAGAATTCCCAACCTCTGACCTGCTCTTGTAGCCACAGTATTTATTTTCCTAGTCTGATTAAGTTTCTGGTCAATGATAACCCCCAGGATGTTGATGGTGGGGGATTCAGCGATGGTAATGCTGTTGAACATCAAGGGGAGATGGTTGGACTCTTTCTTATTGGAGATGGTCATTGCCTGGCACTTGTGTGGTCCGAATATTACTTCCCACCTATCAGCCCAAGCCTGAATGTTGTCCAGGTTTTGCTGCATACGGGCATGGACTGATTCATTATCTGAGGAATTGTGAATGGTACTGAACATTGTGCAATCATCAGATAACAACCCCACTTCTGATTTATTAATGGAGGGTAGGTTAGAAATCATAGAAAGTTTAAGGCACAGAAAGAGGCCACTTGGCCCATCGTGTCTGTGCCGGCCAAAAAATTATCCATCTATTCTAATCCCACCTTCCAGCATTTGGTCCGCAATCCAGCAGCGTATGGCACTTGAGGTGCATATCCAGACTCATTTGAATGAGTTGAGGGTCTCTGCCTCAACTATCCTTTCAGGCAGTGAGTTCCAGACCATCACCACCCTCTGGGTGAAAAAGGTTTTCCTCATCTCCCCTCTAATTTTTCTACCAATCACTTTAAATCTATGCCCCTTTGGCACTGACCTCTCTGCTAAGGTGAATAGACCCTTCACCTCCACTCTATCCAGGCCCCTCAAAATTTTGTACATTTCAATCAGATCTCCCCTCAATCTTCACTGTTCCAAGGAGAACAAACTCAGCCCATCCAATCTTTCCTCATAGCTGCATTTTACAGTCCTGGCAACATCCTCGTAAATCTCCTCTGTACCCTCTCCAGTGCAATTACATACGTTTTGTAATGAGGTGACCAGAACTGCACACTGTACTCAAGTTGTGGCCTAAACAGTGAGTTATACAGTTCCAGTATAACCTCCCTGCTCTTGTATTCAATACCTCAGCTAATAAAGGAAAACATTCCATATGTCTTGTTAACTACCTTATCGACCTGTCCTGCTACCTTCAGGGATCTGTGGACATTCACTCCAAGGTCCCTCACTTCCTCTACACTTCTCAGTATTTTCCCATTAATCATGTATTCCTTTGCCTTGTTTGACCTCCCCAAATGCTTCACCTCACACCAAGTTGAATTCCATTTGTCACTTTTCTGCCCATCTGACCAGACCCTCAATATCTTCCTGCAGCCGACATCTATTCTCCTCGCTATCTACCACACAGCCAATCTTTGTGTCATCTGCAAACTTCTTGATCATGCCCCCTACATTTACATCCAAATTGTTAATATATACCACAAAAAGCAGGGGACCCAGTACTGAGCCCTGTGGAACACCACTGGAAACAGCCCTCCAGCCGCTAAAACAGCCGTCAACAATTACCCTTTGTTTCCTGCCACTGAGCCAATTTTGTATCCACCTTGCTGCATTTCCCTAAATCCCATGGGATTTTATATTTTCAACCAGTCTGCCATGTGGGAACTTGTCAAAAGCCTTGCTAAGATCCATGTAGACCACATCAACTGCACTACCCACATCTATCATCCTTGTTACTTCTTCAAAAAATTCGATCAAGTTGGTCAAACAAGATCTTCCCTTAATAAATCCATGCTGACTATCCTGGATTAACCTGTGCCTTTCTAAGTGACAGTTTATCCTGTCTCTCAGAATAGATTCCAATAATTTGCCCACTACTGAGGTTAGACTGACTGGCCTGTAATTATTCAGTCAATCCTTCGCTTCCTTGTTAAACAGAGGTAAAGCGTTAGCAATTCTCCAATCCTCAGGCACCAGGTTATTGATGAAGCAGCTGAAGATGGTTGGGCCTCGGACACTATCCTGAGGAACTCCTGCAGAGATGTCCTGGGGCTGAGATGATTGGCTTCCAACAATTACAATCATCTTCCTTTGTGTTAGGTATGACTCCAACCAGTGGAGAATTTTTTGCCTGATTTTTATTGGTTTTAATTTTACTAGGGTTCCTTGATGACACACATGGTCAAATGCTGCCTTGTTGTCGAGAGCAGAGACTTCTAAGAAATGGATCCCATCCTCGTAATTTAAACCTTGAGCAGCACAGACGCTGATAGCAGGGAGGAACTGTGATCTGAGATTGCCACGCTTCTTTAACCCACTGCCTCATCATCCAGATCCTAGTGATTCAGAATCAATAACCCACCAGTTATTTTCTCTCATCAGGCATTTTGCCAGCTGCCAGGAGCTAAGAGCAGCATTTGATGTGTGTGTGCTTGAATACTCAAGCATTCCTCAGTCTTCCCCATTCAGCAAGAGCATGAGGAAACAGTTAAAATGTGTTAATGAATAGTTTTTATTGGCCAACTGGGCATCTGGTGCATGAAAAATCCATCTCCAACACACAGCAAGCTAAATATCCCTCACCTGATATGGATTACACTCTTTACTCCTGCAATGATATCACTGTAGCTTAGTGGATAGCACTCTCACTACTCAGTCAGTAGCTCATGGGTTTAAGTCCCACTACAGAGACTTTGAGCGCAAGATCTATGTTGACACTCCAGGTGCAATGCAAAGAGGGTGCTGTATTGTTTGTGAAGATATTAACCCAAGGTCCTGTCAGCTGTCTCAGGTGGATGTAAAACAGCCAATGGCTGTCATTTAGAGAAGAGCAGTAGAGTGTCCTATATTTGTTCCTTAAACAACAACCCTAAAAAGGAATAATCTGGTCATTATCACATTACTTTTTTGTTTTATTCGTTCATGGGATGTGGGCGTCACTGGCTATACCAGCATTTATTGCCCATCCCTAATTGCCCTTGAGAAGGTGGTGGTGAGCTGCCTTCTCAAACCGCTGTAGTCCATGTGAGGTAGGTACACCCACAGTGCTGTTAGGAAGGGAGTTCCAGGATTTTGACCCAGCGACAGTGAAGGAACGGCGATAAAGTTCCAAGTCAGGATGGTGTGTGACTTGGAGGAGAACTTGCAGGTGGTGAAGTTCCCATGCATCTGCTGCTCTTGTCATTCGAGGTGGTAGAGGTCGCGTGTTTGGAAGGTGCTGACTAAGGAGACTTGGTGAGTTGCTGCAGTGCATCTTGTAGATGGTACACACTGCTGCCACTGTGCGTCGGTGGTGGAGGGAGTGAATGTTTGTGGATGGGGTGCCAATCAAGCAGGCTGCTTTGTCCTGGATGGTGTCGAGCTTCTTGAGTGTTGTTGGAGCTGCACCCATCCAGGCAAATGGAGAGTATTCCATCACACTCCTGACTTGCGCCTTGTAGATGGTGGACAGGCTTTGTGGAGTCAGGAGGTGAGTTACTCGCTGCAGGATTCCTAGCCTCTGACCTGCTCTTGTAGCCACGGTATTTATATGACTACTCCAGTTCAGTTTCTGGTCAATGGTAGCCCCTAGGATGTTGATAGTGGGGATTCAGCGATGGTAATGCCATTGAATGTCAAGGGGAGATGGTTAGATTCTCTCTTGTTGGAGATGGTCATTGCCTGGCACTTGTGTGGCGCGAATGTTACTTGCCACTTATCAGCCCAAGCCTGGATATTGTCCAGGTCTTGCTGCATTTCTACATGGACTACTTCAGTATCTGAGGAATCGCGAATGGTGCTGAACATTGTGCAATCATCAGCGAACATCCCCACTTCTGACCTTATGATTGAAGGAAGGTCATTGATAAAGCAGCTGAAGATGGTTGAGCCTAGGACACTACCCTGAGGAACTCCTGCAGTGATGTCCTGTAGCTGAGATGATTGACCTCCAACAACCACAGCCATCTTCCTTTGCACTAGGTATGACTCCAAACAGCAGAGAGTTTTCCCCTGACTCCCATTGACTTCAGTTTTTCTAGGGCTCCTTGATGCCATACCCGGTCAAATGCTGCCTTGATGTCAAGGGCAGTCACTCCCACCTCACCTCTTGGGTTCAGCTCTTTTGTCCATGTTTGAACCAAGGTTGTAATGAGGTCAGGAGCTGAGTGGCCCTGGCGGAGCCAAAACTGAGCATCACTGAGCAGGTTATTGCTAGGCAAGTGCTGCTTGATGGCACTGTTGATGACACCTTCCATCAGTTTACTGATGATTGAGCATAGACTGATGGGGCAGTAATTGGCTGGGTTGGACTTGTCCTGCTTTTTGTGTACAGGACATACCTAAGCAATTTTCCACGTTGCCGGGTAGATGCCAGTGTTGTAGCTATACTGGAACAGCTTGGCTAGGGTTGCGGCAAGTTCTAGAGCACAGGTCTTCAGTACTATTGCCGGAATATTGTCAGGATCCATAGCCTTTGCAGTATCCAGTGCCTTCAGTCGTTTTTTGATATCACGCGGAGTGAATCGAATTGGCTGAAGTCTGGCATCTGTGATGCTGAGGATTTCAGGAGGGGGCCGAGATGGATCATCACTTCTGTGCATACAAGGCAGCATTGATAAGCCTTGTTCCAATCAACTTGTATCTAGGCTCCCGAGACTTTGATTTTAGGTAAGTGGAGTGTGTGTTGGAAATAAGGACTTGCATTTATCGAACAGATTGTTGCAAATGCTTCAGCCTTATCTTTCGCACTGATGTGCTGGGTTCCCCCATCATTGAGGATGGGGATATTTGTGGAGCCACCTCCTCCAGTTAGTTGTTTAATTGTCCACCACCATTCACAACTGGATGTGGCAGGACTGCAGAGCTTAGATCTGATCCATTGGTTATGGGATCGCTTAGCTCTGTCTATTGCATGCTGCTTATGCAGTTTGGCATGCAAGTAGTCCTGGGTTGTAGCTTCACCAGTTTGACACCTCATTTTGAGGTATGCCTGGTGCTGCTCCTGGCATGCCCTCCTGCACTCTTCATTGAACTAGGGTTGGTCTCCTGGCTTGATGGTAATGGTAGAGTGGGGGATATGCCAGGCCATGAGGTTACAGATTATGGTTGAGTACAATTCTGCTGCTGCTGATGTCCCACAGCGCCTCATGGATGCCCAGTTTTGCATTGCTAGATCTGTTCGAAATCTATCCCATTTAGCATGGTGATAGTGTTTGTGAGAGCTTGCTGTGTACAGATTGGCTGCTGTTTCCTGCATTACAACAGTCGCTACACTTCAAAAGTTATTCATTGACTGTGAAATGCTTTCAGATGTCATGAAAGCTGTTCGCTAAATGCAAGTCCTTATTTCCAACACACACCCCACTTAACATAAAATCAAAGTCTCGGGAGGCTAGATACAAGTTGATTGGAACAAGGCCTATCAATGCTGCCTTGTATGCACAGAAGTATTGCTGTAATTTAATCAGCTAAAACCAAACATCATAACAGCATAGAACACTGATAATCTTCCATCTGTGCTCAAGCCCATTAAGGATTGCAAGGTTATCTGGAGCCAAACAAGAAGCACCCAGGTCCCCACCACCAGGGTTAGACCCACCCTCCAGATTCAGCAGAACTTGCCAGTCAACAGCACTGGCCTAGAGTTGACTGATGACCTGAATACTGAGTTTGACAGAAAGGGTTGGCTTAGTTCCAGTTCCCAGCTGTGATACCTGTTACGGTCAGGTGAGGAGGGGTCGAGGGGCTTCCCTCTTTTCCATCTCCTTGTTTGACCACAACAGGTTTAATTCTTTTTTAAAGTGGATGTACTGGTCAATCCAGTAGGTGTTTGACTATTTACCCTGTGATCATAACAAGGACCAATCGGACAGGTTTTCTTGAGTTTAACAAAGAAAGTACTTAACTTTATTGTTCTTAAATTGAAGTAAGTTAAATAATAAACAATGCTCCAACACACACACAAATAGGTTACAGAGTAAGGAAGGGTAGATTATTCGAATTAGAGTCCATAGAAACAAGGTGTATACGGTCTGTGGACTTTGTAGATTCGGCTGGCTTCTTGCTGAATTATAGTGGTCCTGAGGCCTTTGGGTTGAAGAGATAGATGACTGATTCAGTGGATCTGTTGGAGACAGTGATGTGGAGGATTTCCTTCAAGGGGTCTCTAGTTGTAGATGGAATATGCAAAGGTGGTCAGTCAGCAGGCAGTGTTTGAAACTTGCAAGCTGGAATGGAGAGAGAGAGAGGGGCCCCCCACTTGGGTCTACACTTGTCAGAGTCCAGATGCTTGTCAGCCTGCTGCAGGGAAACACCAGCTTAAAACACAGATGGCAGGGGGCTTGTCACATGACAGTTACCTAGTGATTCAAGCGTGGTGGTTAGCAGTGTATTTCTTCTTGCAACTACAACAGCCCATGTCTGGGGATTTCTTTCTCACAACCAGGGTCCCGTTGTTCAAGTAATAGTCTTGATGCCTTGTTAAGGGGAACAGGCAGTTCCCTTAAACTTCCCAAGTCTTAGTTCTTGCTGGAACAGGCCAGACTCTTCCTCTCCACCTCACAGGTTTGCAATGTAGGAGACAGTGTTGCAAATTAAGTGCCATCTTAAGCTGCTAGCAAAGTCACCTGTTCTTTAGTTCCTTTGTAAATCTCTTTAAAGAATATAAATTCAGGTCTCCAGCCAGTGGATTAAAACAAAATCATTTAACATAACATTTTGGCGTGACACACCTTAAAGCCAGCTTGACACAAAGGAGGTCCTTCTTACCTTCCTCCTCAAGGAGAATTGTGTTAATCAGCTACTTCAACACACCTCATCTCTAAACATCTCCCTTATCCCTGCAGCATACCGTATTTTACTTGCATTTTCTGTAGAATATGGGAGTTCTCCTGGTTATTGGATCACCAATACTACTGGATGGATAGCAGAGTAGACACTGCATGTACCAGATCCCCACACCTCTGCCCCTGCCCCTGCCCTATACCAATCACTGTGGCACAAAGGTATGAGAGATGATAACTGCTGCCCCAACTTAAAGAAGGAGCTGATTCTCAAGTTGTACTTTTGTACTTAGCCTCAACTTTCCATTTAAATTACAATTGGTCCAAAGTGTGATTCCTAACTTGAAACAGTGATAAAAAGCAGAACAACACCTCAGATATTGTATACTGTAACTCAGAATAACAGCAACACATCAGCGCGGATATCTTTAGGATTGCAAGGTGCAAGCTTACATCACATATTTTAGGTATAAATTTGGCACATCAGCTCCAAAGAGCTTGAAGAACAAAGTAAGTAAATAAAATCAGTTAGAGGATTACTAAAAAAAAACAACACTCAGCACAAATGTGTTCAATCTCACAAACGCCAATTTCATCCATTTCAAATTAAACAATAGGCCTGTTCAGCAATTGCTTCAAAGTGCCTGACTCTTCAAAACTCCACTTAATTTTCAGGGGCTCTGCCGGGATACAATGACATCATACAACCATCCAAATATGGTGAGATCTTGTATTCGCCATTTCTAGTTACCAAACACTATAGATCCCTCCTGCCAACCCCACCCCTCAAACCCCTCATTTCTGTGTCAAGTCCGATACACCTGCCTTATCCTCTACATTGGAGTCAGCTCAGCTCACTTCGAGTGTAGGACCAGGAATAGGCTATTCAGCCCTCGAGTCTTGTCCAGTATTAACTTAGATCATGGCTTGTCTGTGCCCTGACTCTCCTTTGTTCCATACATCTTGACACCCTAACTCAACAAAAATCTACCCATAGTTTCCTGGGAAGGTTCAGCAATTTAAGGGGAAGTTGGATAAACACAGGAGGGAGAAAGGAATAGGTTATGCTAAGAGGGTTAGTTGGAAAGGGGTGGAAGGAGGCTTTTTTTTATTTGATCATAGGATTGCTGGCAAGACTACCATTTGTTGCCCATCCCTAATTGCCCTTGAAAAGGTGGTGGTGGTGAGCTGCCTTCTTGAACCGCTGCAGACCATATAGTGTAGGTACACCCACAGTGTGGTTCAGGAGGGAGTTCCAGGATTTTGACCCAGTGACAGTGAAGAAACGGTGATATAGTTCCAAGTCAGGATGGTGTGTGACTTGGAGGGGAACTTGCAGTTGGTGGTGTTCCCGTGCTGCCGTTGTTCTTCTCGGTGGTAGAGGTCATGGGTTTGGAAGATGCTGTCAAAGGAGCCTTGGTGAGTTGCTACAGCATCTTGTAGATGATACACACTGCAACCACTGTGTGGTGGAGCATAAATACGAGCATTGACTAGTTGGGCAGCATGTTTCATTTCTATGCTCTACCTTCGATGTAATATTATGTAATATCCACACCCTCCAGCACCAGCACACCTTGGCTGCAATGTGTCCCATCTACAGGATGTGACATTGATCACAAGTCGTGGGAGTCAGTTGCCAGCGTTTGCCAGAGCTGGCGGGCAGCCATAAAGACAGGGCTAAAATGTGGCGAGTCGAAGAGACTTAGTAGTTGGCAGGAAAAAAGACAGAGGCGCAAGGGGAGAGCCAACTGTGCAACAGCCCCGACAAACAAATTTCTCTGCAGCACCTGTGGAAGAGCCTGTCACTCTAGAATTGGCCTTTATAGCCACTCCAGGCGCTGCTTCACAAACCACTGACCACCTCCAGGCGCATATCCATTGTCTCTCGAGATAAGGAGGCCCAAAGAAGAAAGAAAGAAACAGGATGCATTGCTGCAACTTACAAATTTATTTTGTCAGAACCTCCCAACACCTTTACCTCTACTTTCTAGAAGGACAAAGGCATTTGATAAGGTGTCACACAAAAGGTTAAAATGCAAGATAAGGGCTCAAGAGTTGGGGCTAGAGGATTGATTAATGGACAGGAAGCAAAGAATAGGGATAAATGTGGCATTTCCAATTTCACAGGCTCTAACCAGTGGATTGCTGCAAGGATCAGTGCTGGGGCCTCAGCTATTTACAATCTATATTAATGACTTAGACAAAGGTACTGAGAATAATGTATCTAAGTTTGGTAACAATACAAAGCTAGGTGGGAATGTAAGCTATGAGGTGGTAAAGAGATATGGACAGGTTAAGTGAGTAGACAAAAGGTAGCAAATGGAGTAGAATGTGGGGAAGTGTGAGGTTATTCACTTTGATAGTAAGAATAGAAAAGCAGAATATTTTTTAAAAGGCCTGAAACTTCTAAATGTTGATGTTCAGAGGAACTTGGGTGTACTTGTACAAGGAACACAGAAAGTTAGCATGCAGGTTATACAACCAATTAGGAAGTCAAATGACATGTTAGACTTACTACAAGGAAATTGGAGTGCCAGAATAAGGAAGTCTTGCTACAATTGTACAGAGCTTTGGTGAGACCACAGCTGGAGTACTGTGTGCAATTTTGGTCTCCATATCTAAGGAAGGATATACTTGTATTGGAGGCAGTGCAGTGAAGGTTCATTAGATTGGCCCCTGGGATGAGAGGATTGTCCTATGATAAGAGGCTGAGTAAATTGGCCCTATACTCTCTGGAGTTTAGAAGAATGGGAGGTGATCTTATTGAAACAAACAAGATTCTGAAGGGGCTTGACATGGTAGACATTGAGCGGTTGTTTCCCCTGGCTGAGGAATCTAGAACACAGGGGCACAGCCTCAGGATAAGGGACCAATTATTTAGGACTGAGATGAAGAGAAATTTTTTCACTCAAAGGGTTGTGAATCTTTGAAATTCTCTACCCCAGAGGGTGTGCTCTATCATTGAATATATTTAAGGCTGAGATAGATTTTTGGCCACTCAGGAAATCAAGGGATGCGGGGAGTGAGCAGGAAAGTGGAGTTGAGGCAGATCAGCCATGATCTTATTGAATGGCAGAGCAGGCTTAATGGGCTCAAGGAGCAGGAGTAGGCCATTTGGTCCCTTTATCCTGCTCCGCCATTCAATATGATCATGGCTGATCTGATTGTAACATTAACACCACATTCCCACCTACCCCCGATAACCTTTCACCCCTTGCATATCAAGAATCTATTTACCTCTGCCTTAAAAATATTCAAAGACTCAGCTTCCACTGCCTTTTAAGGAAGAGAATTCCAAAGACTCATGACCCTCAGAGAAAAAATTTCTCCTCATCTCTGTCCTAAATGGGCGACCCCTTATTTTTAAACAGTGGCCCCTAGTTCGAGATTCTCCCACAAGAGGAAACATCCTTTCCACATCCACCCTGTCAAAACCCCTCAGAATCTTATGTGTTTCAATCAAGTCACCTCTTACTCTTCTAAACTCCAATGGATACAAGCCTAGCCTGTCCAATCTTTCCTCAAAAGACAACCTGCCCATTCCAGCTATTAGTCTAGGAAACCTTCTCTGAACTGCTTCCAATGCATTTACATCCTTCCTTAAATAAGGAGACCAGTACTGTACACAGTACTCCAGATGTGATCTCACCAATGCCTTGTATAACTGAAGCATAACCTCCCTACTTTTGTATTCAATTCCCCTCACAATAAATGATAACATTCTATTAGCTTTTCTAATTACTTGCTGTACCTGCATATTAACCTATTGTGATTCATGCACTAGGACACCCAGATCCCTCTGCATCTCAGAGCTCTGCGATCTCTCACCATTTAGATAATATGCTTTTTTTCTATTCTTCCTGCCAAAAGAGACAATTTCACATTTTCCCACATTATACTCCATTTGCCAGATCTTTGGCCACCCACTTAAGCTATCTATATCCCTTTGTAGCCTCCTTATGTCCTCTTCACGACTTACTTTCCTACTTATTTTTGTGCCATCAGCAAATGTAGCAACCATACCTTTAGTCCCTTCATCCAAGTAATTTATATAAATTGTGAAAGTTGGGGGCCCAGCACTGAATCCTGTGGCACACCACTTGTTACATCTTGCCTACAAGAAAATGACCCATTTATGCCTACTCTCTGTTTCCTGTTATCTAGCCAATCTTCTATCCATGCCAATATGTTCCCCCCTACACCACGAGTTTTTATTTTCTGCAATAACCTTATCAAATGCCTTCTGAAAATCTAAGTATAGTACATCCACCAGTTCCCCTTTATCCACAGCACATGTTACTTAGAGTCATAGAGAGATACAGCACTACAACAGGCCCTTCGGCCCACCGAGTCTGTGCCAACCACCAACCACCCATTTATACTAATCCTACATTAATCCCATATTCCCTACCACATCCCCACCATCCTACACTAGGGGCAATTTACAATGGGCACTTTACCTATCAACCTGCAAGTCTTTGGCTGTGGGAGGAAACCGGAGCACCCGGTGGAAACCCACGCAGTCACAGGGAAAACTTGCAAACTCCGCACTGGCAGTACCCAGAACCGGACCCAGGTTGCTGGAGCTATGAGGCTGCAGTGCTAACCACTGTGCCGCTCTTCAAAGAACTCCAATAAATTGGTTAAATAGCTCCTATTTCTTATGTTCTTATGTTCACATGTAGCAGACGCTTGGGAACGCCACCCCTTGAAAATTCCCATCCAAGTCACACACCATCCTGACTTGGACACGTCTCCATTCCTTCATCGTCACTGGGTCAATATCTTCAATCTCCCTGCCAAACAGCACTGTGGGAGCACCTTCACCACAGAGACTGCAGTGGTACAAAGAGAAGGCCCACCATCACCTTCACAGGGCAGTTCAGGATGGGCAATAAATGGCAGGCTTCCAGTGTTACCTATAACCTTAGAACAGGCCAATCCCTGCTCCAGAATCGTAGTACACAATGTAGGAAAACACTTCGGAGCCACAGTGAGGGAGTCCCCGTTGCTGGAGCCATCATCTATCAATCAGGTGTGCAAATTAGCTGCTGCATTTCCTACACTGCAACAGTGACTGCACTTCAAAATGTACTTCATTGGCTGTGAAGCACTTTGGGACATCCTGAGGTTTGTGAAAGGTGCTATAGAAATGCAAGTTTTATTTAAATGTGATTCCTGTTGGCTCACACACACAGAGCTGATGATTTTATCTGTGTTGAGTTCACTGATCTTAGCCAACCAATTAGTTGGTCCTATGCACCCAGCAGAGTGAGAAACAGCCAGGTTTCCTGCTAATTGATAATTAGTGACACCTGCTAGAAAGTGCACTAGTGTTGATGTCACATAAGGACATGGCTGGGCACAGATGTGGTGTCCAATGCTGTTGAATGACTTGCTGACGCATGACCCTAACAGCAGGAGCCATGCAACAGAAATAACAAAAACAACTGACATTAATATAGTGTCTTTAATATAACAGAACACTCCAAGGCATTTTGCAGGAGTATTATAAAGCAAAATTAGATGCCGAGTCACATAAGTTGATATAAGGACAGATGACCAAAAGCTTGGTCAAAGAGGTAAGTTTTAAGGAGAGTCTTAAAGGAGGAAAGAGAGGTAGAGAGGAGGAGAGGTTTAGGGAGAGAATTTCAGAGCTTAGGGCCCAGGCTGCTGAAGGCACCAATGGTGGCGTGATTACATTTGGGAATACTCAAGAAGCCACAGTTAGATGAATGCAGATATCTCGGAGAGTTGTGGGATTACAGAAATAGGAAGTGGTGAGGCTATGGAGGGATTTGAAAATTGGGATGAGAATTTTAGAATTGAGATGTTGCCTGACCAGGTGCCAATGTTGGTCAGTGATCACAAGGGTGATAGGTGAATGTACGGCGGCAGAGTTTTGGATGATGTCAAGTTTATGAAGTGTAGAATGTGGGAGGCCAACCAATAGAGTATTGGAATAATTAAATCTAGAGGTAACAAAGGCATGGAGGGATTCAGCAACAGGTGAGCTGAGGCAGAGTTGGGCAATGTGCAGGCACGGGGCGGAGCTGAGATGAGGGCCTCACACCCACCCCCTTCCCCCCCCCCACCCTGCAGTGTAAGCCCAGCAGTTTTCAACTCCAGGGTCTCCCCCACAAACTGGGAGCCCATCTCACCCCCAGGGACAAACCTGGGGCAAGGAAAGCCTCAAGTTGACCTTTTGGGACCTGGACCAGTAACCCTGCCTCTTCTATCCCACTAGCAAACCAAAAGAGCTCAACTTAATTTCCTGAGTCTCTTCTGCCCCAGTAAGGTTGCCAGCTGTGGTTTGTTGTATTCCTGGAGATTCCATCACATGACCTCCTGCTGCGAACTGCCCCATGCCAGCCATTGGTCACCTGACATGTCCATCATTGTTGTGATGCCCCGCCCTCACCCTCCTATTACTGGTTGCCTGGCTCATCCAACCTGCCTTCCCATGCCAATTGGACAGTGAACAAACTGTTAATTATCCAATTGCACAACGCTTGACCATCAGTCAAACAGCCTTATTATCCTATCTCCAACATTTTTACAATGAATAAGTGTTGAAAGTAAGTGAAAAAAACATATAATTTTATTTAATGTTCCAATAATTATTTTTTTCCCCTCCTGGTTTACTCGTCCTTCAGATAAATCATTAATTCTTTGGAAACTCCAGGACAATCCTGGAGAGTTGGCAACCTATCAATTTGCTGCTTGGTTGGCCTGGCAAAAATTGGGATTAAAATTGCAGTTGGGCCCCGATGATATTATCAGAGCCATATTTACATATTTAAAACAGGACTCTGCTATTTTGCAGCCGGTGTCCCCCTTGCCTAGTAGGTTAAAATTCCATCCGGTGGGAAGGCAGTGTGAGTGAGCTGAGTCTCTGCCAGGATTTTAACTGCCCCTCTGCCTGGTTTCAGCTGGACAGGCAGGGTTAACCACGGCCTGATGGGTCAAGTAATGGACACCTGGGTAAGGTATCACCCGGTGCCTCCTGCTTGTGGCGTCAAACACCAAAGCAAGCCAATATCGTCAGGAGAGAGGACCAGGGATCTGCAAAATTACATAGAATATACAGCACAGAAACAGGCCATTCGGCCCAGCAGGTTTATGCCAGTCCCTATGCTCCACATGCGCCTCCTCCCACTTTATTGCATTTCACCCTATCAGCATATCCTTCCAATCCTATCTCCCTCATGTGCTTATCTAGATTCCTCTTAAATGCATTGATGTTATTTGCTTCAACTACTCCATGTGCTAGTGAGTTTCACATACTAGCCATTCTCTGGATAAAGAAGTTTCTCCTGAACTCCCGACTGGATTTATTAGTGATTACTTTGTATTTATGGCCCCTAGTTCTGGGTCTACTCCACAAATGGAAACAACGAGCTGAATTTTACCAGGCCTCTGGGGATGGGCTGGAAGGCGGGGATGGTGGGGCCCGTAAAATGGAGAGGAAAGGCAGGGAGCAGAGTGCCTGTTGTCTTTCCATGCCATGCCATCTTGCCAGCAGCAGGGAAGATGGCGGATGGCCCTCCTGCCCAGAGGCCAATTGAACCACTTAAGTGGCCAATTCAGTGCCTCTTCACGCTGGCGGCCTCTCTGTGGGCTCAGTGGTGGGGGGGGGGGCCTCCTATTTTGGCACTCTTTGGCCCAAGGAGAAGCCCCCCGGCGGCAATGGCACCACCTGCCCTCACCAACCCTCCACCCCACCTCACTGGGGCCTGCCTGACTAGCCCCGGTGCCACCAATCCCCACTTACTTGGTTGGGAGTGTGCCATCCTTCCATGGTGTCCTCTTCTTTTGGGTGCAGTCCCAGCAGTAGCCACTGCTCCCAGTGGCACTGCTGAGACTGCTAAGCTACCGGGGGGGCGGGCGCCCGTCCTTAATAGGGATGGTAGCCTCAACTGCAACCAATTAGTTGCCCGACTCCCATAAAATGTGGCTCTGGGTCCTGCAGGTGGCCAAGGCGGGGTCGCTCCCGGCTTTCAGGCCCATCATTGGGATTCCCACCATGAGAACAAAATTCTGGACACCTTCTCTACGTCTACCCTATCGAACCCTTCATCATTTTAAAGACCTCTATCAGGCTAAGCATAAGCCTTTCCTTTTCTAACCTGTTCAATTTTTCCTGATAGTTATAACTTAGCAGTTCTGGTATCATCCCTGTAATTCTCTTTTGCTGATTCTCCAGTGCTTCTAAAGTCTTATCAGAATATATTTTGTGTTCACAGTTTACTATTGCAAAAATAAATCCAAAAACTCTAATTTCTTAATTAGTCTTAGACATGTCGAATAAATTCACTTTCTGCTAATCACCTGCACATTTCACAACCACACTAATCCTGCTAATTGGTCTGAACCTCTCTCATCTCTGAAAGGTTTGAGATGTCCATTTATAATCTGCAGAAGCAGCTTACTGGCACCACAAGTTCAAGTGCTAACAGTCTGAGCCTAGAGTATGAAGGCTGGATTTGTGGTTTGTACTGTCTCCCCAGGGTCTATTTTAGCTTTGGATCAGCCATTCATTCTAGTGACTCTGGTCATAGTTTGCCAGCTTCTGCAAAGGAAAATGGGCTGGAGCTGAAAGGGGGTGGGGAAAAGGGGGGAAGGGGGAAGGGAGCCAATGGGGGGAATGTTGGGTGAGGGATATGGATGCATTGGGGGTAAGGGGGTGGGGCAAGAAGAAATGGGGAAGGTGTGAGGAGGAAGGGGAAGAGGGGATTGGGGAACAGGGAAGGGGTAAAGAGGGAGCAGGGACAAGGGGGTAGAGGGTAGGTGGGGAGGGGGAAGGGATGAAGAAGGATTGGGGGGTGGGGTTGTCAGGGCAACATCAGCCCAGAGTATTTTGTTCACAAAAATTATTTGGCACTTACCACTTATCTTTGGGCAGATCCTTCTCTTCCAGCCCTCAACTTTCTGGTGAGGCATTAAACTGAGGCCCCATCTGCCCTCTCAGGTGGACATAAAAGATCCCATGGCACAATTTGAAGAAGAGCAGGTGAGTTATCCCCAGTGGTTTGGGTCAACATTTACCCCTTAACCCATGTCACTAAAAAACAGATTATCTGGCCATTATCACATTGCTGTTTGTGGGAGCTTGCTGTGCGCAAATTGGCTGCTACATTTCCTGCATTACAACAGTGACTACACTTCAAAAGTACTTCGTTGGCTGGAAGGTACTTTGTGATGCACTGAGGTCATAAAAGGCGGTATAGAAATGCAAAATCTTTCTGAATGAGATTGGGAACCATCGGGATGCTGGGATGAAGGTAAGCAGATGGAATAGTTTATTTGTAGCTTAGGAAGAGCAGAAGAAAAATTTCAGAACAGCTGTGACCACAATGATATTCGTAGAAGCATAGAATGATACAGAACAGCAGGCCATTCAGCCCATTGTGCCTGTGCCAGCTCTTTGAAAGGGCTAGCAAATTCATCCCATATCCCTGCCTTTTCCCCATAGTGCTACAAATGTTTCCTTTTCAAATATTTATTTAATTCCACTTTTGAAAATTACTTTTGAATCTGTCTCCACCTCCCTTTCAGGCACTGCATTCCAGACCACAACAACTCACTTTGTAATTTTTTTCCTCTCATCTCCTCTGGTTCTTTTGCCAATTACCTTAAATCTGTGTCCTCTGGTTACTGACCCTATTGCCACTGGAAACAGTTTCTCCTCATTTACTGTATCAAAACCTTTCATGATTTTGAACAACTCTGTCAAATCGCCCCTTAACCTTCTCTGGCCTATGGAGAGCAACCCCAGTTTCTCTGTTTCTCCATGCAACTGAAGTCTTTCATCCCTGGTACCATTCCAGCAAATCTCTTCTGCACTCCATGGCATTAACATCCTTCCTAAAATGTGGTGCACAAAACTGGACACAGAACTCCATCTGGGATCGAATCAGTGTTTTATAAAGGTTTAGCATAACTTCCTTGCTTTTGTACTCTGTGCCTCTATTTGTAAAGCCCAGGATCCCATATACCTTTTTTACTGCCTTCTCAACTTGTGCCACCTTCAAAGACAGGTCTTTCTATTCCTGCATGCCCTTTAAAATTGTACCATTTAGTTTATATTGCTTCTCCTCGTTCTTCCTACTGAAATGAATCACTTCACACTTAGCTGCGTTAAATTTAATCTGCCATCTGTCTGCCCATTTCACCAGTCCCTCTATGTCCTCCTGAAATCTGTTACTATCCTCCTCATTGTTTACTACATTTCCAATTTTTGTGTCATCTGCAAACTTTAAAATGATGCCCTGTATTCCCAAGTCCAGGTCATTAATATACATCATTAGAGCAGAGCTCCCAACACTGACTCATGGGGGAGACATCACTGTATACTTCTCTCCAGTCTGATAAACAACCGTTCACCATTACTCTCTGCTTGCTGTCCCGTAGCCAAATTTCTGTGCACACAGCCACTGCCCCTTTCATCCCATTGGGTTTAATTTTGCTAACAAGTCGATTATTTGGAATTCGATTGAAAACCATTTGAAAGTCCATATACACAGCATTTACCATTATCATCAGTACTACCCTCATCAACCGTCTCCATTACTTCATCAAAAAATTCAATAATTGGTCAAGCATGATTTGTCTTTAACAAATCCATGTTGGCTTTCATTTATTAAGCAATATTTTTCCAAGCGCCAATTCATTTTGACCTGGATTATTGCCTCTAAACGCTTTTCCATCGCTGATTGACTGGCTTATCCCTCTCCTCTTTTTTAAATGGGTGTAACATTTGCAATCCTCTAGTCCTCTGGCACCACTCCCATATCTAAGGAAGATTGGAAGACTATGGCCAGAGAACCCATAATTTCCATCCTTACTTCACTCAGTAGCTTAAGATGCATCTCATCAGACCTTTGCACTTAGTGTGCTGCCAACCTTTTTAGTACCTTGTCTTTTATCTATTTTTATCCTCTCCCATTTCTCTGCTACCTCTTCCTTTACTGCTACATTGGCAGGATCTTCTTCCTTGGTAAAGACAGATTCAAAGTACTCATTTAATACCTCAAACATGCCCCCTGCCTCCACAACGATTTCCTTTTTGAACAAAGAACAGTACAGCACAGGAACAGGCCATTCGGCCCTCCAAGCCTGCGCCGATCTTGATGCCTGCCTAAACTAAAACCTTCTGCACTTCCGGGGACCGTATCCCTCTATTCCCATCCTATTCATGTATTTGTCAAGATGCATCTTAAACGTCGCTATCGTACCTGCTTCCACCACCTCCCCCGGCACTCACCACCCTCTGTGTAAAGAACCTGCCTCGCACATCTCCTCTAAACTTTACCCCTCGCACCTTAAACCTATGTCCCCTGGTAACTGACTCTTCCACCCTGGGAAAAAGCTTCTGACTATCCATACTGTCCATGCCGCTTATAACTTTGTAAACCTCTATCATGTCGCCCCTCCACCTCTGTCGTTCCAGTGAAAACAATCTGAGTTTATCCAACCTCTCCTCATAGCTAATGCCCTCCAGACCAAGCAACATCCTGGTAAACTGCTTCTGTACCCTCTCCAAAGCTTCCACATCCTTCTGGTAGTGTGGCGACCAGAATTGCATGCATTTTGGTCCCTCTTATGTTATCTGCTATTCTATTTTCATACATTCTCTTTGCCCCTTTTATGTCCTGTTCAGTGCTCCTGTACTTTCTGTTTTTAGCTTGGTTCCTTACTGAATTATGAACCTGAGATTATGATGAGCTGCCTTTTTCTGTTTGATTGTAATTTCTCTATCTTTAGTCATCCAGGCAGCTCTAGGTTTTCCTTCTTGAAGAATGGTGCAAAGAATTGGAAACAAAACTCCATCTGGGACCTAACCAGCATTTTATTGAGATTCATCAAAATTTCCTTGCTTTTGTGCACTGTACCTCCTAGGCACGTGTCCAGTCTGTACCTGAACTACTCGTGAAGGTCTCCCATTGCTCATTCCCTGTTTTAGCTGCCAATCTTTGATTCCAATCCAGCTGAGCCAGGATCCTTTACACTTTAGGAAAGATGTGAAGGCATTAAAGAGAGTGCAGAAAAGATTCACGAGAATGGTTCCAGGGATGAGAAACTTCAGTTGTGTTGATAGATTAGAGACATTGGGACTGTTTTCCTTAAAGAGAAGGTTGAGAGGAGAGTTACTAGAGGTGTTCAAAATTATGAGGTGTCTGGACAGAGTAGGCAGGGAAAAACTGTTCCCATTGGTGGAAGGATTGAGAACGAGAGGGCACAGATTTAAGGTAATTGGCAAAAGAAGGAATGGTGACATGAGGGAAAACTTTTTCACGCAGCGAATGGTTAGGATCTGGACAGCACTACCTGAAAGTGTGACGAAGGCAGGTTCAGTTGAGGCATTCAAGAGGAATTGGATTATTATCTGAAAAGGAAGAATGTGCAGGGCTATGGAGAGAAGGCAGGGGAATGGCACTAGGTAAATTGCTCTTCTGGAGAGCCAGCACAGACACGACTGGCCGAATGGTCTCCTTCTGTGCTGTAAAAATTCTGTGATTCTGTAATTTAACTCATTGAAATTAACCCTCCTCCAGTTGCATATTTTCACATTTGATTTTTCCTTGTCCTTTTCAATAACTACTCAAAAACTAATGATAGTGTGATCACTGTTTCCCAAATACCCTCCCACTTAACCATTCTTCACTTGCTCCACTTCATTCCCCGGAAACAGATCCAGCACTATTTCCTTCCTCGTTGGATGGAAACATACTGATCAAGATTGACCAAAGATAGTGAAACAATAGGGAGGGAGAGAGGTTGGAGGTGAGACTCAGTGCATGAGCTACTTCTGTTCTATCTGTGAGTGTATGAGGGTAAGGTGCTCCTTCTTTGTTCCCGTGGAACAAATGCAAGCTTGTCCTTTAATTTCCTTACTGTAAATGACTGATGTTTGTTCCATTTATTCCATGATGTTCTGGTGTTATTTACTCTATCGATAGCAGTGCCCTCTAAATTCAATGTTCCATACACTCTCTCCACACAGCAATGGCAGGTCAATATCACTCAAATGTCTTCCTACCTCTCACTTTGAAATTCACAACGGGGAAGAAATGCACAAGATATCAGCATTTAGAAGATTAAAGGATGAACTAATTGAGATGTTTAAGATGTTTAAAGGAGCTGATAGGGTAGATAGAGAGAAATTTACACAAAAGCAAAATACCGTGGATGCTAGAAATGTGAAATGAATACAGGAAATTCTGGGAATACTTAACAGTCAGCATCTGCAGACAAAGGAACAGAGTTAATGTTTCAGGTCGATGAGCTTTCTAACAATCAGCCTGAAACGATAACTTTGTTCTCTCTCTACAACTTGACCTGCTGAGTATTTCCAACATTTCCTGTTTTTAATTACAGAAAAAAAACTATCTCCTCTGTTGTGGGGGGAGGGGGGGGGGGGGGGGAGTCCCGAAAAAGGGGTGTAACATTAAAATTAGAGCTAGGTCATTCAAGGGTGATGTCAAGAAGCACTTCATAACACAAAGGGTAGTGGAAACCTGGAACTCTGTCCCTCAGAAAGCTGCAAAGGCCAAAGGTCAACTGAAAATTGATAGATGTTTGTTGGTTAAGGTTATTAAAGGATGTGGAGCAAAGATGGCTAAATGGACTTGAGGTACACATCAGCCAAGATCTAATTGAATGGCCCAAATGCACTGGAAGGGCTGAATGGCCTCCTCTTGCTCCTCTGTTCTTAGGTCTCCAGCTATTGCTATTATTCTTTTAGGTTGTTGTATTCACTAACTGCACAGTAAGACAACTTGCACTAATGTTCCAGGCCCTCAGTTGGCAGCTTGCCGATTGTACTGAATTATGGGCACTTATTTCTTTGGCCTGCATGGGGCAGAGAAATCTTCTCTCTGCTACAGGATGAAACGTTACTTAAATCTAACAGGCATTTAGTATAACGCCCACACCACACAGATGTGAAGACCGATCAGTGGATATATTTAACACAAAGCTGGCTTTAAGTTGATTAAAGGAAATATTAATCATACAGTTAGTGGCAATTAAGGCCTGCTGTAATTGATCCTGTTGTAATTCAGTTAAGGTACTGTCCGTTCTATTAGAAAGCTGTGAAATAAAACTTTATATCCAACTTTCGCCCAGTGAAAACCTGGTAGTGAAATTGGATCTTGTTGTGCCCGTTTGCTGAGCGATTAAATGGGAGCAAAGAAGTCCAATATAAGGAGACAATCTCTGTAGATGTATTCATAGCAGTAAGCTAAGGTAGGAGTTAGGCTCCTTGAATATGCTAACAGAGGGCCTAAGGCCTGATTCAAGACCTCAACCAGATATTTAGCTTTCCTGAGTGCAGCAGGCATTGGGATAACCAGGTTTCCATAGGGGCTAACTGGCCACGATTAAGGGGATCACTGGAGGCTGTGGCCTATTCGATAAGTTTCTGTTTGGAGTCAGGAGGTCGTGGCTGGGCTCAAGCCACACTGTAGAGACCTGAGTACATAATCCAGACTGACAATCCCAGCGGGGTACTGAGGGAGTCTTGCATTGCTGGAGGTGCCCTCTTTTGGATGAGATGTAATCCACGGCTCCACCTGCTCTCTCATGGGCTGTAAAAGGTCCCATGGCCACTATTTCAAAGAGCAGTGGCATTCCCCTCAATGTCCTGGGACAATGTTTATCCCTCAACCAGTATCTAAAACCGACTAACAGGTCATTTATCTTCTTGTTGTTTGTGGGAGCTTGCTGTGCTGAAATTGGTTGTTGTATTTCCTACATTACAACAGTGACTACACTTCACAAGAGGTACTTCATTGGCTGTAAAGTGCTTTGGGGTGTCCTAAGCTCATGGAAAATTATTTCTTTTGAACAATGACGCTTCTCCCTGCTTCAGATGGAGCTGCAGACATCTGTTCCAAAAAGCTGCAAAGAATCGATCAGGATAAATGAAGCAGAACTGATATCCTCCTAATTTCACTCTCCGGTATTCTCTGGAAATGGGTGCAGATGGGACGCCCCATTGGTTTTATGGTTTAAACCAATATTTAATTGAATTGTAAATGTTGACCAAAGCTTTCTACTAAAAGCTAGCAGCAGCCAGTATTTATTTTCAAAAAGATAAATCCTCTAACTATTGGGGGTTATCTCAGCTAAGTGTTAGCTTAGGAGTTTTGCCATTTGGAGTAAGACTTAGCACAGGACACCAAAACCAGACTGTTTCCATTAAGTGTCAAGCTAAGATTTACACAGTGAAATGAGGCTTAGGATGGAGCTTCAATTTATTACATGGTGACTGCCTCAGAGCGTCAGCAGTGAGGCTTGTGATAAAATATTGAGGGAGCAAGGATTTAGCTAGCAATATGAAACAGCAGAACACAGCACCAAATCTCTATCTATCTACCACAACAACAACTTGCATTTATATAGCATCTTCAACGTAGTTGAAATGTCCAAAGGTGCTTCACAGGAGCGATAATCAAAAGGAATTTGACACCGAGCCACATAAGGAAATATTATGGCAGGTGACCAGACGTTTGGTCTCAGAGGTAGATTTTAAAGACTCCTAAAGATAAGAACATAAGAAACAGGAGCAGGAGTAGGCTATTCTGCCTCTCGAGCCTGCTCCGCCATTCAATATGATCATGGCTGATCTTCTGCCTCAACTTTGCTTTCCTGTCTGCTCCCCATATCCCTTGATTCCCTGAGAGACCAAAAAATCTGTCTATCTTGGCCTTAAATATACTCAACGATGGAGCATCCACAACGCTCTGGGGTAGAGAACTCCAAAGATTCACAACCCTTTGCATGAAGAAGTCTTTCCTTAACTCAGTCCTAAATGATTGATCACTTTTCCTGAGACTGTGCCCTCATGTACTAGAATCCCTAGCCAGAGAAACAACGTCTCTGTGTCTACCCTATCAAGCCCCTTCAGAATCTTCTATGTTTCAATGAGATCACCTCTCATTCTTCTAAACTCCAAGAGAGTTTAGGCCCAATTTACTCAGCCTCTCATCATAGGGCAATCCTCTCATCCCTGGAACCAATCTAGTGAACCTTCACTATACGCCTCCAAAGACAGTATATCCTTCCCTAGATATGGAGACCAAAACTGCACACCGTACTCCAGGTGTGGTCTCACCAAAGACCTGTATAATTGTAGCAAGACTTCCTTATTCTCGTACTCCAATCCCCTTAAAATAAAGACCAACATGCCATTTACATAGAACATAGAACAGTACAGCACAGTACAGGCCCTTCGGCCCACGAAGTTGTGCCGAACCTTTAACCTACTCTAGGATCAAACTACCTACATACCCTTCATACTACTATCATCCATGTACCTATCCAAGAGTCGCTTAAATGTCCCTAATGTATCTGCTTCTACTACCACCGCTGGCAGTGCATTCCACGCACCCACCACTCTCTGTGTAAAGAACCTACCTCTGACATCTCCCCGAAACCTTCCTCCAATCACCTTAAAATTATGCCCCCTGGTGATAGCCCTTTCTGCCCTGGGAAAAGTCTCTGGCTATCCACTCTATCTATGCCTCTCATCATCTTGTACCCCTCTATCAAATCACCTCTCATCCTTCTTCGCTCCAATGAGAAAAGCCCTAGCTCCCTCAACCTCTCTTCGTAAGACACGCCCTCCAGTCCAGGCAGCATCCTGGTAAATCTCCTCTGCACCCTCTCTAAAGCTTCCACATCCTTCCTATAATGAGGCGACCAGAACTGAACACAATATCCGAGTGTGGTCTAACCAGGGCTTTATAGAGCTGCAGCATAACCTCGCGGCTCTTAAACTCAATCCCCCTGTTAATGAAAGCCAACACACCATACACTTTCTTAACAACCCTATCAACTTGGGTGGCAACGTTGAGCGATCTATGGACATGGACCCCAAGATCCCTCTGTTCCTCCACACTACCAAGAATCCTGTCTTTAAGCCTGTATTCTGCATTCAAATTCGACCTTCCAAAATGAATCACTTCACACTTTTCCAGGTTGAACTCCATCTGCCACTTCTCAGCCCAGCTCTGCATCCTGTCAATGTCCCGTTGCATCCTACAACAGCCTTCCACACTATCCACAACTCCAGTAATCTTCGTGTCATCGGCAAACTTGCTAACCCAGCCTTCCACTTCCTCATCCAAGTCATTTATAAAAATCACAAAGAGCAGAGGTCCCAGAACATATCCCTGCGGAACACCACTGGTCACCAAGCTCCAGGCTGAATACTTTCCATCTACTACCACCCTCTGTCTTCTATAGGCCAGCCAATTCTGTATCCAGACAGCCAACTTTCCCTGTATCCCATGCCTCCTTACTTTCTGAATGAGCCTACCATGGGGAACCTTTTCAAACGCCTTGCTAAAATCCATATACACCACATCCACTGCTCTTCCTTCATCAACGTGTTTTGTCACATCTTCAAAGAATTCAATAAGGCTTGTGAGGCATGACCTGCCCCTCACAAAGCCATGCTGACTGTCTCTAATCAAACTATGCTTTTCCAAATAATCATAAATCCTCTCTCTCAGCATCCTCTCCAATAATTTGCCCACTACCGACGTAAGACTGACTGGTCTATAATTCCCAGGGTTATCCCTATTCCCTTTCTTGAACAAGGGAATAATATTTGCCACCCTCCAATCATCTGGTACTACTCCAGTGGACAGTGAGGACGCAAAGATCATCGCCAAAGGCGCGGCAATCTCTTCCCTCGCTTCCCGTAATATCCTTGGGTATATCCCGTCTGGCCCCGGGGACTTATCTGTCCTCATGTCTTTCAAAATTTCCAGCACATCCTCCCTCTTAACATCAACCTGGTCTAGCATATCGGCCTGTTTCACACTGTCCTCACAAACGACCAGGTCCCTCTCACTAGTGAATACTGAAGCAAAGTATTCATTTAGGACCTCCCCTACCTCTTCCGACTCCAGGCACAAGTTCCCTCCACTATCCCTGATCGGCCCTACCCTCACTCTGGCCATCCTCTTGTTCCTCACATAAGTGTAGAACGCCTTGGGATTTTCCTTAATCCTACCCGCCAAGACTTTTTCATGTCCCCTTCTAGCTCTCCTAAGTCCATTTTTCAGTTCCTTCCTGGCTACCTTGTAACCCTCTAGAGCCCTGTCTGATCCTTGCTTCCTCAACCTTTAGTAAGCTTCCTTCTTACTCTTGACTAGCTGTTCCACATCTCTTGTCATCCAAGGTTCCTTCACCCTACCATCCCTTCCCTGCCTCATCGGGACAAACCTATCCAGCAGTCGCAGCAAGTGCTCCCTAAACAACCTCCACATTTCTGTCATGCATTTCCCTGAGAACATCTGTTCCCAATTTATGCTCCCCAGTTCCTGCCTAATAGCATTGTAATTTCCCCTCCCCCAATTAAATATTTTCCCATCCCGTCTGCTCCTGTCCCTCTCCATGACTATAGTAAAGGTCAGGGAGTTGTGATCACTATCACCGAAATGCTCTCCCACCGAGAGATCTGCCACCTGGCCTGGTTCGTTGCCAAGCACCAAATCCAACATAGCCTCCCCTGACAAAAACTGCTCCATCCAAACTATTTGCACTAAGGAGGTTCCAATCAATATTAGGGAAGTTGAAGTTACCCATGACCACAACCCTGTTACTTCTGCACCTTTCCAAAATCTGCCTCCCAATCTGTTCCTCCGTGTCTCTGCTGCTATGGGGGGGGGTCTATCGAAAACTCCCAATAAAGTGACTGCTCCTTTCCTGTTTCTGACTTCCACCCATAATGACTCAGTAGACAAACCCTCCTCGACGACCTCCCTTTCTGCAGCTGTGATACTATCCCCGATTAGCAATGCCACTCCCCCACCTCTTTTACCTCCCTCCTTATTCCTTTTGAAACATCTAAACCCTGGAACATTCAACATCCATTCCTGCCCCTGTGATATCCAAGTTTACCTTCCTTATAGGTTGCTGTATCAGCATGGTAACTTTCTGTGTTCCTTGTGTGAGTACACCCAAGTCTCTGTCTCTCAACATCAACATTTACATGTTTCATGCCTGTGAAAATGCATTCTGCTTTTCTGTCCTTACTACCAACCTCATAGGTGTACAGAGAGGTGCAGAGGTTTAGGGAGGGAATTCCAGAGCGTAGGGTCCAAGCAGCTGAAGGCACAGCCACCAATAGTGAAGAGTCATAGAGAGATACGGCACTGAAACAGGCCCTTCGGCCCACTGAGTCTGTGCCAACCATCAACCACCCATTTATACTAATCCTATATTCCCTACCACTTCCCCACCTTCCCTCAATTCTCCTACCACCTACCTACACTAGGGGCAATTTACAATGGCCAATTTACCTATGATTACCTGCAAGTCTTTGGCTGTGGGAGGAAACCAGAGCACCCGGCAGAAACCCACACAGACACAGGGAGAACTTGCAAACTCTGCACAGGCAGTACCCAGAACCAAACCCGGGTTGCTGGAGCTGTGAGGCAGCGGTGTTAACCATTGCACCACTGTGCCGCAATTGAAGCAATTAAAATCGCGGATGCTCAAGAAGCCAGAGTTGGAGGAGAACAGATATCTTAGAGGGTTGTAGGCCTGGTGGAGATTACAGAGATCGCGAGTTGTTCAAAAACAGAAACTTTTGACAAAGTGTTGGAGTGACAGGAGGGGGATTTGGGAGTTGAACTGGAGAGGAGTGATGATGGGAGGAACAGAGTGGGGAGAAGCTGGAGTAATTTGTGGAGGTGATGCGATTTGGATGCTAGTGGAGGCCGTATTTCCTCACAACTCCCACTCCAAAGGCAGTCATCAGTGCAGGTCTAAAGCATCCCACCCACAATCTCCAACCCCAGAGGAAAGAAGAGAAAGAAGAGAGGGAGAGAAGCAAAGGATGTGTACACAGCATCATTCCTGTCCTCACAACTTGTACTTCAGGTTCAGAGATGATGCCACCAGCTATGTCTGCACTTCCTATCCAACGTCTCCCAGCAGATACTGCTGCAGTTGCAGTGATTCATTAAATAGTGCTGGCACTGTGGATTGAAGAAATCAGGGGAGGTACCAGGGAAGCACAACTATCAAAGAATAAGTCTATCCAGTGTAGTTCTGATGAAAGGTCAGGGAGCTAAAACGTTAACTCAGTTTCTTTCTCCACAGATCCTGCCTGACCTGTTGAGTATTTCCAACATTTTTTGTTTTTATTTCAGACTTCCAGAATCCGCAATATTTTGCTTTTGAATAAGTCTATCCATATCACTCCAATCCACTTGCTGATGGCCACTTGTGGGGGAGACCAAAACTATGGTGATAAACATACAATAGTCACCAATATATCCAACAGGGAACTCAGGAGAAACCTCTTTAACCAGAGAGTGGTGAGAAAGTGGAACTCACTATCACATGGAGCGATTGAGGTGAATAGTATAGATGCATTTAAGGGGAGCTAGATAAGTGTATGAGGGAGAAAGGAATGGAACGATATGCTGATAGGGTGAGAGGAAGAGGAGCGGGAGGAGGTTCATGTGGACCATAAACACCAGCATGGATCAGTTGGGCCAAATAGCCTCTTTCTGTGCTGTACACTCGACGTAAACTAGTAGAGAGAGGAAGAAAGAGAAATAAGATGGAGTCCAGAGAAAAGAGGCAGCGGAGAAGGGAAAGAGGGAGACTTGAAGCAAGTGAGAGAATCATGAGAAGTTATCAGAAACATTTAGACACATAACCTATTTTATGAGTTGTCATGTGACTTTATCTTTATGCATAGGTAGATATGATTTTCAGTACTGATATAAATGGAACTGTAGTGATGGTTGAATTTGGTAAAGACAATGTAGAATTGAATCTTATCAGCTCCCCACATTTGATCTCCAGATTGTGCCCAGTTGCTCATTTTCCACAAAGGTGATAGCTGGAGAGCTTCACATGCTCTCAATGGTTCTGGAACAGGAAGAGAGGGAATGGCCAGAGTTGAAAGTGCTGATGTCTTGACAGGTTTGGCCTTGGATGTGATGCCATCTAAAGTTGAACCAATCCCTGACTCTCACCGTCCAGACGGGTGACAAACAAGAGACTGGAGAACTAATGGGACTGAGCGAGGGACTGAAGCATTAATAGACTGAGCGCGGGACTGGAGTGTTAATAGACTGAGCGAGGGACTGAAGCGTTAATAGACTGAGTGAGGGACTGGAGCGTTAATAGACTGAGCAAGGGACTGGAGATCTGATGAGGATGGAGATCTGTTGGGATTTGAGAGCTGATGGGATTTGGAGACCTGATGGAATTTGAGAGCTGATGGGACTGGCAGATATGTTTGGACTGGAGAGCAGGTAGTATTTGGAGAGCTGATGGAATTTGGTGAACTGATGGGTATTGGAGAGTTTATGGGATTGGAGAGCTGATGCGTTTGGAGATCTGTTGGGATTTGACAGCTGATGGGACTGGCAGATATGTTGGGACATAAGAGCCGATGGGATTTGGAGAGTTGATGGGATTTGGAGAGTTGATGGAATTTGGTGAGCTGATCGGATTTGAGATCTGATGGGACTGGCAGATATGTTGGGACTGGAGAGCTGAGGGGATTGGAAAGCTGATGGGATTGGAGAGCTGAGGGGATTGGAAAGCTGATGGGATTTGGAGAGTTGATGGGATTGGAGAGCTGATGGGATTGGAGAGCTGATGGGATTGGAGAGCTGATGGGATTGGAAAGCTGATGGGATTTGGAGAGCTGATGGGATTGGAGAGCTGATGGGATTGGAGAGCTGATGGGATTGGAAAGCTGATGGGATTGGAGAGCTGATGGGATTGGAAAGCTGATGGGATTGGAGATCTGATGGGATTGGAGAGCTGATGGGATTGGAAAGCTGATGGGATTGGAGAGCTGAGGGGATTGGAAAGCTGATGGGATTGGAGAGCTGATGGGATTGGAAAGCTGATGGGATTGGAAAGCTGATGGGATTGGAGAGCTGATGGGACTGGTGAGTTATTGGGATTTGGAGAGCTGATGGGATTGGAGATCTGATGGGATTGGAAAGCTGATGGGATTGGAGAGCTGAGGGGATTGGAAAGCTGATGGGATTGGAGAGCTGATGGGATTGGAAAGCTGATGGGATTGGAAAGCTGATGGGATTGGAGAGCTGATGGGACTGGTGAGCTATTGGGATTTGGAGAGCTGATGGGATTGAGCCCTATTAGTTACCGAGCCTTCAAAACAATGCAAAGGTTTGAATTAAGAACAAATTAACAGTGACAGCTTGTCATAAACTAGTCACTGACTAAATCCTTGAACACATGCACGAATGGAGAATTAAACCACACAGCCTATTTTCAGCGACTCCTAATGATACCATCCTTGAAAATAAGATGAACATTGTTTTTTTTTTCATTGACACCTTTTATTGCTGGTACAGCATCTAATTGTATTGTACAGATGTTCCCTGCCTGATAGTTAACCATTGTGACTGCTTCTGCAAATTCTATTACTCATCTTGAAACAATCTGTAATCAGTGACTATTTATAAATGCATTACACTTCAAACATTGGGATGAAGTGTTTTTTTTTCTTAAATGCTGCTAATAAGGGAGGGGCAAAAAATGTTAGCAATGAAAAATTATAGCCGAGTTAACATCGAGCATTCTCAGGACAGGTAAAAAAAGAACAGTTCAGGTACAAAGTAAAACTTGCTCTACACTGTCCCATCAAACACTCCCAGGACAGGCACAGCATTGGAGGGAAAGAAAGAGAAAGAGAGAGAAAGAGAGAGAGGAGAGAAAGAGAGAGAAAAACAGAGAGAGAAAAAGAGAGAGAACGAGAGAGAAAGAAAGAAAGAAAGAAAGAAAGAAAGAAAGAAAGAAAGAAAGAAAGAAAGAAAGAAAGAAAGAAAGAAAGACTTGCATTTATATAGCGCCTTTCACAATCACCGGACATCTCAAAACGCTTTACAGCCGATGAAGGACTTTTTGAAGTGGAGTCACTGTTGTAGTGTAGGAAAGGTGGCAGCCAATTTGCACACAGCAAGATCCCACAAACAGCAATATGATAATGACCAGATAATTTGTTTTTTGTGATGTTGGTTGAGGGATAAATATTGGCCAGGACATCAGGGTTAACTCCCCTGCTCTTCTTCGAAATAGTGCCATGGGATCTTTCACATCCACCCGAGCAAGCAGATAGGGCCTCAGTTCAATGTCTCACCTGAAAGACGGCACCTCCAACATTGGCGCACTCCTTCAATACTGCACTGGAGTGTCAGCCTTGATTTTTGTGCTCATGCCCTGGAGCGGGACTTGAGATACAGAGTAAATCTCCCTCTACAACCATAGCAAAGTCCTGTGGATGCTGGAAATCTGAAACAAAAACAGAAAATGCTGGAAATACTCAGCGGGTCAGGCAGCATCTGTGAAGAGAAAAGCAGTTAACGTTTTAGGACTGCATTCTGATGAAAGGTCATCAACCTGAAATGTTAACTCTGCTTTTCTCTCCACAGTTCCAGCAATTTCTGTTTTTGCTTCAAAGCTCCCTCTCCACGGTCCCATCAAGCTATGAAGCGACACTTGCTCAGCAATAACCTGCTCAGTGATGCTCAGTTGGGGCTCCACCAGGGCCAATTAGCTCCTGACCTCATTACAGCCTTGGTTCAAACATGGACAAAAGAGCTGAACTCAAGAGGTGAGGTGAGAGTGACTGCCCTTGACATCAAGGCAGCATTTGACCGAGTATGGCATCAAGGAGCCCTAGAAAAACTGAAGTCAATGGGAGTCAGGGGAAAACTCTCTGCTGGTTGGAGTCATACCTAGTGCAAAGGAAGATGGTTGTGGTTATTTATTTATTATTTATTTAGAGATACAGCACCGAAACAGGCCCTTCGGCCCACCGAGTCTGTGCCGACCATCAACCACTCATTTATACTATTCCTACACTAATCCCATATTCCTACCACATCCCCACCTGTCCCTATATTCCCCTACCACCTACCTCTACTAGGGGCAATTTATAATGGCCAATTTACCTATCAACTGCAAGTCTTTGGTGGTGGGAGGAAACCAGAGCACCCGGCAAAAACCCACACAGACACAGGGAGAACTTGCAAACTCCACACAGGCAGTACCCAGAATTGAACCTGGGTCGCTGGAGCTGTGAGGCTGCGGTGCTAACCATTGCGCCACTGTGCCGCCCATGGTTGTTGGAGGTCAATCATCTCAGCTCCAGGCCATCACTGCAGGAGTTCCTCAGGGTAGTGTCCTCGGCCCAAACATCTTCAGCTGCTTCATCAATGACCTTCCTTCAATCATAAGGTCAGAATGGGGATGTTCGCTGATGATTGCACAATGTTCAGCACCATTCGCGACTCCTCAGATACTGAAGCAGTCCTTGTAGAAATGCAGCAAGACCTGGACAATATCCAGGCTTGGGCTGATAAATAGAAAGTAACATTCGTGCCAGGCAATGACCATCTCCAACAAGAGAGAATCTAACCATCTCCCCTTGACATTCAATGGCATTACCATCGCTGAATCCCCCACTATCAACATCCTGGGGGTTAACATTGACCAGAAACTGAACCGGAGTAGTCGTATAAATACCGTGGCTACAAGAGCAGGTCAGAGGCTAGGAATCCTGCGGTGAGTAACTCACCTCCTGACTCCCCAAAGTCTGTCCACCATCTATAAGGCACAAGTCAGGAGTGTGATGAAATACTCTCCACTTGCCTGGATGGGTGCAGCTCCAACAACACTCAAGAAGCTCGACACCATCCAGGACAAAGCAGCCCGCTTGATTGGCACCCCATCTACAACCTTCAACATTCACTCCGTTTACCACTGACGCACAGTGGCAGCAGTGTGTACCATCTACAAGATGCACTGCAGCTACGCACCAAGACTCCTTAGATAGCACCTTCAAAAGCCGCGACGTCTACCAACTAGAAGGACAAGGGCAGCAGATGTATGGGAACACCACCACCTGCAAGTTCCCCTCCAAGCCATACAACATCCTGACTTGGAACTATATCGCCGCTCCTTCACTGTCGCTGGGTCGAAATCCTGGAACTCCCTTCCTAACGGCACTGTGGGTATACCTACACCACATGGACTGCAGCAGTTCAAGAAGGCAGCTCACCACCACCGTCTCATGGGCAATTAGGGATGGGCAACAAAAGCTGGCCTGGCCAGCGACGCCTACATTCCATGAAATGAGTAAACAAAAAAAACCTCCCAGGACAGGTACAGCATAGATTAGATGCAGAATAAAGTTCCCTCTACACTGTCCCATCAAACACTCCCAGGGAAGGTACAGCACGGGATTAGATACAGAGTAAAGCTCCCTCTACTCTGTCCCATCAAACACTCCCAGGGAAGGTGCAGCATGGGGTTAGATACAGAGTAAAGCTCCCTCTACACTGTCCCATCAAACACTCCCAGAGAAGGTACAGCATGGGTTAGATACAGAGTAAAGCTCCCTCTACTCTGTCCCATCAAACACTCCCGGGGAAGGTGCAGCATCGGGTTAGATACAGAGTAAAGCTCCCTCTGCACTGTCCTCATCAAATACTCCCAGGGAAGGTACAGCATGGATTAGATACAGAGTAAAGCTCCCTCTACTCTGTCCCATCAAACACTCCCAGGGAAGGTGCAGCATGGGGTTAGATACAGAGTAAAGCTCCCTCTACACTGTCCTCATCAAATACTCCCAGGGAAGGTACAGCATGGGTTAGATACAAAGTAATGCTCCCTCTACTCTGTCCCATCAAATACTCCCAGGGAAGGTGCAGCATGGGGTTAGATACAGAGTAAAGCTCCCTCTACACTGTCCCATCAAACACTCCCAGGGGAGGTACAGCATGGGTTAGATACAGAGTAAAGCTCCCTCTACTCTGTCCCATCAAACACTCCCAGGGAAGGTACAGCATGGGTTAGATACAAAGTAATGCTCCCTCTACTCTGTCCCATCAAATACTCCCAGGGAAGGTGCAGCATGGGGTTAGATACAGAGTAAAGCTCCCTCTACTCTGTCCCATCAAACACTCCCAGGGAAGGTACAGCATGGGTTAGATACAGAGTAAAGCTCCCTCTACTCTGTCCCATCAAACACTCCCAGGGAAGGTACAGCACAGGTTCGATACAGAGTAAAGCTCCCTCTACACTGTCTTATCAATCAATCTTGTGGTAGGTACAGCACGGGTTAGAGATACAGTAAAAGAAAAGAAGGATTTGCATTTAAATCGAGCCTTTCATGACCTCTGAAGATCTTAAAGTGCCTTGCAAGCAATGAAGTACTTTTGAAGTGCTATTACTGTTGTAATGTAGGAAGCATGGCAGCCAATTTGCACACAGCAAGATCCCACAAACAGCAATGTGACAATGGCCAGATAATCTGTCTTAATGATGTTGAGTGAGGGATAATTATTGGCCAGATCACCATGGAGAAGCCCCTGCTCTTCTTCAAAATAGTGCCATGGGATTTTTATGTCCACCTGAGAGGGCAGATGGACCTCAGTTTAACATCTCATTTGAGGATGGTATCTCCGACAGTGCAGCATTCCTTCAGTACTGCACTAGGGTGTCATCATAGATTGGTGTGCTGAAGTCTTGAGTGGGATTTGAACCCAGAACCTATGACTCCGAGTTAAAAATGCAACCCACTGAACCATAACTGACAACATAAGTAAAAGGCAAAATTTGCAGGTGCTGAAAATCTGGCACAATAACAGAGCCTGCTGGAAACACTCAACAGGTCAGTCAGCATCTGACAGTTCCATCTGTGGAGAGAACAGAGAAGTTAACATTTCCTTACGCTGTGCAGAATTGAAATGAAAGGAAACCCAATGCGCAGACAGGAAAATGAGGCTGTGCGCACAAAGCACCCGATGCCCTGTGTGCTGGCTGGCAAAGTGGATGTAGTGCTGCACAAGGTGAGTGTGAGGACAATTGCAGTGCTTATGTTACCAGACTAGTAATCCAAAGACCTGGACTAGTAATCTGAGGAACATGAGTTGAAGTCCTGCCATGGCAGAATTTTGACGCGGTTTAAAAAACAATCTGGAACAAAGTAAAAAGCTGGTCTCAATAAAAGTGACCATGAGGCTGTTGGATTGCCATAAAAACCCAACTTGTTCACTAATGTCCTTTAGGGAAGGAAACCTGCTGTACTTGCCCAGTCTGGGCCTATATGTGACTGCAGTCCCACACCAACGTGGGTGACTTTTAACTGAAGTGGCCAAGCAAGCTGCTCAGTTGTTTCAAACCATTACCCTCAGTGGTTTAGGCTGAAAGCTTACCACCACTTTTTTTTATTTCCAAAATATACTTTATTCATAAAAATCTGTAAAAAATACATTACAAAACAGTTCCAAATAGCACCAAGTCAAACAATATAAAGAGTGCAAAGGAGATCAGTTTCCTTCAATACAGGAGTGAGTTGCCTCACAATCCTTCCATTTCATTTTACATGCCATGTACATTTTACAGCAAACAAATATTTTCTGGATACAGCCCGAGAGGTTTTCCATGGATCCAGCCCCTCAGTTCAGCTTGGTGGCGGCACCTTACACTGTGGTCTTTCCCCATTGAACCTTTGCTGCGGCTGCCCCAAGCTTCAGTGCGTCCCTCAGCATGTAGTCCTGGACCTTGGAATGTACCAGTCTGCAACATTCGGTCGTGGACAACTCTTTGCGCTGGAAGACCAGCAGGTTTCGGGCAGACCAAAGAGCGTCTTTCACCGAATTGATAGTCCTCCAGCAGCAGTTGATGTTTATCTCAGTGTGCGTCCCTGGGAACATCCCATAGAGCACAGACTCCTGTGTTACTGAGTTGCTTGGCATAAACCTCGACAAAAACCACTGCATCTCTTTCCACACCTGCTTTGCAAAGACACATTCCAGAAGGAGGTGGCAACCATCTCTTCCCCACCATAGCCACCTCGAGGGCATTGTGCAGAGGGGGTGAGACTTCGGGCGTGCAGGAAGGATCTGACAGGGATGGCTCTTCTCACCACCGGCCAAGCTACATCTTGGTGCTTGTTTTAAAGTTCTGGTGATGAGGCATTCTGCCAAATGACTTCGGCAGTCTGCTCGGGGAACCATCTGACAGGATCCACCATCTCCTTTTCCCGTAGGGCCTTGAGGACATTCCATGCAGCCCACCGCCTGATGGACTGGTGGTCAAAGGTGTTTTTCCGCAGAAACTTTCCCACGTAGGATAGGTGGTACGGCACGGTCCAACTGGATGGAGCGTTCCGCGGCAATGTGACCAGGCCCATCCTTCGCAACACCGGGGACAGATAGAACCTCAGCACGTAGTGACACTTGGAGTTTGCGTACTGGAGGTCTACACACAGCTTGATGCAGCCGCACACGAAGGTGGTCATCAGGATGAGGGCGACATTGGGTACATTTTTCCCGCCCTTATCTAGAGGTTTGAACATCGTGTCCCTCCGGACCCGGTCCATTTTGGATCCCCAGATGAAATGGAAAATGACTTGGGTGACCGCCACGGTGCAGGAGTGGGGTATGGGCCAGACCTGCGCCACGGACAGCAACAACGTGAGCGCCTCGCACCTGATGACCAGGTTCTTACCCACAATGGAGAGAGATCGCTGCTCCCACATGCTCAGTTTATGGTGTATCCTGGCTACTCACTCCTTCCAGGTTTTGGTGCACTCCCCGGCCCTTCCGAACCATATCCCCAGCACCTTCAGGTAGTCTGACCTGACGGTGAAGGAGACAAAGGATCGGTCAGCCCAGTTCCCAAAGAACATGGCCTCACTCTTGCCGTGGTTTACTTTGGCTCCTGAGGCCAGTTCGAACTGGTCACAGATGCTCATCAGTCTGCGCACGGACAGCGGATCCGAGCAGAAAACGGCGACGTCTTCCATGTACAGGGAGGTTTTAACCTGAGTGCCTCCACTACCTGGGATTGTCACCCCTCTTATGCTGACATCCTTCCTAATAGACTCAGCAAAGGGTTCAATACAGCAAACAAACAAGACAGGGGAGAGAGGACAGCCCTGTCTGACTCCAGATTAGATCGGTAAACTTTCTGATTCCCACCCATTGATTGAGACTGCGCTACGAAATCTGACCACCACAACCTTCGCAAGGACAAGGAAGGGTGGATCAGTGAAAGCTGGGTGCCTCCACCTCATTGCTCAGCTGACTCACTTGCACCAACATCAAGGTAAATATGGCTCAACTTAGGCAGGAACTGAAAAACCTAACCAGAGCAGAAAATTGGCCATGCAGGATCCTTGAAACAGAAGCATGCACGTCAAAGACAGCTCACGGCCTCCAGCCTCTTTAGTGTTAAACAAATGCTGACTGCCAGCGCGATTTGATTGCTTCAACTCACACCTGGATTATTCCTGAGAGCTTTAATAATAGTCCCAAATTACATGTCAAATTACAATAATCAGTCACAAATAAACAGCCCGCTGTTGCTAATGAGTCTACAAAAGGTGGAAAAAATAACTGCTGTGCTTTTCTCTTGAACAGACGCTCATGAAATAAAGACTAATTGTCATTAATGCTCACCTGCTTGTGACTCATCCAATGCCCCAGTGCTTTAGGTTACAGGATTTTTCAGTCCACCTGCTTTGATTTATCTATTGTATAATTCAATGAATAACTTGTGCTACCCTCTCAGCCAATCTGATCCACATTTACCGATATGTCAGACGGTCACCATCTTTCAGATGAGACCGAGGCCCCTCTCAGGTGGATGTAAAAGATTCCATGTTTCAAAGAGGAGCGGGGAGTTCTCCCCGGTGTCCTGATCAATATTTATTCCTCAAACAACATCACTAAAAAAATTATCTGGTTATTATCACATTGCTGTTTGTGGGATCTTGCTGTGCACAAATTGGCTGCCATGTTTCCTATATTACAACAGTGACTACACTTCAAAGTACTTTAAGGCAATTGGCAAAATAACCAGAGGGAGATGAGAATTTTTTTTTTGCACAGCGAGTTGTTAGGATCTGGAATGTGCTGCCTGAAGGGCTCTGGAACTAGATTCAATAGTAACTTTGAAAGGGAATTTCATAAACAGTTGAAAAAGAAAAAAATGCAGGGCTATGGGGAAAGTGCAGGGAGACTGGGACCCATTCTCTTTCAAAGAGAAAAGAAACATAGTCATTTGGTAGTATAGAACTTGAGTATTGCTGAAAACAGAGACATTTTGTTGAAGCTTTTCGTCTTGCACTCGTCAGGACAATTCACAAGAATACCGATTTAAGGGAAGCAACAAATTTATAGTATATGAGAAGAGAATGCTAATTGGTTGGCAAGTGGACTCTGATTGGTAGAGGCATTGCCATGGAGAATGCAGCAGTTTATGGTGACTGACTGTTAACTGCCAAACATGTCCCTTCCGTTGTTTTCGACAGGCAAGGACCAGCCCATGCTTGCAAAACTCAAAACACAGTGTCCAACGTTAGATGTGATTCTGCAATTGGACAACATTTGCTAAATAACCCTCAGTGTGCTAAGGATTAAGCTGACAATCAATTTGAGATTGCAGTGTGGCGCATTTGCGCATACTGGAAGCTACATATATTAATACACAGGGCCCTATTCTTTGCAGACAGAAAGAATATGTACAAACAGTGTGTCTGTTTCAGCTGAACAAAATAAGTGACAGCCACTCATTGGTTCATTCCTCAGGGCAATGCCTTGACCAATCAGAGTCAAGCTGCCTGGTTTAAATTTTAAACAAAGCTTGGTAGTTAACTGTCAGTCACCATAAACTGGTGCATTCTCCATGGCAATACCTCTACCAATCAGAATCCACTTGCCAACCAATCAGCACTTTTTTTTTGTGTTTGTTTTATTTTATTTTATCTTAGTTTGTTCAGTTTGCCGACACATAGTTTTTTTCATGTTTGTACTTGCGGCTGTTCAATTTTCAGTCCGTTAACATCCTATCTCTACTAATGCTTTGACTTTCAACACACCATTAACATATTGTTTGCCTTTGCTCCATGACCTTCTGGTCGGTTATTCTCTGTGACCTTGTCCTATCTACACCTTCTCTTTTGTTATCTCTTGCCCCACCCCTGCTTTACTTGCTTAAAACCTTTTACATTTCTAATATTTGCCAGTTCTGAAGAAGGGTCACTGACCTGAAACATTAACTCTACTTCTCTCTCCACAGATGCTGCCAGACCTGCTGAGTATTTCCAGCATTTCTTGTTTTTATTTCAGATTTCCAGCATCCGCAGTATTTTGCTTTTATTTAAGGGCCAGTGTAAGCTAGATGGGCTGGATTAGCCTCCTTCTGTGCTGTGAGATTCTCTGATTCTATGTCGAACCAGCATGTACAAATTGTTAAAGTCAATTAAAAATCTATAATTTCACTGAAATTAATCAAAGATAACACAGCTCTCTATGCCTGTTGATGTGGTACCTTGTTCTCAGCTGAGAGATCTGAGTGGGTTTGTACCAGTGGTGACTCACGTTCCCTGTGTGATCCACTGCTTCCCCCCTCTGTCCCTTTGACATCAATTGTATCCAGGTAGCTCTGTATAGACCAGAATTCAGGGAACTGATTCAGTTTGACCTCTTAACAAGAGAAAGAGTTTCTAACAATCAAAAAGTTGTGAACAAATTGGCTGTGGGTCAATTGGAGCACACAACGGATAAAAAAGAGTGGAAAAATACAATCGGAAAATGGCAGAATAGTGAGTCATGTAATGAGTGATCTGACTTTGCCACTTTGAAGGCAATTTTATACACATGAATCACTCCACTTGATTTAAATTACTTGCATTTAGTTCTAATCCAAGCACTCCTCATTGAGACTGCTTTAGATTCCTGAGGCTGTGGATCAGAGAACAAGAGCCTAAGGGGTAGAAATTGGTCAACGTTGTGTCTACTTTGTAGACTCACCATTGCCCTCAGGCGAATTTGAGGCAGCTGCCTAAAACAGCCATCAGGATCCTAATAAAAGAAAGATTTGCATTTCTATAGCACCTTTCGTGACCCCAGGAGATTGTAAAGTGCTTTACAGCCAATGAAGTACTTTTGAACTGCAGTCACTATTGTAATGTAGGAAACATGGTAACCAATTTGCACACAGGAAACTCCCACAAACAGCAAAGTGATAATGACCAGATCATCTGTTTTAGTGATGTTGTTTGAGGGATAAATATTGACCCAGGACACTGGGGAGAACGCCCCTGCTCTTCTTCAGATAATGCCCTGGGATCTTTTACATCCACCTCACAGGGCAGACGGGGCCTCCCACAGCATAGTACTCCCACAGTATTGCACTGGGTGATTTGACCTAGAATTTGTGCCCTAGTTTCTGGAGTGGGAATAACGGATTTAACAACCTTTTAGCTTCTCCCCACCACCCTGGGAAATTGGGACTGGGGCCTGTTACACTCAGGTTTTTGGAGCCTGAGTGCAACCTGGAATTCCACTGGTTTAAGTTTCATTTAAAAGATGAGAATCATGTGAAGGTCAGGCTCCACAGCCCTCCCCATGGCCACCCTCATCTGTTTTTGGCCTCTCCCTGCCCTCCTCAACCTGGAACTCACCTAAGGTTCGCTGCTTGCAAGGCAAGAGGCCCGAAATTCACAGGTTGAAATGTTTGAGCTACCTCTGGAGGCAGGATGGGCGCTGACAGCTGGCCGGAATTGTGAAATGAAGCCTGAGGCCTAATTTCGGGCCTTCCAGTTGGGGTCCACAGTGCCTGCTCAACACCAATTCTTGGCCCGAAAATGGCTTCAGATGAATGGGTGGATCTGATGACTCTGGATTCCACCCCTTATTCTTGTTATATCTCTTTTAACCCCTTTCAATTTTCTGTTCCTTCCTGAAGGTCTTGACATGAGGCTTGGGAATGGGCTCTGGGGCAATGTCTTTTTTCAAAAACCGAAACTCCTTTCTTCATGAGTGAGTCTCACTCCCCCACCCCCATCAAACAACCCTCCTGGCCCCCTTCCCCCATGATAATCCACCAGTTGGACACTCCCTGCAGGAAGCAGCTCCTGGAGGCAGTACTGGTCAGGATACACTGGGCTTGCAATTCCTGAGCCTTCATCCATTTCAATTGCTGGAGGGAAGTGAGGCAGCTGGGTGCAATATTTCCTGATCGAAGTTTCCCGACAGGTATTGCATCTCAATGGGACGGATCCCTGAGGAACCAACTCTAAAGAAAGAATGCCAGAGCTTGAGAGGCTGAATGGTCAACTCCTGCTCCTTTGGGAAGTTGTTTGGAAGTAAGAATAGTGACTGAGCTGAGCCAAGCTTTGTGTGCTTCCAGTATTTTTGCGGATGACAACTGAAACCTCTTTTACAACCTGCTTTAACATGAAGGATCTATTTCCCCTCGCAGAGAGATCAATAACCATGGGGCATAGATTTAATATAATTGGTAGAAGGATTAGGGGGGTGTTGAGAATTCTTTTCACCCAGAGGGTGGTGGGGGTCTGGAATTCTATGCCTGAAAGGGTGGTGGAGGCAGAAACCCACATCACATTTAAAAGGTTCTTGGATATGCACTTAAGGTGCCGTGACCTACAGGGCAATGGGCCAAGAACTGGAAAGTTGGAATAGGCTGGATAACTCTTCCTCTGTCGGTATAGACATGATGGGCTGAATGGCCTCCTACTATGCTGCAAATTTCTATGATTCTATGATCAGGAACACAGAATATTTTTCCTGAGCTTTCCCTGGTGTGAAGGTTCAATTTTATTAGACAAAACTCCCGGTGAAATAGAAACATAGAAACATAGAACATAGAAAATAACAGCAGGAGTAGGCCATTCAGCCCTTCGAGCCTGCTCCACCATCAGCCCTTCGAGCCTGCTGCACCATTTTCATTATGATCATGGCTGATCATCCAACTCAATAGCCTATTCCCGCTATAGAAACAGAGAAACATTGACTACTTCATTAACTGGAAATGATATTTGATAAGCATGGGAGACATTGCAGATCTGTGATTGGTTGCTCAACTCTTGTAGCAAGATGCACCAGAAAGATCTCACAGCAGAAAAGTCAAGAAAGAACTTGCATTTCTATAGCAACTTTCCCAAACTCATGATGTCCCATGTGCTATGCAGTTAATGAAGTACTTTTAAAGTTTAGCCACTATTTTAATATAGGAAATGAGGCAGACAATTTGCACACAGCATGGTCCCACACAGAACAATGTGATAATGACCAGATTATCATCTTTTTGTAATAAAAACAGAAAGTGCTGGAAATACTCAGCATGTCATAGAGTCATAGAGTTATACAGCACAGAAACAGGCCCTTGGGTCCATTGTGTCTGTGCCGGCCATCAAGCACCTATCTATTCTAATCCCAATGTCTGGCAGTATCTGTGAAGAGAGAAGCAGAGTTAATGTTTCAGGTCTGTGACCTTTCATCAGAACGGCCACAGAAAGGTCACAGAACTGAAACGTTAACTCTGCTTCTCTCTCCACAGATGCTGCCAGACCTGCTGAGTATTTCCAGCACTTTCTGTTTCTAATTTCAGATTTCCAGCATCCGCAGTATTTTGCATTTATTATAATCCTCTTTTTGTGATGTCAGTTGAGGGAATATTATTGGTCAAGGACACTGGTGTGAACTCCCCTGCTCTTCTTTGAAGTATAGGATCTTTTACGTCCACCTGCGATGGTAGATGGGACCTTGGTTTGACATCTCAGCCAAAAGACAGCGCCTCCAACATTGCAGCACTCTGTCAGTGGTGCACAGGGAGAGTCAGCCTAGAATTTGCACTCAAGTCCCTGGAGTGTGACTTGACTCCACAACCTTCAGACTCAGAGGTAAGAATGCTACTCATTGAGCCACAGCTGCTACAAGTGACATTAGGCAGGCTATTCAACTGGGGCAGGCATCAAAGCAGGGCACAAGTCTATATTTATTTTTATTGGACATCCACGTGTAGATTTTGCTTCAGGAGCTCCTGGACAGCTATCCAGAGTGGGAGCCTTGGCTGATCTCCTCCTACCTCATCAAGGAGGGACTGAGGGTATTTGTACCAGGAAAACCACTACCCTGGTTGAGGTCTGCTCATTCGGGAGGTCATTGTCCATTTAGGGTCAGAGAGAGATCGTACATTTAGAGTCGGGGGAGGTCATAAATTCACAGTGGAACAAGTCCAAGCAGAGATTTTTTAAACAATGACAGTAATTTGAAAGCAGTGGGCTGTGTGACACAAAGCCAGTGGAGGCTGGTGAGCATAGCGAAGGTTTGACGAGTTGGAATTATTCTGGGATGGGATGTGGGTGGTGGAGTTACAGATTAATGAAACAATTGCGCTCAGTACTGTGTACTTTCTGATTGCAGCATTCATGTTTGTAACTGAATATAATCTCAACGTCAGATGCTGCAAACTATAAAAAGAACGAGCTTTTGATATTCTTCCAAATGTCTATTATTTAAAAGTCAAACTTTCTGTTCTTTATAAACTTACAAACTGGCAGCAATAAAAACAGCAACTCAGAGTGTCCCAACTTGACTGAGACCTCCAGGGCTATTCAACAGCTACAAATTGCCTTTTTTAATATCCATTTGCCTCTATTATTGGATTAAATCTATTCCCCAGTTACTGACTGGTATTGCATAAAAGATATCGTTATTCCTGGTCAATCTATATTCCATTTTTCACTGGTTTGGAGAAGCAATGCCAAATTAACACTGGAAGCTTTCTGCAGTGACTTTTCAGCAACAGTTCGGGAAGATTCTAGCTCCATGCAAAGGGATGGAACAGCACTGCTATTACAATGAAATATTGACTCCTATGACGAACTCTGAAGGGTCAGTTTAAAGTGTGTTGTCAATTAGAAGCTGCAGATTCACGTGCTGCTCGTATCAGAGAGCTCTTTGGTCTCAATTGAAGCAAAATTAAAAGAAGCGTACAGACCACTGAACATGTCACAAGATTTGTAAGCCTGTAAAAGCACGCACCTATTATCTCATTCCTACTTGTCCTTTTTTATTTAACCTTTTTCTGCTCATTGCGCTGAGAGATGCGACTATCAGGGAAGACCATTTCAGACACTCGAAGAAGGGAAGGGGATTTTTAACTGGGATCAGCTTAGGCTGGGCTTCAGGAGAGTGGGTGCAGAGTGATTGTCAGGACTATACCAGTGTTGTAATATTAGAAGAATAAGGGGCCAAGTGAGTCTTGCTAGGATTCAAACCTAAGGCTAACCAGTCTGTAATCCATGCTCAACTAACTGGTCAACACTTACCAGAGGCACCACAGCCAAACTTAAATCTTTGCTCGCTCAATATCCACAAACCCAATTTCCAGCAGTGATCACTAACGGGAATCCTCCTTCCCAACACTGGGAGAATGAGATCACTGGCACATCTGCTAACTCAACGCTGAGTGAGATAGCATATGCCCAGTAAAGACCGTACAAACTTATTTCACCAACAGGCATCAGATATTTTCATCATATCCTATTTGTTATTGTTTGTCCTCTTGTTTCTTGGAGGACGGGGTGAAGGAGTGGAAGGAATCCTGGGCTGATTAACTGTCTGACAGAAAGCAATGTGGAAGCAATTGTATCATGTTGAGGGAGTACAATCCCACACTGAGGGGGAACAGCGGGGGGGGGGGGGGGGGGGGGGGGAGGGATGGGGGTTCACCCACATGCAGAGGGATCCCGTCAGATGTTAAACCGGAATTCTGAACCAGAGTTCTAGTCTCCGCTTGCCAAGACTGTCCAAGGTTTAAACCCTCCACCTTTTGATCCAGGGACAGGGAATTTAAATGAAAGTCTGGCTCTCAAGATCCAAGGCGAAAGGCCCAGTGTCTAACCTCTTGCATCACTCACTCTGAAGGATTCTGTTGCTATTCAAAGAACAAAGAAAATTACAGCACAGGAACAGGCCCTTCGGCCCTCCAAGCCTGCGCCGATCCAGATCCTCTATCTAAACATGTCGCCTATTTTCTAAGGGTCTGTATCTCTTTGCTTCCTGCCCATTCATGTATCTGTCTAGATACATCTTAAAAGACGCTATCAGAGAAGCAGAGTTAACGTTTCGGGTCAGTGACCCTTCTTCGAAACTCTATTTCTCTTCCAGTGCAGAAACCGTAAACCACCCACTCTTCTGAGCAAATTAATTCTGTTCACTATGGTTTGGCTAAAAACTTCACTGATTATTTTTGTCATTGGCTTCAAAATGTGTGAGGAACTATTTCCAGTATAGTGCAGGCATCTTCATCTGTCACATATGTTGAAGCAACCTGGGTTCATTTAGTTATCATGAGCCGAGCCATCAGCCGTGCAATGGATTCATTCAAAGGGCCCAGTAATAGAAATCCAACTGACCTATGAAGCCAACTTAGTTGTGTTTAGTGGGAAAGTGTTGCCAGTTCTCAGGTAGATGGATTAGTGCTGCATTTCCATCTGAGCAAAACATTTCTGGGTAGATTCCCCCATCACCCTCACAGGGTGAATGTTGGGTGGCCACCAGCTACCTGATGCCCCATGGAAGGTCCAGTCCATCTTGAAGGTCAGGGCTTGTGATCATTTCACTGGTGGGCTGTGGGAGTTCAATGAAGGAAAGGAAGAAAAAAAATTTTCATTGAATTAGCAACTTTCACAATCTGATGACCTTTACAGCAAATAAAGTGTGGCCACTCTCACAACACTGGGCATCTACCCGACAATGTGAAAAATTGCCCAGGTATGTCCTGTCCACAAAAAGTAGGACCAATCCAATCCAGCCCATCAGTCTACTCTTGATCATCAGCAAAGTGATGGAAGGTGTCATTGACAGTGCTACCAAGCAACACTTACTCAGCAATAACCTGCTCACTAGCGCTCAGTTTGGGTTCTGCCAGGTCCACTCGGCTCCTGACCTCATCACAGCCTTTGTCCAAACATGGACAAAAAAGCTGAGCTCCAGCGGTGAGGTGAGAGTGACTGCCCTTGACATCAAGGCAGCATTTGACTGAGTAGAGCGTCAAGGAGTCCTAGCAAAACTGGAATCAATGGGAATCAGGGGGGAAACCCTCCGCTGGTTGGAATCATACCTAACAGAAAGGAAGATGGTTGTAGTTGTTGGAGGTCAATCATCTCAGTCCCAGGACATCACTGCAGGAGTTCCTCAGGGTACTGTCCTCGGCCCAACCATCTTCAGCTGCTTCATCAATGACCTTCCCTCCATCATAAGGTCAGATGCTGCAAACTGGCAAGTAACATTCGTGACACACAAGTGCCAGGCAATGACCATCTCCAACAAGAAAGAATCTAACCTTCTCCCCTTGACATTCAACAGCCTTACCATTGCTGAATCGCCCACCATCAACATTCTGGGGTTTACCGTTGACCAGAAACTGAACTGGAGCAACTGCATAAACACTGTGGCTGCAAGGGCAGGTCAGAGGCTGGGAATTCTGCAGCAAGTAACCCACCTCCTGTCTCCCCAAAGTCTGTCCACCATCTACAAGGCACAAGTCAGGAGTGTGATGGAATACTCTCCACCTGCCTGGATGGGTGCAGCTCCAACAACACTCAAGAAGCTCGACACCATCCAGGACAAAGCAGCCCACTTGGTCGGCACCCCATCCACCACCTTGAACATTCACTCCCTCCACCACTGATGCACAGCGACAGCAATGTGTACCATCTACCAGATGCACTGCAGCAACTCACCAAGGCTCCTTAGACAACACTTTCCAAACTCGCAACCTCTACCACCTAGAAGGACAAGGGCAGCAGATGCATGGGAACACCACCACCTGCAAGTTCCCCGCCAAGCCACACACCATCCTGACCATCACTGGGGCAAAACCCTGGAACTCCCTACCTAACAGCACTGTTGGTGCACCCACACCAGATGGACTTTAACAGTTCAAGAAGGGAGCTCACCATCATCTTCTCAAGGGCAATTAGGGATGGGCAATGAATGCTGGCCTTGCCAGCAATGCTCACATCCCATTAAAAGAATAAAAAAAAGTTCAAAATGTAGGAAATGCAGCAGCCAATTTGTGCACAGCAAGATCCCACACACAGCAATGAGATAAACGAGCCAATAAACATCTTTTAGTGATAGTGGGTGAGGGATAAACATTGGCTCTGGATTACCTTTTCACCAATACTCACCCACCTCCTACTCCACCACTTTCCTTGGGTTGCTGCCTTCTCATGCTCTGAATGCTCACATTTGGGAAAGAGTGTTCATGCACACTTGTTCCAATACTTGTCAGTTCGATGCACTTGCTAACGTATATTGAACACAGTTTGCGGTGCCACAGTAAAAATGAAAACTAATTTTACTTCCAGACTGGTGTCACCTACTGCATCAATGTGGCAAATTAATATATAGTTTTTACAAAATGAGCAGAGATCCTGTGGGGTTTTTTTTTCATGCAATTAAGCCATTTAAAAAGTGTTTTATATTTGATCTTATTCTTTACATTACAGTGGGGGGAGGGTCACCTTAATCTCAGCTCTTTTCTGTTTTTCCAATTTGTATTTCTGGCAAAATTTCAAACCAAGAAAATTATTCTTACAGCTCGAAATAGAACCAGATAAATCATTTGCATCTCACTTAAATATGTGTGCAGAGTGTCTGTGCAAACGCAGGGCTACTAAAAATAGCAATTGTGCGAATTGGCAGTTAAATGGCATGAAATCAGCTGCTGAAGATCTGCTGCTTCTTTTCACAGAATCATGGAATGTTATAGTACACCAGGAGGCCATTTGGCCCATCATTTTTGTGCCAATTTATGTGTTTTCTGAATCCATTTCACCTTCCACTGAGTGACAGTTTTTCATAAACACACACACACACTTTCTCCCCTTCCTCCTCTCCTGTTTCATTCTGGGATATAGTTCTTCAGGTGCTGGCAGTTCTTCTCTCCCGAATGGGCTGATCGGCCACTTGGATAGTCCCCAGTTGAATTTAGTCCCAGCGACTGCCAAATCCCGCAGGGATCACCCAAGCCAGGAATCAGCCCCAAAGTGTGCCCTGGCTTTTTAACTGTGGAGGCCAGCTCAATCCTGTCCTCATTAGTTTATTTTAGCAAGGCTTTTAACAAGGTCCCACATGGCAGACTGGTTAAAAGAAAAGCCCATAGGATCCTGGGAATTGTAGCAAGGTGGATACAAAATTGGCTCAGTGGCAGGAATCAAAGGGTAATTGTTCACAGGTGTTTTAGCGACTGGAGGGTTGTTTCCAGTGGTGTTCCGCAGGGCTCAGTACTGGGTCCCCTGCTTTTTGAACTATATATTAATGATTTGGATGTAAATGTAGGGGGCATGATCAAGAAGTTTGTAGAAAACACAAAAATTGGCCATGTAGTTGATAGTGAGGAGGATAGCTGTAGACTACAGGAAGTTATTGATGGTCTGGTCAGATGGGCAGAAAAATGGCAAATGGAATTCAACTTGGAGAAGTGTGAGGTGATGCATTTGGGGAAGTCAAACAAGGCAAAGGAATACACGATTAATGGGAAAATACCGAGAGGTGTAGAGGAAGTGAGGGACCTTGGAGTGAATGTACACAGATCCCTGAAAGTTGCAGGACAGGTTGATAAGGTGGTTAGGAACGCATATGGAATCCTTTCCTTTATTAGCCAAGGTATAAAATATCAGAGCAGGGAGGTTATACTGGAACTGTATAAATCATTAGTTAGGCCACAACTTGAGTATTGTGTGCAGTTCTAGTCACCTCATTACAGAAACAACGTAACTGCATTAGAGAGGGTACAGAGGAGATTTACAAGGATGTTGCCAGGACTGGAAAAATGCAGTGGTGAGGAAAGATTGGATAGGCTGGGGTTGTTCTCCTTGGAACAGAGAAGGCTGAGGGGAGATTTGATTGATATGCACAAAATATGTGAGGGACCTAGATCGAGTGAATGTGAAGGGCCTTTTCAGAGAGGTCAGTGACTAGGGGCATAGATTTAAAGTGATTGGCAGAAAGGTTACAGGGTGGTAGGGGTCTGTCTGAAAGGGTAGTAGAGGCAGAAACCTTCAACTCATTCAAAAGTTGTTTGGATATGCACCTCAAGTGCCGTAACCTGCAGAGCTAAGGACCAAATGCTGGAAGGTGGGATTAGGCTGGGGAGCTCGTTTTTCGGCTGGCACAGATACGATGGGCCAAGTGGCCTCTTTCTAAGCCATAAACTTTCTATGATTCCTTGATTGTATGATTCTATTAGCAGTCCAGGTACCTGGACTTTCCAACTGTGACTGAAAGGGGATCAGAAGTGGGAAGCTTGGCGTTATTTTGTTCCTCTAGCTTGAGAACAAGGAAGTACGTCATAGCCGTCTCTTAACAGCTAATGCAGCTGAGGTTGGGAGGTTGAACCGGGGACCACCTTGGTCTGTAAGACTGAACCACATGGCAAGGAGTAAACCTAATCATTGGTAAGTCTCACCTTAATCAAACCCACCTTTCGGCCCACTGTGTCGCTATTACGACCAGGTGAGAAAGGGGTCGAGGGGTTCCCTCTCAGCCTTTTCCTGGTTTGACCATAACAGGGTTTAATTTTTAAAACACCGTGTTTTTAGATTCCCCTTAGTGAATCCTTGTTCACTGCTCTCCAATTGTATGGCAAAGAAATCAACCAGACAAGTTTTCTTCGATTTAAACAAGAAAGGTGTAAGTTTATTAAACTTAAAACTCTAATTCGGTTAAAACTACTAAAAATATGTGACACAACCATGCTAGCATGCATATGCAATAAACAAACACGCAGATAGAGACAGAAAAGGGGAAACAATCAATGGGAAAAGTTTGAAGCAATAGCTGGAGTTCATTTAATGTCTTTTGAGTTTCATGTAAAGTTTTTGATTGCAGTTCAATCTTGCCGTCTCGTTGGGGCCCAGTGCACTTTCAAACTTGTTTCGATGGTTTTTCTGTCTTGAGGCTTTGTTTCCTTGGGTGTGTCCCTGTCTTTGTGTGAGAGAATGCTGGCTTTTTACACATTCAATGTCTGGTGATCAAAATCCATTTGGGTTAATTGGATCAGGGAGCAGTTCCATTCTCTTCTCCAGGCAACTATCTCTTAGAATGCAAATGTTTCCAGCCACTGCTGTGATCTCTTTATACAATTCATCTTTTCAGTCCTGTAACAGTTTAAAATCAATGTTTCACATGATGAAATTAATCTGCCTCATTCTTGGCAGGTGGGGTCTTCATGACAGTCACTGAACCTAATTTGGAATTAACTAACATTTTACTGATTGAATTATTCTTTCTCACATTGATGTTTTCACTTGTGAGGGAAGGCAAAACAAAGGGTCATAACTATGAGATTGGGGCGGCACAGTGGCGCAGTGGTTAGCACCGCAGCCTCACAGCTCCAGGGATCCGGGTTCGATTCCGGGTACTGCCTGTGTGGAGTTTGCAAGTTCTCCCTGTGTCTGCGTGGGTTTTCTCCGGGTGCTCCGGTTTCCTCCCACAAGCCAAAAGACTTGCAGGTTGATAGGTAAATTGGCCATTATAAATTGTCACTAGTATAGGTAGGTGGTAGGGAAATATAAGGACAGGTGGGGATGTTTGGTAGGCATATGGGATTAGTGTAGGATTAGTATGAATGTGTGGTTGATGTTCGGCACAGACTCGGTGGGCCGAAGGGCCTGTTTCAGTGCTGTATCTCTAATCTAATCTAATATAATATAATAAATCCAATATAAGATAGAAATATAATAAATCACATTGGAAATTCAGGAGGAACTTCATTATCCAGAGTCATAGAATCATAGAGAGATACAGCACTGAAACAGGCCCTTCGGCCCACCGAGTCTCTGCCGACCATCAACCACCCATTTATACTAATCCTACAGTAATCCCATATTCCCTACCACATCCCCATCTTCCCTCAATTCTCCTACCACCTACCTACACTAGGGGCAATTTATAATGGCCAATTTACCTATCAACCTGCAAGTCTTTGGCTGTGGGAGGAAACTGGAGCACCCGGAGGAAACCCACGCAGTCACAGGGAGAACTTGCAAACTCCGCACAGGCAGTACCCAGAACTGAACCCGGGTTGCTGGAGCTGTGAGGTTGTGGTGCTCACCAGAGTGTGGTGTGAAAGTGGAATTCACTACCATAGGGAGTGGTTGAAGTGATGCATTTAAGGGGAAGCTAGATAAACACAAGGGGAAGAAAGGAATAGAAGGATATGCAGATAGGGTGCAATGTAAAGGGGTAGAAGGTGGCTCGTGGGGAGCATAAACACTGACATGGACCAGTTGGGTAAAATGGCCTGTACAAAATGCTGTACATTCTATATAATTCTTTGAAAAGCTATTAGGTTTTATAAATTTGAGAGAACAATAACAATAAGACCAACAAGCCTCTCGAAGTGTTGGACAGTTCACTGTACAGATCAGTAATCTGGTTTAGTCTTTCAAATGTCATGATTCAGCTATATATCCAGAGTAGAGCATAGATCTCAGTCAGCTTTTCTCTTCCTTTTCAAAAGGCCACAGTTGGCCAAGTAAATAGCTCTTACTGAGCAGAAAATAATGTGGAAGCTGTGATAAATGATTTTGCTTGCACATGTTGACCGAATCCCAATTCTGATCACACTGCAATGCTCCTATCTGTTTTGAAGAATTTAACAGTGCTAAATATTTTCTCCAACTTTTCTAATTTTCATTTTTCCTGATTTGTTTTGTAAATAAATTCCAGCGTTCTTATATTCATCAATCCACGAATCATCATCAGGACCACTTTATGCAGAGTAAGTGTAAAATTGATCGTTCTTTCTGGTGAATCCAAAGACTGAGCTTTGCCCGCTTCCAGTGCCCAGCAATCACTTTATTGAACAGTCATGGCAATTTGTGCCAGAAGTGATACTAGCACCAATTTATTGTCTCAATCCATCCATTTGATTGACCGGTTTGCTCACTCAACCCATAAGAGATTGGCAACCATTTTTACAAATGTTGCAATACTGTATTGTAGTGACTATTTAACAGACTCAAAGTGGCAAAATTAGAAGTGGCCATTAGTCTTCTTTATTAACAACTTAACTGTGTCTAAAGCCCTGGAGCAGCAGCCAATGGCACAACCTCATTGTTCCATTTCAATTCCCATTGAACATCCTTTATAGTTTGTACTTGTCCATTTTATGGATGACTTTCCCAGCTACAAAGCACTGAGGGGTTTATATTTGCTTTTCCTATCAGTGCTCTTCATTGACTCAAGAACATATTGCGCAATGATGATCAAAACTTTGGGAAAACGAACGTGAAAGTTTCAAAGAAGACACGCTTGGAGATTAAAGCCTAGAAATTTGCGAGTTCCCCCTTTTTTGGTGGGGGAAGGGGAGAGGCAAAGATAAGTAGCCTTTGAATAACCACAGAAAGTGAAATCTGAGATATTGAGCCTTGGATGTCATTGTAATGGATCCAGCATGGTGTAACAGCTCGTTGGCAGAGGCTTAATCAAGACTGGCAATAAATCGGGCTACTACTGGCATCACAACAAATTCTCAGATATGTGGGTCTGAGGGTTGGGTTGTCGATAGCGGGCAATGTGGGGGCCAAGGGTCAGGGTTGAGGGTTAGGGCCAGGGTTGGGGCTGGGGATCAGAGACACGGATCAGGGCCGAGATCAGGGCTGGTGGTCGGGGTTGGGGGTCAGGGCGGGGGGTGGCGAAGTGAGGGACTGAGGTTGCAAGGTAAGAAAACTGAACACAGCAAGAAGGAACTTTAGATAGCGCCTTTTACAACCTCAGTAACGCAGCACCAAATTTGAACAGAGCAAGATCCCAGAAACAGCAATGTGATAATGATCAGATTAAGTGTTTTAGTAAAGTTGGTTGAGGGATAAATATTGGTCCAGGACACTGTGGAGGAAACCCCTGCTTTTCTTCAAATAGTGGCCACGAGACCTTTTACGTCCTCCTGAGAGGGCATCAGGACCTCGGTTTAATGTATCATCTGAAAGACAGCATCTCTGACAGTGCAGCCCTCCCTCAGTATTACACAATGCAATTGAACTTGAATTTGCTTTTTATATATCCTTTAATTTTGGAGCAACATTTATTATTATGTTATAAGCTGTAGCAACTGCTGATAAAACAGGGATGCTGTTATTGAAATGGTACAGTCAAGTCCTTTGTGAAACATTCTTTCACACAGAATACATCAACCAAAACACCAATCGGGATCTTTGTAGTTTCGAACTCATTAGAGAGGTTCGGGTAGTGTGCTTAACCTCTCTACAAAATGTTATTGAGGTGCCATCAATTACTCCGGGTACGCATATTTTAGTTCCATTATTGCACAAAAATGTCATTTTGGAACGTGAGAACAAAGGAGTCCATCGAGCCTGTCCCGCCATTCAATATGATCATGGCTGATCATCCACTTCAATGCCTTTTTCCCACACTATCCCCATAACCCTTTATGTCATTTGTATTTAGAAATCTGTCAATATCTGCTTTAAACATACTCAATGACTGAGCTTCCACAGCCCTCTGGGGTAGAGAATTCTAAAGATTCACAACCCTCCGAGTAAAGAAATTTCTCCTCATCTCTGTCCTAAATGACTTCCCCCTTATTTTGAAATGATGTCCCCTGGTTTAGACTCCCCAACCAGGGGAAACATCTTACCTGCATCTCTCCTGTCTATCCCTTTAAGTATTTTGTAGGTTTCAATGAGATCACCTCTCATTCTTTAAAACTCTAGAGAATACAGGCCCAGTTTCCCCAATCTCTCTTCATCGGACAGACCTGCCACCCCGGAAACAAGTCTGGTGAACCTTTGTTGCACTCGCTCTATGGCAATTATATAATTCCTAAGATAAGGGGACCAAAACTGCACACAGTACTCCAGGTGCGGTCAAACCAAGATTCTATACAACTGAAGCAAGATGTTGCTACTCCTGTACTCAAATCCTCTTGCGATAAAGGCTAACATACCATTAGCCTTCCTAATTGCTTGCTGCACCTGCATGTTAGCTTTCAGTGACTTATTGACGAGGACACCCAGGTAGGTCCCTTTGGACATCTACACTTTCTAATCTCTTACCATTTAATAAATACTCTGCACATCTATTCCTTCTATCAAAGTGGATAACCTCACATTTTTCCACATTATATTCCATCTGCCATGTTCTTGCCCACTCACTAATTCTGTCCAAATCCCCTTGAAACCACTTTGCATCTTCCTCACAACACACATTCCCTAGTTCTGTGTCATCCGCGAACTTGAAAATATTACATTTGGTCCCAAGATCCACATCATTGATATATATTGTGAACAGCTGGGGCCCAAGCAGTGATCCCTGCAGTACCCTACTAGTCACAGCTTGCCAATGTGAGAATGATCCATTTATTCCTACTCTCTGTTTTCTGCCTGTTAACCAATCCTTAATCCATGCCAGTATATTACCTCCTATCCCGTGTGCTTTAATTTTGCTAACCAACCTCCAGTGGGGGACTTTAGCAAAAGCCTTTTGAAAATCCAAGTATACCATGTCCACAGACTCCCCTTTATCAATTCTGTTCGTAACATCCTCAAAAAAACTCCAACAGGTTCATCAAACATGATTTCCCATTCATAAATCCATGTTGACTATGCCCAATCAGATCATTATTATCCAAGTGTCCATTTAGCACATCCTTTAGAATAGATTCTAACATTTTCCCTACTACTGATGTAAGGCTAACAGGTCTGTAGTTCCCTGTTTTCTCTCTCCCTCCCTTCTTAAGTAGTGGGGTGACATTGCTACCTTCCAATCTGCAGGAACCGTTTCAGAATATATAGAATTTTGGATGATGATCACCAATGCATCCACTATCTCCATAACTACCTCTTTCAACATTCTGGGATGTAGAATATCAGGTCCCGAGCACTTATCAACCTTCAACCCCATTAATTTCTCCAATACAACCTTCTTACTAATACTAATTTTCTTCAATTCCTCATTCTCCCTAGTCCCTTTGAATCTCTAATTCTGGGAGATTTCTTGTATCTTCCTCAGTGAAGACAGACACAAAGTAATCATTTAGCTTCTCTACCATTTCTCTATTCCCATTATAAATTCTCCTGACTCTGCCTGTAATGGACCCACATTTGTCTTAGCCAAACGTTTCCTTTTTACATACCTCTTGAAGCTTTTACAGTCCATTTGTATATTTTTTTGCTAGTTTACATTCATCTTCTATTCTCCCTTTCTTTATTGGTGTCTTGGTCTTCCTCTTCTGTATTCTAAAATCCTCCCAATCCTCAGGTTTACGACTATTTCTGGCAACTTTATAAGCCTTTTCTTTTAATCTTATACAATCCTCAACTTCCTTTGTTAGCCACGGTTGACTGACTTATCTTTTTGGGATTTTGTGCCTTGAAGGAATGCATTGTTGCTGTAAACTATGTAATAATTCTTTAAAGACTATCCATTAGCTGGAATTTTACCCTTGGCAGACGGGAGCCATCCACCACTGAAAGGTCAGTGGCGAACCCGCCTCCACCTGGCCTGGGGATCCAATCCACACTTTGTGGTCCCCAGCCATCAACTGGTCTGAGGAGGGGCATCCACCTCATTGAGGCGGTAAGTCTCGCCTAATGGAGCTGCCGGCCAATCAGAGGGCTGGCAGCTCTCTGTCCCAGCAACGCCATCAGGTGCTGGGACTGCAACCCAGCCATCGCAAAAGAGATGTCAGGGAGCCCTGTAACCAAGATACGTTTTTATGCCTCACCAGAGGTGATTGGTCGGGCCTTGACAAGGCAAGGGTGGTCAATTAGGGGGACGGGGAGCATGTTGGATGCTGGGGGTGGTTGTGGCAATGGAGGCGGGTCTCCGCCGGGCACAGGGTGCCTGATCATGAGGGCCCCCCCCCCACCCCCCAGGCCGTCATAGAGCCGCCTGCTTTTGTCAGGTGGCTTCTCTCTGGCCTGGGCCGCCCAACTGGCCACAGGTAAAATCTCCCTGGTGGTGGGTGAAGGCCCTTAAGTGGCTGTTAAGTGGCCACTTAAGGGCCTTGATTGGCCTGGGGTGGACGGGCCATTTTGCATCTCCGCCACCACTTTACGCAGGACGGCAGAGGTGGGATTGGGTCGGGAAGGGCCTCCTGCTCCATTTTACGTCCCCCCTCCCCCCGTCACCTTCCAGCTCTTTGAGGGGGGGTAAAATTCTGGCCACTGTCTATGCACTGTCATACCTTTTAATGTATTTCCCCAATCCACCTCAGCCAATTTGCCCCTCATACCTTCATAATTTCCTTTGTTCAAATTTAACACCCTGGCTTCAGATTAAACTATCTCACTTTCAAACATATTGTAAAATTCTATCATATTATGGTCACTCATCCTTGATAACAGGTTGTTCAGCATGATTGCTGTCACATTATAATTGTCAGTTGTGTTCTGACAAACAATTGGAGACTGTTACAGGACAAGTCCAAACTCTGAATCGAGAATGAAATGGAAAAAGAAAGTGAGAGAGACAAATGCATCAACTGAATCTGAAAATATAGAGAAGAAAAAGAAAGACTTGCATTTATATAGCGCCTTTCATGATGCCAGATGCCCCCAAGTGCTTTACAGATAATGAAGTATACTTTTTGAAGTATAGTCACTGTTGTAATGTAGGAAACACAGCAGTCAATTTGTGCACAGCAAGATCCCACAAACAGGAACATGATAATGACCTGATAATCTGTTTTAGTGATGTTGATTGAGGGATAAATATTGGCCAGGACACAGGGGGAACTCCCCTGCTCTTCTACTAAATATAGTTATAGGATCATTTACGATCACCTGAGAGGGCTGGCGGGACCTCGGTTTAATGTCTTATCCAAAAGACGGCTCCTCTGACAGTGCAGCACTGCAATACTGCACTGGGAAGACCAGTTAATCTGTTTTTGGTGATGTTGGTTGTGGGATAAAAGTTGGCCCAGAACATGTCCCAGGAAAAAAAAAGAGATCTCTCACATCCACCTGAACACTAAAGCAAGCATACAAAGCAAATTGATGTTCAATGCACTATGCAGTACTGAGCAAGTGTTATGCTGTTGGAGTTTCTGTCTTTCAGGTGAGACATTGGACCAAAACCCTGTCTTCCCTATCACGTGGATATAAAAGATCCCACGGCACTATTTTGAAGAAGAGCAGGGGAGTTCACCCCTGATGTCCTGGTCAATATTTATCCCTCAACCAACATCACTTAAACAGATTATCTGGTCATTATTACATTGCTATTTGTTAGATCTTTCTGAGCGCAAAATAACTGCCATGTTTCCTACAATACAACAGTGACAACACTTCAAAAATATTTCATTGGTTGTAAAGCACTTTTGGACATCCCGAGGTCATAAATGGTGCTATACAAATGCAAGTTTTTTTTCCTAAACATAGTTTCAATGGGCCAAATTTTTGCAGTCGGTGGTGAATAAATGGTGCTTACCATTCATTACACTTACACTTGCCCACAGACTTTTGATGGGATTTTCCACTGGAACTTGCTGTTATTAAAGAGCCAAAGCAGCACGGTGACTTCTACAGGGGATCTGCGACCTGTGTGAACAGGGCAAGCAATGGTGTGTCTGCTTAACCAATCAGATTGAAGAATCCTTACTGAGCCATGCAGTCTGAACCAAGAAGTAACAGTTCAAACAATTAATTCAATGTCAAATCAGGTACAGAGAATGGAATAAAGAGCAGGAAAGAAAGATGGGATTAAGAGAGAGAGAGAGGGGAAAATAAAAACAGAAATAAAAAAAAGCATTTTAGTTAAATGCTTTCAGTTTTAAAAATCTCCAACAAAAATTAAAATCTGAAGGAATGCAACTACAACTCGTAAAAAGTTATTTTTCAGTGCCAGAGAGGTTGTTTGTCAGTAATTAGGGCTGATCACAATGTTACAAATTTACTTACATTGGAATGGACAAGCCCTAACTTTTCCTGGTGAGTTTCGTGGGTATATATCATGAAAGTACAGACACTTCATGCCAATCCATGTGTTTGAATGACCAGTTTCTTGGTGAGATACTGGTGTAGCAAAACTTCTGGAGCAGCAGGGCAACTCAAACAGCAGTGTCCTGATTCCCGTTTTCAAATACACATGTTGCTGTATGATTTACTCTTTAGCAAAGATGAATGCCAGTAGATTCACTGCTACTCCTACAGTAAATTCTGGCCCAATGTAATTGTGTAAGACGTCGAGGTGTATAAATTCATTTGAACCTGGTCTGTCTTTGGGCCAGACTTGATACAGTGAGCTTGCACTCAAAGCAAAAGTCCGCTGATCAGATGGAGGTTAGTTCCTGGACCTCGCTGAGTATTGACCAGGAACTCCTCTACTCTTCGAATAGTGCATGGGATCTTTTCTATCCTCCTGAAAGGGCAGACGGGGCCTTGGTTTAACATCTCATCTGCAAGATGGCACCTCTGACAATGCAGCACTCCCTCAATATCCCCTGGCTGGAGAATCTAGAACATGGGGTCACAGTCTCAGAATAAAGGGCCGGCCATTTAGGACTGAGATGAGGAGAAATTTCTTCACTCAGAGAATTCTCTATGCCTGAGAACTGTGGCTGCTCATTTGATGTTATATTTAAGACTGGAATTAATGGATTTTTGGACACTAAGGTAATCAGGAGATATGGGATAGTGCAGGAAGAAGGAGTTGAGGTAGAAGATCAGCCATGATTTTAATGAATGGAGGAGCAGGCCCGAGGGGCCGAATGGCCTACTGCAGCTGCTATTTCTTATGTTCTGAGACATTGGCAGTGCCAGCATTAGATTTTGTGTTCAAGTCTCTGCAGTGGAACTTGAATCCATAACATCTGACCCAGAAGCCAGAGCGATATTAACTGAGCTAAACACATTGTACATCAATAAATGAGGGAGCTTATTATTCAGTCAGCTGTATTCTTGGTTCTTGCCAATGACGATTCACTGCAGACCAAACAAGATTGACGATGTGCTGTAGCAAATATCCTGCTATGTCAGCTGGGAGAGTGAGATAGAAAATTCTGCAATCTGCAAACACCTCGAATATTACTATCCCCAAACTCTGTGCTGAGTTAGCTGATCTCAGACAAGGCAGGTGTTGGGGTACTCTAACTATCCTATATTGTAAGGCCTCAAAAGTGGTCATTTTGAGAAAAGCAAGAGGGTATGTTAGCAGGCTGAAGGCAGAGCCACAGAAACTAAATGCAGAGAGGGAGAAACTGCAGAAAAAATAGCAACAGATGAGACGCAAATTCCCCGAGTAAGAGTTGTCAAACACCGAGATGATTTATAGACTTTTCAGCCTCTATATTTGTGAATTTCACAATCTATATCCATGTGTAAATAATTTTGATGTTATTTAATGTTACACATTTTAGCTTTTAGCATACAAGACTTATCTTTGGAAAGAGGGTGTTGTGTGATTGCCTTTAAGAGTGATGTCCCTTTAGGATTTTAGTATGCTAATGAGCCAAGTACCAGGACGCAGTCATGTGATTCAGAGCCAGCGTCACTCTGTAACTGTAACACCAAGAGGCAAGTCCTGTAAATAGATAGCTTTACTGTATATACTTGTTAGCTGTTAATAAACCTGTTTTGAGATCTTCAATCAACTGAACTCCATGCATCTCATTTATGGTGCATCAGACAACATAAAAAGCTTCTCATTACACCCTGAAATCATTGAACGATAGAAAGTTCACGGCTCAGAAAGAGGCCACTTGGCCCGTCGTGTCTGCGCTGGCCAAAAAATGAGCCACCCAGTCTAATCCTACCTTCCAGAATTTGGTCTACAGCCCTGCAGGTTATGGCACTTGAGGTGCGTATCCAGTCACTTTTTAAATGAGTTGAGGGTTTCTTCCTCTACTACCCTTATCGGCAGTGAGTTCCAGATCCCCCCCACACGTTGGGTGAAAAAACCTTTCCTCATCTCCCCTCTAATCTTTCTACCAATCACCTTAAATCTATGCCTCCTACCTCTCTGCGAAGGTAAACAGGCCCTTCACATCCACTCTATCCAGGCCCCTCACAATTTTGTACATCGTAATCAAATTTCCCTTCAGCCTCTTCTGTTCCAAGGAGAACAACCCCAGCCTATCCAATCTTTCCTCATAGCTACATTTTTCCTATCCTGGCAACAGCTTCATAAATCTCCTCTCTACTGCAATTACATCTTTTCTATAATGAGATGAGGTGACCAGAACTGCACACAGTACTCAAGAGGGGTGGGAGCAGGGAGGGTGGGGGGTTTGTGTAGGGAGGAAATCATTTCCAGTTGCTATAGTCTTGTGACATCTGATGGAAAATGCAGAGTGATTCACGATTCAGCTCAACAAGCACAGGAACAACAACTTGTGTTTATATAGTGCCTTTAATGTAGAAAAACTCCTGAAATTGCCTCACAGGAGCAATATCAAACAAGCTTTTATCAATGAGCCAAATAAGGATAAATGACCAATAGCTTGGTCAAAGAGGTAGGTTTTTTAGGAATGTCTTAAAAGAGGAAAGAGAGGTAGAGAGGCAGAGGGGTTTAAGGGAGGGAATTCCAGAGCTTAGGGCCCAGGCAGCTGAAGGCATGGTGGAGCAAATAAAATCAGGGATGTACAAGAGGCCAGAATTGGAGGAGTAGAGATCTTGGAGGTTATAGATAGGACTGGAGGAGGTTACAGAGATAGGGAGGGTTGTAGGGACTGGAGGAGGTTAGGGAGATCGAGGTCCTGGAGCAATTTGAAAACAAGTGTTGCTGGACCAGGAGCCAATGGAGGAGACTATTCAGGCCATCCTGCCTGTCCCAGCTCTCTGATTCATCGAACTCTCCCTGTTCTTTCCTCAATAACCCTGCAAATTATTCCTTTTCAAGTATTTATTCAATTGCCTTTTGAAAGTTACTATTGAATTTGCTTCCACTGCCCTTTCAGGCAGCGCATTCCAGATCACATTCCAGAACACAACTTGCTGTGGAAAAGAAATTCTCCTCCTCTCCCCCTCTGGTTCTTTTCACTTTAGCTCAATAGGTTTGTGCCGGTGTTTATGCTCTGCAAGAGTTTCCTGCCCCACCTCCATCTTACTTCATCTCAACTTATCAGCATATCCTTCTATTCCTTTTTCCTTCATGTATTTATCCAGCCTCTCCTTTAAATGCATAAAATCATTGAGCCATTAAGGCACAGAAGGAGGCCATCAAGTTCATGCTGGCTCTCTATAGAACAACGCAGTCAGTTCCATTCCCCTGCTCTATCCCTTTAGCTCTGCAAGTTTATTTCCCTCAAATGCCCATCCAATTTCCTTTTGAAATCATTGACCATCTGTGCTTCCATCACCCTCATAGGCAGCGAGTTCCAGGTCATTACCACTCACTGCATTCAAAAGTTTTTCCTCACAGAACCCTGCATCTATTGCCCAAAACCTTAAATTGGTGTTCCGCTGTCCTTGTACAATCAGCCAATGGGGACAGGTTTTCTTTGTCTGCGTTATCTAAACCTGTCATAATCTTGTACACCTCTATCAGATCTGCCCTCAATCTCCTTTACTCCAAAAAGAACAATCTCAGCTTCTCCAACCTAGCCTTGTAGCTAAAATCCCTCATGATCCCATCTATCCTATTCACCTCAACCACACTTTGTGGTAGTGAGTTCCACATTTTAACCACTCTCATACTGTGAACATCATTGTGGTAAGATAATTAGGAGAGCAAACTAACATTTAAATCTTCACAATGTTGAGTTATACCAGTGGATTATAAATGCCTTTCTTTAATGAACGATTTAGCAGAAGTTATGGGACACCAGTATTTGATTGATGTGTTCCTTTATCCGCACAACCTCCACAATAAAAGCCCATATTTATCTTTTTTTTTGCGCTGCTTTGCAATCATTAAAGCCAGTTCAGTAAATCATCCACTCCGTGAGTCAGGATTGGAGTGTGCCCATGGCGGAGGTTTTATGGACATGATTAATGCTGCCAAATCGAACTGGCATCTATAAATGCAAACATGGAGTGAGTGCTCTTGCTGATTTATGAGCATACTTTTCCTGGCTCCAGCACTTCTGTTGTCAGCCAGCAGCGTAAGGATATCTTGGCACCAGTGAAGTAAATTTTGCACTAAATTTTTATTTTATGGCTCCCCCAGTTATGTGTGGTGTGGGAATGAGGCTTTTCAGGTGAGAGTACCTCTGCTTTCACCTTCCATCCGTGTATGTATGTAGTGTAGTATGCTGACTCTCAGCTGGGTTAAAATTGGAGAGGTGAGGCTACTGCACATGCCCACAGCGCGCCTGGGCTAGGAAGAGAGAAATTCAGCCCTCTGTCCCGGCTTGCTATCCTGGAAATGCTCCTGAACAATTGACAGGTGTGGCCATCAGTGAATGACAGAGCAATTTTGGCTGTGCCGCATTCCAAAGGTGAACAGCCTGCTGACCACCATCGTCAAGTTTCAGACTTGAGGAATGCCTATTTGGGCAAGACCCCAGAGAACTGCTGATGCCACCAATCATTTGACTTCACAATAATAGTGACTACGTGGCGTAAGTAATTTATTGGTTATGAAGTGCCTGAGGATATGAAAGGAGATATGTCAATGCAAGTTCTTTCTCCTTTCTTTATTGCAGACTGTGCTGTGAATTAAGCACACAAGTACAGCAAGTGATAAAGAAGGCAAATGGAATGCTATCCTTTATTATGAGAGGAATTGAAAATAAATGTAAGGATGTTATGCTTCAGTTATACAGGGCATTGGTGAGACCACATATCGAATATTGTGTGCAGTTTTGGTCTCCTTATTTAAGGAAGGATATAAATGCATTGGAGGCAGTTCAGAGGAGGTTTACTAGATTGATACCTGGAAGGAGGGGGTTGGCTAATGAGGAAAGGTTGGACAGACTGGGTGTGTTTTCGCTGGAGTTTAGAAGAGTGAGGTTAGAATTGATTGAAGTTTATAAGATCCTGAGGGGTCTTGACAAGGTGGATGTGGAAAGGATGTTTCCTCTTGTGGGTGAGTCCAGAACTAGGAGGCACTGTTTTAAAATTAGGGGTCACCCATTTAGGACAGAGATGAGGAGTCATTTTTTCTCTCAAAGGGTTGTGCGACTTTGGAACTCTCTGCCTCAGAAGGTGGTGGAGGTGGGGTCAATGAATATTTTTAAGGTGGAGGTAAATAGATTCTTGTTAGGCAAGGGAATCAAAGATGATCGGGGGTAGATGGGAGTGTGGAATTCGAGACACAAACAGATCAGCCATGATCTTATTGAATGGCAGAGCAGGCCAGAGGGGCCGAATGACCTACTTCTGCTCCTAATCCATATGTTCGTAAGGACAGATGTGATACATTGATGTATCACCATCAAAATGTCAATTATTTATGGATGGATATGACTAAAATAAGTCAACTAGTACTTTTGTGCACTGCGTGTAAGGTTCTCGGAACTAGCATGAATGTCTCCCTCTGTTACGACTGCTTCATATAGTAATACATGAAACTTTCAACAGGGAAACAAGCCATTTGGCCCATCCAGTTTGTGCCGGTGTTTATCCTCCACTTGAGCAAATAGTCCCAATCACAGTTACCTGTCCTATTTCCATATTCCTTCAACCCCCTTTCCTTCACTCATCTCTCCAATCTCAGCTTGAGTGTTGACTGGAAGTGAATGCCACAGCCTCACAACTCTCTGTGTTAAGAAGTTTCTCTTGTCTCTGTTCTAAATTATAGAATCATATGCACAGAAGGATGCCATTTGGCCCATCATGTCTGTGCCAGCTCCTTGAAAGAGTCCCACTGCCCTGCTCTTTCCCCATAGCCCTGCAAATGTTTCCTTTTCAAGTATTTACCCAATTCCCTTTTGAAAGCTAATATTGAATCTGCTTCCACTGCCCTTTCAGGCCGTACATACAGATCACAGCAACTCACTGCGTAAATAAAAATTCTCCTCATCACCCTCTTGTTCTTTTCCCAATTAAATTAAATTTGTATCATCTGGTTACTGGCCCTCTGCCACTGGAAACAGTTCCTCCCTTTCTACTCTATCAAAACCCCTCATAATCTTTTACATTTAATCTGGTCACTATGTCCCCTCATTTTTGACGTATCTATCACAAATATACACTGATGTACTGAGATAAATTTTAACTACCCAGCACAAACCAGAGCTAAATTCCCATTTTAAATACTGAGCCTACTCACCATAAGGCTAACAAGGATAGCTTTAATAACTGTTTCTCTGGGCCTCATCAGTCCTCATCAGGGAACTTCTCTTTGCTGACGATGCTGCATTAACATCTCACACTGAAGAGTGTCTGCAGAATCTCATCGACAAGTTTGCGGCTGCCTACAACGAATTTGGTCTATCATTCAGCCTCAAGAAAACGAACATCATGGGACAGAACGTCAGAAATGCTCCATCCATCAATATCGGCGACCATGCTCTGGAAGTGGTTCAAGAGTTCACCTATCTGGGCTCAACTATCACCAGTAACCTGTCTCTCGATGTAGAAATCAACAAGTGCATGGGAAAGGCTTCCACTGCTATGTCCAGACTGGCCAAGAGAGTGTGGGAAAATGGCGCACTGACACGGAACACAAATGTCCGAGTGTATCAAGCCTGTGTCCTGAGTACCTTGCTCTACGGCAGCGAGGCCTGGACAATGTATGTCAGCCAAGAGCGACGTCTCAATTCATTCCATCTTCGCTGCCTCCGGAGAATCCTTGGCATCAGGTGGCAGGACCGTATCTCCAACACAGAAGTCCTCGAGGCGGCCAACATCCCCAGCTTATACACCCTACGGAGTCAGCGGCGCTTGAGATGGCTTGGCCATGTGAGCCGCATGGAAGATGGCAGGATCGCCAAGGACACATTGTACAGCGAGCTCGTCACTGGTATCAGACCCACCGGCCGTCCATGTCTCCGCTTTAAAGACATCTGTAAACGCAACATGAAGTCCTGTGACATTGATCACAAGTCGTGGGAGTCAGTTGCCAGATCGCCAGAGCTGGTGGGCAGCCATAAAGGCGGGGCTAAAGTGTGGCGAGTCGAAGAGACTTAGCAGTTGGCAGGAAAAAAGACAGAAGCGCAAGGAGAGAGCCGACTGTGTAACAGCCCCGACAACCAATTTTATCTGCAGCATCTGTGGAAGAGTCTGTCACTCTAGAATTGGCCTTTATAACCATTCCAGGCACTGCTCCACAAACCACTGACCACCTCCAGGCACTTACCCATTGTCTCCCGAGACAAGGAGGCCAAAGAAATCTCTGGGCCTCATAAGGACAGTTTCGGCCTTGGACTCCCTTCCCCCACTCTCCCTCTGTATTTCCAATACTCTTACGACAACAGCAACAATTTGCATTTATAAAGCAGCATTAACATAGTAAAATGTCCCAAGGTGTTTCACAGGAGTGTTGTCAAACAAAAATAGACACTGAGACATACAAGGAGCTATTAGGACAGGTGATGAAAAGTTTAGTCAAAAAGGTAGGTTTTAAGCAGGCTTTTAAAGGAGGAGAGAGATAACGAGGTGGAGAGGTTTAAGTTTAGGGCCCAGGCAGCTGAAGGCACAGCCACCAATGGTAAGGTGATGAAAATCAGGGCTGCTCAAGAGGCCAGAATTGGAGGAGCACAGAGATTTCAGAGGCCTGTAGGGCTGCAGAAGATTAGAGAGATAGGGAGAGGCATGCGATGGAGGAATCTGAAAATAAAGATGAAAATTTTAAAATCGAGGCGTTGCTGGACCAGGAGCCAAAGTAGGTCTGGAAATACAGAGGGTAATTGGTGAATGGGGCTTGGTGTGAATCAGCAGGATTTTGAGCTGTCTCTGGATGATTGTTCTAGGCATTTAAAATGGACCAAGCCTTCGAGCCTGTTGTAGCCTTTAAGAGTGATGCCCCTTTAAGATCATAATATGCCAATGAGCTAAATACCAGGATGCGGTCATGTGACTTGGAGCCAGAGTCACTCTGTAACTGTAACACCTCAAGTAAGGGTCTGTAAATAGTTAGCTCTTCACTGTATATACTTGTTAGCTGTTAATAAACCTGTTTTGAGATCTTCAATCAACTGGACTCCATATCAGACAACATAAAAAGAACTTATTATATGGTGGCAGCTGTGGTGAGAAGACAAAATCTAAGATTGAAGACCACAGGGAAAACAGCTTAAAAACTACCTTCCGATAGCTAAAAGAGAGAAAGTAAAAAAAAAACTGGCCCAAACAGGAAAAGAAGAAAACATCTACCTCAAGTTGTAGCAGACAGAGTTCAGAACGACAAGCTGCAAGTCAATCGGGTTGTCAAGTCAATCACTGTGCTGACGGTCGAGGGATACTGTTTAAAAAAAAAGCCTTGAAGTGCTTGAAAAAATTGATTCTTTTTAAAGCTCCGTGTAAAAAAAATTTGGGAAGACCCGACTCCTTTTCTGGGCTGATCGGGGCGGCGCCATTACAGGAGGCGCTCACTAGCAAAAAGCCTGCCTGTGTTGAGTTTGCAAGTTCTCCCTGTGTCTGCGTGGGTTTTCTCCGGGTGCTCCGGTTTCCTCCCACAAGCCAAAAGACTTGCAGGTTGATAGGTAAATTGGCCATTATAAATTGTCACTAGTATAGGTAGGTGGTAGGGAAATATAGGGACAGGTGGGGATGTTTGGTAGGAATATGGGATTAGTGTAGGATTAGTATAAATGTGTGGTTGATGTTCGGCACAGACTCGGTGGGCCGAAGGGCCTGTTTCAGTGCTGTATCTCTAATCTAAAAAAAATAATTATCCACACGAGCATTGCCAAGGGAAAATCTCCAAGGACCAGAACCCACTCGCAGACTCTGGCCAGCATCAAACGGTGCAGTCTGGAAACTCAGTAACAGCACAACTATGCCGCACCTTCACTTCTGCTCTCTGGAGAACTGCCAGCACCACATTGAGCCAGAACGGACAGGTATCTCCATGAGGCTAAGTACTGCTTCCCCAACAAGTCCTCGACCTTGATCCCCAAGCCTTCAGTCATGGAGGATGAGGAGAGGCAAAGTACACACAATGTCCTGAAGAGACAGAGGAGGAATGAGTTGAAACATTGTCTATTGGCTTTTTGAGATGAGGTGCCAGAACTTTCCAAGAATGGCAAGGCCTCAAAAGTGAACGTCATTTTGAGAAAAGCAATCGAGTATGTTAGCAGGCTGAAGGCAGAGCAACAGAAACTGAATGCAGAGAGGGAGAAACTTCAGAAAAAACGGCAACAGATGAGACACAAACTCCCTGAGCAAGAGTTATTCAAATCACCAAAACGATATATGGACTTTTGAGCCTCTATACTGGTAAAGTTCATAATCTCTATAACTGTGTAAATAATTTTGATGCTATCTAATTTTATGTATTTTTGCTTTTAGCATATGAGACTTATCTTTGGAAAGAAGGGGGATGTTGTATGATTGCTTTTAAGAGTGATGCCCTTTTAAGATTTAACATGCGAATGAGCTAAGTACCAGGACACAGTCATGTGACTTGGCACCTGAGTCACTCTGTAACTGTAACACCTCGAGTAAGGTTCTGTAAATAATTAGCTCTGCACTGTATCTACTTGTTAGCTGTTAATAAACCTGTTTTGAGATCTTCAACCAACTGGACTCCACGCATTTCATTTATGTCACATCAGGCAACATAAAAAGACCTCTTTTCAGAACCTGTCACACCTCCCAGGTTTCAGTCTCATTAGCTTGAGGTTATAATCCCCTTAAAGTGTTGGTCGTAGATCTTGACTACGTGTGAAATGTGTGACAACTTCAATTGAACTAAAAATGGAGCGAGATGTAAAAACAAACACCAAGTGATTTACTCCATCATCAAATGTCAACATCTACCTCCATTCTGCGACAATAGAACAATTGGAATTCAAGGTGTCAGCTGTAGCTCAAAGGTAGCACTCTCGCCTTTGAATCAGCAGGTTCAAGGCTGACTCAAGAAACTGGAGCTAATAATTTACTAATGGAGCACTGAACCGTCAGAGGTGCTGTCTTTTGGATGTGTCCTATCTGCTCTCTCAGGTGGATGTAAAAGATTCCAAGGCAATATTACAAAGAATTGCAGGGAATTCTCCCTGGTGTCAGATTAGATTAGATTAGAGATACAGGCAGTACCCAGAATTGAACCCGGGTCACTGGAGCTGTGAGGCTGCAGTGCTAACCACTGCGCCACTATGTGTCCTGGCCAATATTTAGCTCTGAACCAACTTCACTAAAACACCTGGTCATTTATCTCATAGCTGTTTGTGGGATCTTGCTGTACGCAAATTGGCTACACGCTTCCTACATTGCCACACTTCTAAAGTATTTCATTGGCTGTAAAGCGCTTTGAGACATCCTAAGGTCATGAGAAGTGTTTTAGAAATGCAAGTTCTACTTTGTCGTGGTTTTTGGTTTTGTTTTATTTCAGTCCATCAGGTGGAGAGGGTTTGTGGGGAGCCCAGCTTACAAATGGTGTAGAGAAGCTTAATAAATAATGTCTGCAACCAGCAGGAAAAACGTCACGTCACTTCCTCATATGGCTCATTTGCTGGAGGCAGTAGGACTGAGCAATCTCATGAGCTTCCATGGACTCAGTCAGAGCATTGCAGACAAGCAGCTCAACATCCTCTTATAATTGCTTCAGTCATACAGACTAATGTTGTGTGAGTGACTGAAAAATGAATGCACATTAGAGGGACAGAGATAAAGAGGGAGAAAAGAGTTGGCTAGCAGTGTAGTTAAAGAGAGAAAAGTGATCTCTTCTTATGGTCTGGACTAAGTCAGTTGGATCCTCACTTCTTTCCCTACTTTACAACAGTGACTATATTTGGGTTCCGTCAGTTTGGGTTCCGCCAGGGCCACTCAGCTCCTGACCTCATTACAGCCTAGGTACAAACATGGACAAAAGAGCTGAACTCATGAGGTGAGGTGAGAGCGACTGCCCTTGACATCAAGGCAGCATTTGACCGAGTATGGCATCAAGGAGCCCTAGCAAAACTGAGGTCAATGGGAATCAGGGGGAAAACTCTCCGCTGGTTGGAGTCATACCTAGCGCAAAGGAAGATGGTTGTGGTTGCTGGAGGTCAATCATCTCAGCTCCAGGACATCACTGCAGGAGTTCCTCAGGGTAGTGTCCTAGGCCCAACCATCTTCAGCTGCTTCATCAATGACCTTCCTTCAATCATAAGGTCAGAAGTGGGGATGTTTGCTGATGATTGCACAATGTTCAGCACCATTCGTGACTCCTCAGATACTGAAGCAGTCCGTGTAGAAATGCAGCAAGACCTGGACAATATCCAGGCTTGGGCTGATAAGTGGCAAGTAACATTCGCGCCATACAAGTGCCAGCCAATGACCATCTCCAACAAGAGAGAATCTAACCATCTCCCTTTGGCATCCAATGGCATTACCATCGCTGAATCCCCCACTATCAACATCCTCGGGGCTACCATTAACCAGAAACTGAACTGGAGTAGCCATATAAATACCGTGGTTACAAGAGCAGGTCAGAGGCTAGGAATCCTGCGGCGAGTAACTCACCTCCTGACTCCCCAAAGCCTGTCCACCATCTACAAGGCACAGGTCAGGAGTGTGATGAAATACGCCTCCACTTGCCTGGATGGGTGCAGCTCCAACAACACTCAAGAAGATCGACACCATCCAGGACAAAGCAGCCCGCTTGATTGGCACCCCATCCACAAACATTCACTCCCTCCATCACCAACGCACAGTGGCAGCAGTGTATACCATCTACAAAATGCACTGTAGCAATGCACCAAGGCTCCTTAGATAGCACCTTCCAAACCCACGACCTCTACCAACTAGAAGGACAAGGGCAGCAAATGCATAGGAACACCATCATCTGCAAGTTCCCCTCCAAGTCACACACCATCCTGACTTGGAACTATATCGCCGTTCCTTCACTGTCGCTGGGTTAAAATCCTGGAACTCCCTTCCTAACAGCACTGTGGGTGTACCTACCCCAAATGGACTGCAGTGGTTCAAGAAGGCAGCTCAACACAACCTTCTCAAGGGCAATTAGGGATGGGCAATAAATGCTGGCATAGCCAATGATGCCAGCATCCCATGAATGAATAAAAAAAATATTTCAAAACAACAACAACTTGCATTTATATAGTACTTCTAATGTTCTAAAACGTCCCAAAGCACTTCAAAGGGGCCTTAGCAAACAAAATTTGACAGCAAGCCACATTAGGAGACATTAGAACAAATTACCAAAAACTTGGTCAAACAGCTAGGTTTTAAGAAGCATCTTAAAGGAGGAGAGAGAGGTAAAAAGGCAGAAAGGTTTAGGGAAGTTATTCCAGAGCTTAGGGCCCTGACAGCTGAAGGTACGCCCACCAGTGGAGAAGCAATGAAAATTGGGGATGCTCAAAAGGCCAGAATTGGAGTAGCACAGAGATCTCGGAGGGTCGTGGATCTGGAGGAGATTACGGCGATAGAGAGGGGGCGAGGCTATGGAGGGATCACAGAACAAGATGAGAAATTTTAAATCAATGCATCGCTGAAGCAGGAGCCAATGTAGGCCAATGAGCACAGGATGATGTGTGAACAGGACTTGGTGCAAGCTAGGATACAGGCAACAGTGTTGCCGTGTCAGGCATGAATCATGCATCAGCTAAAAGTACTTCGTTGGCTGTAAGGCGCTTTGGGATGTCCTGAGGTTGTGAAAGGCACTTTTTGTTGCCCATCATGTTAAACAATTACAGAAATTAAAATAAAACTCCCCCTGTTTCGTTCCACTCTTCTGTGCTGGTGGGATTGATAACTCAATGGGCTGCTACCTCTTGGCTTTTTGCAGTTGAGGACAATGAGTGGGTAATTAGATTAGATTAGAGATACAGCACTGAAACAGGCCCTTTGGCCCACCGAGTCTGTGCCGACCATCAACCACCCATATATACTAATCCTACACTAATCCCATATTCCTACCAAACACCCCCACCTGTCCCTATATTTCCCTACCACCTACCTATACTAGTGACAATTTATAATGGCCAATTTACCTACCAACCTGCAAGTCTTTTGGCTTGTGGGAGGAAACCGGAGCACCCGGAGAAAACCCACGCAAACACAGGGAGAACTTGCAAACTCCGCACAGGCAGTACCCAGAATCGAACCCGGGTCCCTGGAGCTGTGAGGCTGCGGTGCTAACCACTGCGCCACTGTGCCGCCCGAATGGAACAGGAAAGTCTTTAAATCTAGCAGCATAAGTCCAAATAAATGCATTGTGTGTTTGCACATGTTGTACATTCGCCGCCTCCCCCCGCCCCCTTTGACAAGTTCAGGACTAGATTATTTTTTTGAACAGAGATTGCCCAATTATTTTGAATTGCTTTATATATTGTACGCACACTTTCAACTATGCTCACTAAACGAATTCCCACTGTAGTCTGGAATTGACATTCCCAGAGCTGAATCGAATACCACTGATAGTAATTGGGTACTGCTGTCCAGGAAAAGGGTGAGTTCACCTCTTTACTGTGTGATTGAGAAACAAAAAGGCAACAGCTCAATTGGGCGAAGTTAATGAACCAGTGCAAACATCGGCAAATGAGAAATATTAGCAACTTCTAACTACACAAATATTCGTAAACCTGTGGCGAAACAGTCAGAGGTGAGGAGTGAATCTCCCCGAATCAAACACACTTCAGTACTTAAACACCTTACTGCGCTTTATTTTATCACTATTTCATTGACCCTGGGGACCATCTGCAGCAGATGTCACCATCCATCCACATCAGCTCCCATTAGTTACTAATTCATGATGGGAGAGATTTATGGCAATGGCTTGGCTGATGATATTCCAACCTGACCATTTGATCAGTAACACTGGCTTGGAGACACCACAATTACAATTTGAAAGATGTAGGTTCTTGTCACTGCAAACATTGTCAATAATGATCGATATTGGAAGAACAGTTAAGTCCTCTCTCCTGCCATCCATATCACACGCACACAGCAAGAAACTATGCATTCATAGTGCAAGTTGGCTCTTTCCAAAGGTACCAGACGGGGGAGACTTGCAATCAAGCCACACTTACAGCTGATCTTTGGTGTATGAATGTGCTAATCAACATGAGGAATATAACTGTTCCATTTTCTGTGTGCAGTGACAGCATCAACCAATCTAACAGCATGAGCTTGGTACTGTTTGACGTCATCAGGACAGTCTTTGCATCCCAAAAGTATGTCAGTGCGTCAAGCACTTTGAGATGGTTGAGCAATGGGATAAGTTGCTATAGAAACGCAAATGCTTCTTCCTTGCAACAGCAGACCTAACCATATGAAAAAAAAGGTCAAAGAAGATCTGATCCTGACTCTTGAATCCAGATCCTGAACTCCCCTAATCTATTTAGGAATAGAAATACAGTAACATGAGGAAGCCATTTAGCCCCTCGAGTCTTTAATGGCCAGCATTCTTGTTGACTTTTCCAACCTGACAGATGCTCAGTTTTTCTGTACAGAACCATCCTGCTGGATGGAACAACAGAAAATCCTGCAAACACATTGACAGATCAGTCAGCATCCATGAAGTGAGCAAGTCATTGTTTGACGTGTGAAGCCCAGTCCCAACCAAACAACCATTACTATCAGTGGTATTCGATTCAGCTCTGGGAATGTCAATTCCAGACTACAGTGGGAATTCGTTTAGTGAGCATAGTTGAAAGTGTGCGTACAATATATAAAGCAATTCAAAATAATTGGGCAATCTCTGTTCAAAAAAATAATCTAGTCCTGAACTTGTCAAAGGGGGCGGGGGGAGGCGGCGAATGTACAACATGTGCAAACACACAATGCATTTATTTGGACTTATGTTGCTAGATTTAAAGACTTTCCTGTTCCATTCGGGCGGCACAGTGGCGCAGTGGTTAGCACCGCAGCCTCACAGCTCCAGCGACCCGGGTTCAATTCCGGGTACTGCCTGTGTGGAGTTTGCAAGTTCTCCCTGTGTCTGCGTGGGTTTTCTCCGGGTGCTCTGGTTTCCTCCCACATGCCAAAGACTTGCAGGTTGATAGGTAAATTGGCCATTATAAATTGCCCCTAGTATAGGTAGGTGGTAGGGAAATATAGGGACAGGTGGGGATGTGGTAGGAGTATGGAATTAGTGTAGGATTAGTATAAATGGGTGGTTGATGGTCGGCACAGACACGGTGGGCCGAAGGGCCTGTTTCAGTGCTGTATCTCTAAACAAACTGTTCACTTCCACTGAGCTTTCAATGTCTTCATAGAATCATAGAGCAAAGAAAGAGGCCATTGGGCCAATCATTCCTCTGCTGTCTCTTTGAAAGAGTTCTCCAATGCATCCCAGTCCCTTACTCTTTCCACTTAGCCCTGCAAATCTGTCCTTTTCAAGTATTTATCAATTCTCTTCTGAAAGTTACTATTGAATCTGTTCCCACCGCGCTTTCAGGAACAACTCACTCAATAACAAAAAATTTCTCCTTTTCACCCCTCAGGTTTTTTCGCCAATTAACTTAAAATTTCTCTTGTTTCAGACGCCTAACATCTGTAATATTTTGCTTTCTACTGTCTAACTGTTCTGGCAATGTTGTTAAATTTAAAGCTGTTTCGGTGACAATTTTAGGGTAGATTTGTGTGGTGTTTGTACGTCCAATTGAAATTTTTATTCGTTAAGGGCATCAAAAGTGGGTAAATGTGGTTGAGTTACAGGACAATCATGATCCAAATGAATAAACACATGGGAAGAAAGGAATAGAAGGACACGATGATAGGGTGAGATAAAGCAGGGTGGGAGGAGGCTCGTGTGGAGTATAAACACCGCATGGACCAGTTGAACCGAACGGACTGCGTCTGTGCTGTAAGTTCATGTTTTTCTCTCTCGTCGAACAATCTTTTCCAGAGCCATTCTCTCAGGATTTCTGGTGGACATGAATTACAATTCCCATCCAATGTCAGAATAATCCCTTATGACCTTTTCTCCTTTAAAATATAAAAGAGGGAGGGAGAGACCAAGGGAAGGAAAAGAGTAGTCCAAATATGCAGCAAGAATAGTTTGTGAAAAACATATAACCCATACACACCACTGTCAATGTCAGTGGTTCCTGAGTGTTCCAGGTCACAACTGAAAATGGGGAACTTCCTTCCAAACTCATTAATAAGTATTGAAATTGCACGCTGGATATTATTAAAAAAACGGCCTTATTTATTGATCCTCCCGAGAGAGAGAATCGATTCAACACAGCAGTTTTGTGAATAGCTTAACTTGCTCCTATTTGCAGGCTGTTTATGGAGCCTGTCTCTCAAGGCAAGGAAACATTTCTCAGCTAAAATTATTGCAACACATGGAAAATCGTTCCTTTAAAATAAAAAACAGAAATCCCCCTGTAACTGAAAGTCTGAAATTAAAAACAGGAATTGCTGGAAACACCCAGCAGGTCAGTCAGCCCCCATGGAGAGAACAAGCAAATATCTGAGGAGTGAGGGATGACTGAGTTGGCAACACTCTTGGGCTGAATTTTCACGATGGAGGCAGGAAACGGAAGTCGGGATTGCTTCCGGGACCCGAATCCCCTTCCAGGGGGAAGTAGATTAAAGTCATGATTTTCATGGTGGCAACTCCTTAATTGTGGGAGCGTCTGTGCAGCAGGGCCACGTGACGGAGGCTGACCCTGCAATGATACAGTTGCAGCAGCCTCCAGAGAGGCCCCCACAGGTACCTCCAGGATGAGGATGACCACCACGTGCATCTCAACCACAGACAGAAATCAGTGAGCGGGCTTCCTCCACCTCCTCCGAGCCCACAAGTGGAGCACCGTGTAGGAGTGGCCAAGCGCGGAGGCCTCCGTGTTGCATGGAGCATTCAGTGGGTCACTGACGTGTGTTCTTACTGTCTCTATGCACTGTTTCCTGTCGTTATCATTTTATAAATAATGACACTTTAAGCCACACGTCTCAGACTCCTTTTATTGTTTGAATGACAAGAAAAATGGTACGAGGTGCTGAAGGAGATCAAGAGTTCCTCCACGGTGACGGCAAAGTCTCTGGGAAGATGTGTATCCTCCACTGGCGGTAAGAGTTTAGATGTTCCAGGCTGGGTCTTCAATGGACGTGTTTGCACAGGAACCTGACACTGACTCCCTACCATGCCCTTCGTCCTGGGTCAGAAAGACTCAGTTGGAATGTTCCAGAATCAAATGATCCTTGATATTCGTGGCTTCCTGACAGACCTTCGCACTCCATGCCATGCCCAGTCACCTCCTTGTGTAGCCGAGGCACCTTGGTGTTCTGCACCCTCCCCCTCTGCATCCACTTCCTCCTCCTCACTCACCCCTGATCCTCCCCTACCTCGGATACGCTATCTGGTTCCAGGATCTCACCATCCTCAAGATTCACACCTCTCTGGAGGGCCATGTATGGAGGGTGCAGCAGACCATCACAATGACCGAGACCCTGGTTGGAGTGTATTCAACGGTGCCATCCAACCAGTCCAGACACAGAAATCACAGTTTGTGAAGCCCAATGGCCTGCTCAATGGTTGTCCAAGTGAGCAAGTGGCATTTTGTTGTATCGCCTCTGTACCCCTGTGTCAGGCTCTCATAGAAGGGTCAGTAGCCATTGTTATGACCGAGGTTAGAGGAATGCACTGTCTTTCTCTAGTTCCATTTCTCCAAGGGTCACAGGATATATTTAAATGTTTTACCCCGTTACCAATACGGCCAATTATATGCTTAATCTATTTGAGTTTCAGAATAAAAATTCACCAACCAGGTTTCTTTAATAAACAACAACATTATTGATTGATTATGAAACAAGACTTACTCAGTTGTTATGATCCTGTAGTTTATTTTCCCCAGGAAGAATGCAGTGTGCCTTTAAGGCTGGAAAAGAAGCTGTACTACTTTAAGGGAGCAAACTCCAAAAACTGATTCAAAGAGTGCATTCTCATTGCCCCAGGATACAGCCATTCAGGACTAGAGATCGAGAGATACATTGTTACAATTTATAGTGGAAACAGACTGTTCTAACTCACAGTCTGAGTGTTAGCTGTCTGTTAGCACCTGAAAGGAGATCTCTCAGACCAGTTAAACTGAAGGAAGAGAATTTAGTCTGTTTATTTATTATGCTGTCTCAAAATTCTAAAAAAATCAAGCCACAACAGAGATCTCTAATAATTGAAGGAAGGGAAGTTAGAATGTCACAATCTTATATCCTTCAAAAATTCTAGAGCCAAATTGATTCATTAAAAAATGTTTGTAAGTTGTTCATTGATGAAATTCATCCCTGGAGAAGGAAAGCATCAATTTCAACTTCTGAATGAGACTATGGACTGTTCTACTGTTGAAGAACTGTTTTTTTCCCGCATCGGACGGCTGTGAGGACTTCAAGCAACCTTGGACTGTTCCACATCCGACAGGAGCGTAAATCTGCAAGGACACTAATTTTTTCTCATTTAAATGCTGTTTATATCTTAGTAGTATTTAAGAATTTAGGTTTTCTAATTAAAGAGTTAATTTGTTGATTTAAAGACACTTGGTTTGGTTAGCCTCATTTGGGGGTTAATAGATGGTACAATCTGGCTGGGTCTTTCTTTAATTTGGAAAGTTTAAAATGATATGTTAGGCAATCTTTGGAGGGACGGAATTGAATTAACTGTACATTTTTTCCACCACAATCAGAATCATATATTTTGATTGGGGGTTTTGACTGGAGCAGTCGGTCATAACACAATAAAGAAACATAGCTTATTAACACACAGTTTGAAAGATCAAAGTATAAATATCTACCATTCTAAAGTAACCTAACACACACACTCACCCGTTAAAGAGAAAAAATAAAGATGAATGAAAAAAAACTGTCCCTACAGAGATCAACTTTAAGAAAAATACTTTGACCATGATATTGTCAATTCTTGAAGAAAAAGGATAAGATATGGAATGTTCCAGATGGCTCTTTGGTCTGGCGTGCAGGTACACGTAGATGGCTGTCACTGGGATCTTTCTGGCTTACACACCAACTGACATTCAAACAATCAACGTACCACATCCAACATCTAAAATTCCTGACCACCATAAACCTAGACTTCTCTGTAAACAACTCCAATAGTCAGCAAGGCTCCTTCTGTTTATTTAGCACTTCATGGTCTCTTCCAGTAAGTGTTTTTTTAAAAATATCCAAAGTATCCTTCCAGTGACCCTTTTCAAAAAACAATCCATGGAATTTCTTTAGTCTTTCAAATGAACCAATTTCCACAATCTTTTAAACATGAGTCCTCAAAAAAATATTAATAATGGAAACATCTTCATGACACAAACTCTTCAAGGGATATCCCTTGTCCCCTAGGATCCATCCACAGGCTTTGGGAGGTGGAGTGAAGATCTGCGGCTGACTGGACTGCTGGAGGATGAAAGAGTTATAGCAGCTGCCAGAAAAGTGAGTGCACACATGGAGGAAGCTCTTGTTGTGGTCACAGACCAGCTGAACTTTGAGGGAGTGGAAGCTCTTCCTGTTGATGAATCTGACTGGCCTGTCACTGGGTGCCTTGATGCCACATGGGTGCAATCGATGATGCCCTGCACCTGGGGGAATCCAGCAATGGCAGCAAAACCCTCTATGCCTGTGAGGCCACACCTGTTGTGAACTGAATGTGCTGTCCAGCTCTGGCAAAGAGGACATCAGTGACCTGCGCGATGCAGTGGTGTACAGCCATTTGCAAGACGCCACCAAGGTCCGCAGCTGATCCTTGGAAGGAGCCAGGTGTAAAGAATTTCAAGGCCACAGTGATTTGGCAGCTACTGGCAGGGTATGGCAACGGGTCCGGCCCCCACTGCCAGCTGGAGCCTTCCTTGTGGTCATCTTGTTGCCCTCTTGTCCTTGGCTGCCTTAACCCCTGTTCTTCTGCCCCTCCGACCCCAGGAAGGTGACCACCCCCTGCATTGCCTGAGTGCTGATTGCCCACTCTCACCGCCACCTACGCTGCGCCAATGTTTCCCAATGGCCGAGTTCCCCTCTGCACTGTTTAAACTTTCATGCCTCCGGAGAAGTTCCCAGGGGCGGCCATGATTTTCTAGATATTAAAGATATCAAGCGATATGGCGCTAATGCGAATAAATGGCGTTGAGGTAGAAGATCAGCCATGATCTAGTTGAATGGTGGAGTAGGCTCGAGGGGCTGAATAGCCTACTTCTATTTCCCAATCAAGCACTTTTTGAAGTGTAGTCACTGTTGTAATGTAGGAAACGGGGCAGCCAATTTGCACACAGCAAGATCCCACAAACAGCAATCTGATAATAACCAGATAATCTGCTTTTTTGTGATGTTGATTGAGAGATAAATCTTGACCAGGACACAGGGGAGAACTCCCCTGCTCTTCTTCTTCAAAAAAAAATGGCATGGGCTCTTTTACATTCACCTGAGAGAACAGACAAGGCCTTGGTTTAATGACTCATCCAAAGATGACACCTCCGACAGTGCAGCTTTCCCTCCGTACTGCACTGAAGTGTCAGCCTAGATTGTAGGGTTAAAATTGTTGGCCCACCCACCACCCACTTGTGAAAGGAAACTTTGCGGTTGGTTCCTTATTGTCTATTCTATGGATAAGGACTCTTCCATTGACAATCTGATTCTAAAAACGACAGCTTCCCAATATAGTAACCATCTCAAAAAAACAGAATGCAGCTGTTGTGTTCATGATCTGATTGCACAAAAGCTCCTTCATCATCTTGCTTATGAAAATCCTGTCAATTACACCATCCAATGATCTGTAAATAGATCTTCTATCTCTTCTCCATGGACACATTGAGTATTCTCACCCGCATGGGAAAATTACACCAACCTGATACCCGATCTGAGAGGGGATAACTAGTTGGAAAGATTGAATGGACTTAGGTCATTTTTCTCCAGACAAGAGAAGGCTGTTGAGCTGATAGAGGTCTTTACAATTATGAAGGGGTTTGGTAGGGTAGATGTAGAATGATGTTTCCACTTATTGGGAAGCCAGGAACGAGGGGCCATCAAGATATGATATTCACTAATAAATCCAATAGGGAATTCAGGAGAAACCTTTTTACCCAGGGAGTGGTGAGAATGTGGAGCTCGCTGCCACAGGTGAATAGCTAAAGAAAAACTAGGTAAGAACATGTGGGAGAAAGGAATAGAAGGATATGCTGACGGGGTGAGATGAAGAGGAGTGGAGGAGGCTCGTGTGGAGCATGAAAACCAGCATGGATGTTGGGCCAAATGGTCAGTTTCTGTGCTGTAGATTCAATTTAATTCTCTGTAAAAATTCCATTGATTATTTTACAAATCGTCAGTAACATTCAACAGCATGCAATGTTCCTGAATTAAAGACCAACTGGACAGGTAGCATGGTGGGGTAGCAGACCAAACATTTTTTTTTTATTCGTTTGTGGGATGTGGGCATTGCTGGCTAGGTCAGCATTTATTGCCCATCCCTAACTGCCCTTGAGAAGGTGGTGTTGAGCTGCCTTCTTGAATCGCTGCAGTCCTTGGGATGTAGGTATACCCACAGTGCTGTTAGGGAGGGAGTTCCAGGAATTTGACCCAGTGACAGTGAAGAAACAGCAAAATAGTTCCAAGTCAGGATGGTGTGTGACTTGGAGGGGAACTTGCAGGTGGTGGTGTTCCCATGCATCTGCTCTCCTTGTCCTTCTAGATAGTAGAAGTCGTGGGTTTGGAAGGTGCTGTCAAAGGAGCCTTGTTGAGTTGCTGCAGTGCACCTTGTATAGAGTACATACTGCAGCCACTGTGCATCAGTGGTGGAGGGAGTGAATGTTGAAGGTGCTGGATGGGGTGCCAATCACGGGGGCTGCTTTGTCCTGGATAGTGTCGAGCTTCTTGAATGTTGTTGGTGCTGCACTCATCCAGAAAAGTGGTGAGTATCCCATCACACTCCTGACTTGTGGCTTGTAGATGGTGGATGGGAATTGGGGAGACAGGAGGTGAGTTACCTGCCACATAATTCCCAGCCTCTGACCTTCTCATGTAGCCACAGTATTTCTGTGGCTGGTCCAGTTCAGTTTCTGGTCAAGGGTGAACCCCAGGATGTTGATAGTGGCGGATTCAGTGATGGTAACGCCATTGAACGTCAATGGGAGATGGTTAGATTCTCTCTTGTTGGAAATGGTCATTGCCTGGCACTTGTGTGGCGTAAATGTTACTTGCCACTTGTCAGCCCAAGCCTGGATGTTGTCCAGGTCTGGCTGCATATGGACATGGCTGCTTCAGTATCTGAGAAGTCACGAATGGTGCTGAACATTGTGCAATTATCAGCGAACATTGTGCAATTATCAGACCTTATGATTGAAGGAAGGTCATTGATAAGTAGCTGAAGATGGTTGGGCCTAGGACACTACCCTGAGGAACTCCTGCAGTGATGTCCTGGGACTGAGATGATTGACCTCCAACAACCACAACCATCTTCCTTTCTGCTAGGTGTGACTTCAACCAGCAGAGAGTTTTCCCCCTGATTCCCATTGACTCCAGTATTGTTAGGGCTCCTTGATGTCGGGGGCAGTCACTCTCACCTCACCTCTGGAGTTCAGCTCTTTTGTCCATGTTTGGACCAAGGCTGTAATGAGGTCAGGAGCTGAGTGACCCTGGCATAAACGCAAACTGAGCACTAATAAGCAGGTTATTGCTGAGCAATTGCCGCTTAATAGCACTGTTGATGACACCTTCCATCACTTTGCTGATGATTGAGAGTAGACTGATAGAGTGGTAATTGGTTGGGTTGAATTTTTCCTGCTTTTTGCGTACAGGACATACTTGGGCAATTTTCCACATTGCCAGGTAGATGCCAGTGTTGTAGCTGTACTTGAACAGCTTGGCTATGGCACGGCTAGTTCTGGAGCACAGGTCTTCAGTACTATTGCCAGAATGTTTTCAAGGCCCATAGCCTTTGCAGTATCCAGTGCCTTCAGCCGTTTCTTGATATAACGTGGATTGGCTGAAGACTGGCATCTATGATGATTGGGACCTCAGGAGGAGGTCGAGTTGGATCATCCACTGGGCAGTTCCGGCTGAAGATCGATGCAAATGCTTCCGCCTTGTCTTTTGCACTGATGTGCTGGGCTCCGCCGTCATTGAGGATGGGGATATTTGTGGAGACTCCTCCTCCTGTCAGTTGCTTAATTACCCACTACCGTTCATGGCTGGATGTGGCAGGACTGCAGAGTTTAGGTCTGATCCATTGGTTGTGGTATCGCTTAGCTCTGTCTATCGCATGCTGCATCTGCACGCAAGTAGTCCTGGGTTGTAGCTTCACCAGGCTGACACCTCATTTTGAGGTATGCCTGGTGCCGCTCCTGGCATGCCCTCCTACACTCTTTCATTGAACCAGGGTTGGCCCCCTGGCTTGATGGTTTTGGTACAGTGGGGGATATGCCAGGCCAAGAGGTTACAGATTGTGGATGAATACAATTTTGCTGCTGCTGATGGCCCACAGCATCTCAGGGATGCCCAATTTTAAGTTGCTAAATCTGTTCGAAATCTATCCTATTTAGCACAGTGGTAGTGCCACACAAGACGATGGTTGATACCCTCAATGTGAAGGCTGGACTTTGTCTCCACAAGGACTTGGGGGCTGGTCACTCCTACTAATATTGGTGAGGACGAGGTCAAGTAGGTTTTTCCCTCTTGTTGGTTCCCTCACCAGCTGCTACAGACCCAGTCAAGCAGCTATGTCATTTGGGACTCGGCCAGCTCGGTCAGTAGTGGTGCTACCGAGCCTCTCTTGGTGATGGACATTGAAGTCCCCCAACCAAAATACATTCTGTGCCCCTGTTACCCTCAGTGCTTCTTCCAATTAGTTTTCAAAACGGAGAAGTACTGATTCAGCAGCTGAGTGGTGTGGTTGGGGATGGGGGTGGGGGGGGTAGGCGGTGGGTGTCGTGGTGGTAGGTGGTAATCAGCAGGAGGTTTCCTTGCCCATGTTTGACCTGATGCCATGAGACTTCATGGTCCAGGAGTCAATGTTGACTCCCTACTGTATAACACTGTGTCACCACCTCTGGTGGGTCTGTCCTGCCGGTGGGGCAGGACATACTCAGGGATGGTGACGGTGGTATCTGGGACATTGCAAGGTATGATTCCGTGAGTATGACAATGTAATTCCATCTGTGGGACAGCTCTTCCAACTTTGGCACAACTCCCCAGCTGTTAGTTAGGAGGATTTTGCGGGATCAACAGGGTTGGGTATGCCATTGTTGTTTCCGGTGCCTAAGTCGATGCCAGATCGTCCGTCCAGGTTCATTCCTTTACTTAGGCTTCATAGCAGTTTGATACAATTGAGTGGCTTGCTAGGCCAGTTCAAAGGGCATTGAAGAGTCAACCACCTTGCCGTGGGTCTGGAGTGATATGTAGGCCAGACCAGGTAAGGATAGCAGATTTCCTTCCCTAAAGGACATTCGTGAACCAGATGGGTAACAATTGACATGGTTTCATGGTCACAATTGGACTAGCTTTTAATTTCAGATTTATTAATTGTATTCAAATTCCACCATCTGCCATGGTGAGATTTGAACCCATGTCCCCAGAGCAATAGTCTGGGGCTCTGTGTTGCTAGCTTAGTGACATTATAACTATGCCACCGCCTGCCCAGTAGACATGTCCCACTTTTTGTTTTCTGTTTACAATAGGAAGCCTGGTTTCCTTGTTGCCTGTGTTGAACACATCAAGCTCCCTCTTCACAGGTACAAAAAGTAGTCAAAATGGCTAATGGAATATTGGCCTTTATTTCAGAGCGCTGCAATACAAAGGGGTGGAAGTTATGTTACAGTTGTACAAAGCTCTGGATTGATTGCATTTAGAGTACTGCTTTCAGTTCTGGACATGGTATCTCAGAAAGGGTATATTGGCTTTTGAAGGACAGGCAGCGCAGAGGCACCAGAATGATTCCAAGGCTAAAAGGGTTCAATTATGAGGACAGGTTGGGTTTGTATTCCCTCAAGTATAGAAAATTAAGGGTTAATCTAATTAAGATGTTTAAGATGATTAAAGGAGTTGATAGGATAGAACACACAAGAACACAAGAAATAGGAGCAGGAATAGACCATCTGGCCCATCGAGCCTGCTCTGCCATTCAAAATTATCATGGCTGATCTTAGGATTCAACTCCACTTTCCCACCCACTTGTCATATCCCGTGATTCCCTGAGAGACCAGAAATCTGTTTATCCCAGCCTTAAACATATTCAACGATGGAGCATCCACAACCCTCTGGGGTAGAGAATTCCAAAGATTCACAACCCTTTGAGTGAAGTAATTTCTCTTCATCTCAGTCCTGAATGATTTGACTCTTATCCTGAGACTGAACCCCCGTGTTTTAGATTCCCCAACCATCGGAAATCATCTCTCAGTGTCTAACCTATCCGGCCCCTTTAGAATCTTATATATTTCAATTAGATTACCTCTCATTCTTCTAAACTCCAGAGAATACTGGCCTAATTTACTTAGTCTCTCATCATAGGAGAAGCCCCTAATCCAGGGACCAGTCTAGTGAGCTTTCGCTGCACTGCCTCCAATGCAAGCTAGAGAGAAACTATTTTTTCTGGTGGGGTTGTTCAGGGTATATCTTAAATTTAGAGATAGGTCAATCAGGAGTGATATCACACAAAGGACAGCTGAAATCTGGAACTCTCTCTCCCGAAAGACTGGATGCTAGGGGTCAATTGAAGCTTTCAGGACTGAGATTGATAGATTTCTTTTTGGTAACGATATTAAGAGTCATGAAACCAAGGCGGGTAGATGGAGTTAAGATACAGATCAGCCACGATCTAATGGAATAATGGAACAGGCTCAAGGGGCTGAATGGCCTCCTTGTTTTCCTATGTTCACTTCTGTTGATTTTCAAGTCAAGTTCCATTGTGCGATCTTTCCCTTTTCTTCTCGGCAAAGCAATCATGGATTCCTTTTTTACTTATAATAAACCTTTCCTCCACTTCCAGCCTTCCTGTGAACGTTCTTTTGAAAGAATCAAGGCTGTAGGACACAAATTGTTGTATAAACAGGTTCTATCATCAGTCTGGTTTTTGATAAGCATGGGATATTTCACAAGTGGTTGTCTATTAAATAGTGACATTGCTGTGCAGGCGAGTGGAGAGTATTTGTAATGCAATGTAAGGAGAGATTGCTTGCAGAATGCAGAGGAGCTGCCATTTCATTAGATTAGACTGGCATTGTTCCTTGTATAATGAGAAAACAGTAGACTAATAGAAAGCAAGAGAAGAATGACTTAAGGACATGAGAATTCGAGTAGCAGGAAAATGTTATTAGGCTCAAAACACTTGTTCCTCTTTTTGACAGATAAATCCCACTTGATGACAATCTTTCTCACCAAAGGAAGAACATATCAAACATACCTTAGTTGAATCTGTTCTTTTTGTTCAGTCTGGGTGTGGGTAGTAGCAAGGAGAAGGAAAGCAGTGTCTTGATGTGTATAGATAGAGGAATAGAACACAAATTTCCAGGGGTAATAGTGAGTTTTCTTTAATCCATTCTCTGGATGTGGGTGTTGCTGACATTTATTGTCCATCCATCTAGTTGCCCTGAGAAGGTGGTGGTGGGCCTTCTTGAATGGCTGGCAGTGGGTTTGATCCAACATCAGAGGGTAGTTAAGAGTCAACAGCATTGGTGAAAGACTGGAGTCAGACTGGGTGAGGACAACAGGTTTCCTTCCCTAAAGGACATTAGGTGTATGACACTGGTTCAGCCGTATCAGGCATACTAGCTGCAATTCTGGAGCGTGCAGTACAGTAAGGTGGGCTGTAAAACTCATGCTGGGAATTAGGAATCTGAGCTACAAGGATAATCTAAGGTGTGGGAGCAATTACACTGGGGAAGTCTCAGGGAGATCTGACCAATCATGTCAAGATTCTGAGGGGTGTTCAAAAACTGAACTCTAATAAATCACTTGGTATGACCTTTCTCCTTGGGAGGGAAAGGGATCGAGCTCACCCCCTGCCCCTCCCCCCTCAGATGGCAGTTTTTGTTGGTATTTCCTGCCTGTTTGTGGTTGATTGGACACCTGAGATTCATTTGTAGTGACGTGGTGCCTAGCAGACTCAACAACAACAACAACAAATCGCATATATGTAGCATCTTTAATGTAGTAAAATGTCCAAAGGCATTCTACAGGCACGTAATCAGACAGAATACGACACCGAGCCACGCGAGGAGATATTCGGACAAATGACCAAACTCTTGGTCAAAGGGGTAGGTTTTATAGAACATCATCAAGGAGAAGAGAGAGAGGTAGATAAGCAGAGAGGTTTGGGAGAATCTCCAGAGCTTAGAGCCTAGGCAGCTGAAGGCATGACCGCTAATGAGAGAGCAATGAAAATCATGGATGCAGAAGAGGCAAGAATTGGAGGAGGGCAGATATTTCGGAGGGTTGTGGAGCTGGAGGAGGTTACAGAGATAGTTAACACAGGACAGTGAGCACAGGGGGGTAATGAATGAATCAGACATGATGTGAGTTGGAATATGGGCAGCAGATTTCTGGATGGCCTCAAGACCCAAAGCTGGTTCGATGCGTTTTTCCCACCCTATATAGCCTGGCAGGGTTAGTGATTTTTTTTTTTTTAATTCATCCTTGGGATGTTGGCATAACTGGCAAGACCAGCATTTAATGCCCATCCCTAGACAAAGGTTAATACAATTGAGTAGCTTGCTTGGATATCTGAATGCAGTTAATAATCAACTCCATTGCTGTGGGACTGGAGTCATATGTAGGTGAGGCTGGGTCAGGATGACAGGTTTCCTCCCCTAATGAATATTAGTGAACCAGCTGGGTTTTCACGGAAGCATGGAATCATTCTGCATTGAAAGAATCCATTTAATCCATCCTGCCTGTGCCGAATCTTTGGGTTATTCAATGAATCCCACTCCCACTTCTCTTTCCCCACAGCCCTTCAATTTTTACCTTTTCAAGAATTGATCTAATTCCCTTTTGAAAGTTATTATTGAATCTGCTTCCACCGCCCCTTCAGGCAGCACATTCCGGAACACAACAACTTGCTGGGTGAAAAAGCTTCTCCTCATTTCTCCTCCCATTACAGCTTTTTGTACAACAATTTGAAAGCTTCATGGTCACTTTTAACTAATACTAGCGTTTTATTTCCAGATTTTCTAAACTGAATCCAAAGTTTCAAACTGACTGAATTCACACTCTCTGGATTATTAGTCCTAAACTAGGGGCCATAAAGATAAGATAGTGACTAATCAATCTAAATGGAAATTCAGGAGAAACATCTTTAGCCAGAGAGTGGTGAGAATGTGAAACTTGCTACCACAGGGAGTGGTTGAGGTGAATAGTATCGATACATTTAAGGGGAAGCTGGATAAACACATGAGGGGGAAAGGAATAGAAGGATATGGTGATAGGGTGAGATGAAGAGTGGTGGGAGGGGCTCGTGTGCAACATAAACACCAGCATGGACCAGTTGAGCCGAATGGCCTGTTTCTGTGCTAAGTACGATGTAACCTAGCCATTTTTACATACTGTACCCATTTAAGGCAGCAGCTGGCATAATCCTGATATAACTGCAAGGACAACTTTGAGCAATTTTGGGGCTACAGTATGGTAATTCTTGATCTATGCTACCAGCTGGGACTATATTGAGTTTTCCCAAGTGCTGCACATTGCTATTCTCTAATACTTTGTGAGATGTGTCACATGGTGCTGAGTGTTAAATGATAATTAAGTGCAGCTGGTTAGCATTTTTATTTTCGCTGCATTTAATTATCATGTTCCCAGGCTTGGGAATTATCACTGACACTTGTAGAATAAAACAATATCAAACTATTGTTGGATTGTGCTCGCACTTTCAAGTAATTAAATGGCTTTGACAAAGGTACTTGGTTTAAAAATAAAGCAAGGCTAATAGATAATACTGAAAGACTCAGCATGTGAGTTCTGTGTTTTGTCATGAAAAGGAACACGTCTTCAGAGATGCTTTATGTAAGATGCAACAATGCAAAGCAGAATGCAATCAGTTCAACCACGGAAAACAGTAAACAATCTATAGACACCCCCAAACCTTCACTCATTCATCAATCAGGAATTACTTTAAGATCTGTACATGCACTTGCCTCAACCTCAACCTACCCCCTCCACCCACAGGTAATGTCTTCTCCCTGACACCTTATTATGTCTTGGAAAATGACTGGTTGTATGACTAGGCTTCTATTCCCTGCAGTAATGACGTTTAAGGGGGTGATCTAACTGAGGTGTTTAACATGACTAAGGGATTTGATAGGGTAGATAGAAACTATTTCCTCTGATTAGGGGAGGGGTGTTCAGAACAAGGGGGCAGGACCTTATAATTAGAGCCAGATTGTTCAGGGGTGATGGCAGGAAGTACTTTTTCACACAAAGGGTAATGAATATCTGGAACTCTCTCCCCCAAAAACCTGTTGCAGTTGGAAGTCAATTGAAAATTTCAAAAATGTTAAGATTGTGTCCCCTTGTCTGAACATCCATCAGAAAAGGAAATAGTTTCTCTGTATGTATCTGATCATTTTATACACTTCAATTAGATCACCCCTCAACCAAGGGAATACGAACCAAGTTTATTCATGAATTATGAATTCATTTTAAAAGGCACAAGGAGAAAAATGCAAAGCTTATTAATATATACATGCACAAAAAATAGTGAGGAGCAAAATCTCCAATGGAAAGAAAAGATGAATTACAGATGTGAAGAGGAAAATCAAATTTAAAAACAAGATCAAATACAGAGATGTTTAATAATTCAACGAGCAACATTTCAGGTTGTCCAAATATAAACATAAAATTTAGAAAAGCACTTGGAGTGTGCATAGGATCAACAAGGACTATATTTAACATGCAGAGCATGGTTAGAAAGCAGGAGGGAGATTTCCTCTGTGTGCTATCTATAGCAAAATGGTAAACACCATTATCCAGTTGTCTATAATTACCATAGGGTCTCATTTTTGACTTGTTATTTAGTCCGCTGTTGAAAGGGCTAAACTCGTGTAACCAAATTACTGTCCACATCACCAGGTACAGATACATATAGAATCAAAGAATGGTTACAGAACAGAAGGAGGCCCTTCAGTCCATTGTGTCCATGCTGGCTCTCTGCAAAGGCAATTTAGCTAGTTCCATACCCCCGCCCTTTCCCTGTAGCCCTGCAAATCTTTTCTCTTCAGGTTGTTATGACCGAGGTGGGAAGAGTGCACTGCCTTTTCTAGTTCCACTTCTCCACATGTCACAACATATATTTAAATGTTTACCCAGTTACCGATGCGGTCAATCATATACTCTACTCTTTATCCCAGAACAATATACTCCAACGAGGCTTCTTTAGTAAACAACAAAATTATCAGTTTATTATAAAACAAGACTTATTCAGTAATGAAGCAAAGCATTTACACACTGATTGAAATATGAAAGTTCCCTTTTAACACACAAACTCACACACACACCGAAAAATATAAAGAAATTCTCTGTTACAAAAAAAGACCAAGAAAAAATACTTTGGCCAAATACTTGCTAATTCTTGAAGAAACAAAAGAAGATATGGAAGAATGCCAGTTGTCCCTTTTGGTCTGGCGTCTGGGTATACGGTGATGGGTCACTGGGGTCTTGTCAGGAGTAGTTCATTCCTGAGATGTCGAGAAATAATCAGGGGCTTCCGTATCACATTCTAGTTTCGCAGGATTTTTCAAAGACAGGAGGAGAGAGGAGCTGACACATTGGACTTCTCAGGGTCTCTTTGAGAGGTGCAGGAATGATGAGCTGGGGTTTCTTTCTTGGCAGGTTGATCTTCAACTGCTTTTCAAACACTGTCCACACCCCAAGTGAACCAAAACAATATCTCAGAAGCGAAACCACATGCAGCCAGTCAGAACCTCATGAGCCTCATAAATCTTAATATGTCACTTCTCTGTAAACATCTTCCCCAGGTCACCAGTGCTGTTGTTTATTGAACTGAAGGCAGGTGACATCCAGTAAAGGTAGCTTGCAAACACAACATCTCACTGTACCTTCAGTGAATTGTCAACAACAAAATAAAGTCCAGCATCTATGAAATCTTCAGCCTTCCAAATCGAATCCATTTCCACCATTTAAATATGAGTACTCAAATAATTTAACAAAAAATGGAAACACTTTCGTAACAAGGTGCTTAGATAATTCCCTTAGGCAGTGCATTCCAGATTGTAACTACTTGTGTGAAAAGGTTTTTCCTCAAATCGCCTTTGTTCTTTTGTCAGTCACCTTAAATCAGGGTCCTTGGGTTTTCAACCCCTCCACAATAGGAACAGTTTCTCCCTATATACTCCGTCTGGACCCCTCGTGATTTTGAACACCTCTATCAAATCTCCTCTCAATCTTCTCTTCAGAGAGCAGCTCCAGTTTCTCCAATCTATCCACATAACTGAAGCCCCTCATCCCTGCACCCTTTCTAAAGCCTTCACATCCTTCCTAAACTGTGGTGCCCAAAATTGGATACATTACTCCAGTTGAGGCAAAACCAGTATTTTCTAAAGGTTCACCATAACTTCCTTATATATAGGTTTAGTCTGATCAGTGAATTAAGAAAGAAAGAACTTGCAATTCTGTAACACCTTTCACAACCTCAAGATGTTCAAAACTCTACAGAAACTCTGTAGGCAAATGGAAGCATATTGAACAGCTCATACCATTCGTTCATTGCTCAAAGCAAAGTGTGGCACGTTAACATGATGTTTCAAAAGAAGAAAGATGGACAAACTTGCATTTGCATAACACCTTTCATGCCCTCAGGGATCCCCAAATCACTTCCCTGTCAATGAAGTACTTTCGAAGTGTAATCACTGTTGGAATGTAAAGGTGTTCAAAATCATGGGGAACGGTTAATTTGTGCATAGCCAGTTCCCAGGGACATTAATGAGTTAAAAGATCAGATAATATGTTTTAGGTTTTTGCTGAAGGTTAAATATTGGCCAGGACACTGGGAAGAACTCCCATGCAATTATTTGAATAGCGCCATAGGACCTTTTACATCCACCTGAGGAGGCAGATGGTGGAGGCGGGGGAGGGGATGGCAGTGGGGCGGAATCTTATCAGCCGCACAGAGGTGGATTTGGGGACGGGAGGACAGGGAATTTCAGAACGTTGCATGGCAGGTCATTGACCTGATGCATTCCCATTTACGACCGTTCTTGCCGGGGTCTTCCTGATGCATACAGATCCCCTGCTGAGGCCTGAGCCCTGCCATTGACTGGAGGTGGACTCCCAGCGGCAGGACGGGGGACCAACAAGGCCTCCTTTAATGTTCCTACCCCATCCCTCAAAGCCTTGGGGATCATTGGGCCACAGCTGCGGCCTCAGACCATCTTGCGCAGGGGTTCCCATTTTTTGAAGTCTTCAGAAGTCACCTCCATCTTGAGGCACGCTTGCAACTTCTCGCCTACATTGGCAGCACCCACCTCTCCTGGTGGGCGGTGGGGCTGTCAGCTGCCCACAGCCTTGGGCACTCCGATTGGTCCTCCCACCTACACCTACCTCCCACTCACCTTCCCTAATTGGACGGGGCTCCTGGGAAGGGTCTGTTAATTGGCACTTTCAGGAAGGTCGCACAGTTGGGCAGGATCTGGACACCATCAGGATGGGACCTGCATGTGGTCCTGGCACCCAAGAATCTTCTAAGTTGAAAAGATTCCACCCCGGGTCTCAGGTTAACATCTCATCTGAAAGATGGGATCATTGTCATTGCAGCACTCCCTCAGTGCTTGCAATCTACTTCTGCATGACTCAAGAATAAGGCCCACTACCACCTTCTTAAGGGCAGCTAGTCATGGGCAATAAATACCAGTCTTGCCTGCGATGCCATCAACCTGAGACTGAATAATATTAACTTTTTTAAAAGTATTTTGTACTTAAGTCCCTGGAGTGGGTCTTGAACCCATGGCATTGTGACTCAAGAGTGCTACTGCTGAGCCAAGGTTGGCACCTTAGCACTCGTGTTGATTAATCAGATTGGTACTGATTATCTAAACCATGATGCTACAGTCATTTTAAAATTCTCACCCTTGTTTTCAAATCCCTCCATAGCCTTGCCCTTCTCTATCTCTGTATCCTCCTTCAGCCCTACAACTCTCCGAGATCTCTGTGCTTGTTCAGTTCTGGCCTCTTGAGCATCCCTGATTTTATTCACTGCACCACTGGTGGCCGTGCCTTCAGCTGCCTGGGCCCTAAGCTCTGGAATTCCCACCCTAAACCTCTCTGACAGTCTTTCTCCTCCTTTACGATGCAATTTAAAACTATCTCTTTTACCAAGCTTTTCCTCATGTGCCTTAATGTCTCCTGATGTGGCCACAACTGGAGTATTGTATCCAGTTCTGGTCACCACACGTTAGGAAGGATGTGAGGATCCTTGAGAGGGTGCAGAGGAGATTTACCAAACTGGTTCCAGGGATGAGGGATTTTAGTTACACGGTTAGGTTGGAGAAGCTGGGGTTGTTCTCCTTGGAGCAAAGGAGATTGAGAGGAGATTTGATAGAGACGTACAAGATTATGACAGGTTTGAATAAGGTAGACAAAGAAAAGCTGTTCCCATTAGCTGATGGTACAAGGACTAGAGGACACAGATTTAAGATTCTGGGCAATAGATGCAGGGGGTCTGTGAGGAAAAACATTTTTACGCAGCGTGTGGTAATGACCTGGAACTCGCTGCCCACGAGGGTGGTGGAAGTGGAGAAAATCAATGATTTCACAAGGAAAATGGATGGACAGTTGAAAGAAATAAACTTGCAGGGCTACGGAGATCGAGTCGGGGAGTGGGACTGGCTGGATTGCTCTGTGGAGAGTGGCATGGACTCGAAAGACCAAATGGCCTGCTTCTGTGCTCTGAATGACTCTATAACACTGACTGTATCTCCAACTGTAGCTGCCTTGAGGTTCGCTGTCTCCTACAAACTGAATTTGGTCATTAAGGATGAACGGTTGTTTTCCTGCAGTGTAAAAGCTACTACCTGCTTCAATCTCTTCACCATAAAAGGATTCAGCACACAGTGCCTTCCTGCAATCCAATGGCCTCTCTTATTGGTCCTATGTGGCTGAAAGTTTGGCATCTGGGGCTGCCAGTCAGGACTGCTGGCCTCCTTGAATGGCAGGTTTCCTATACTGGAAGTCCCAATGACAGCTACCAGACTCAAATGATTGAATAGTTCATTTTGTCCACTGCAGCAAATGCTGACGCATTATGTTGGAAAATTCTCATTAACTCAGTGAGTAACAGAATTATTTGCTGCTCATTCACTACACAATGTAATCTTTACCTCTTCGAATCCAAATACAGCATTGGTCAACAGTAGCAACAACAACAACCTGTGTCTATATAGCACCATTAACGTAGTAAAACGTCCATGGAGCGACTATCAAAAAATAATTTGGCACCGAGCCACATAAAGAGATATTAGGACAGGTGACAAAAAGCTTGGTCAAAGAGGTTCTGAGGAGCATCTTAAAGGAGGAGAGAGAGGTGGAGAGGTTTAGGGAGGGAATCCCAGAGCTTGGGGCCCAGGCAGCTGAAGGCACGGCCACCAATGGCGGAATCATAAAAATCGTGGATGTGCAAGAGACCAGGAATGGAATAGCACAGAGGTCTCAGAGGGTTGTAGGGTTGAAGGAGATCGTAGAGATAGGGAGGAGCAAGGCCATGCAAGGATTTGAACACTTGGATGAGAATTTTAATATCAACAGAAAGCTCCTCTCTTTGGTCTGGGTTCAGCTGTAACTCTACGTTAGGGAGTCTCCATTAAATGCGATCAGGAATCCAGAGCACTCTCTGCAGAAATGTAGGGCTGAATTTTATAAGCCCACCGTTGATTAATTCCAAGTTCATTTAAATAGTCGGGGTAGACCACTCCCCTGCCTCCTGATCACGTGGCAGGGACGGACTGTCCATCCCCAATGGCAGATAAAGAACAGCAGATGCTGACGCCATTTTTAAAGGGCCGTTAGCCCTACCAGCATATTTAAAGAAAGATTTAATGATATTAGATAAATACATTTCTTTTGCCCCTCTCCCACCCCCCCATAACAATTACATTAATTATTTGCCCTTCACTCCCCCAAAACTTACCTTTACCATCTGACCATTCCACACCACCCCCCCCCCACCCCCACAAACTGCACAAACTTTAAACTACAATCCTTCCCACTATCTCCTACACCCATGACATTAATTTGACCCAGCTCCCCCCACTCCCATACTGATAAACGTACTTCCTTCCCCCTCCGCACCAGTGTTGCACCTCGTTCCCCTGGACGGGGATCCGAAGGGGCGGGAGTACCGGCCCCCGGGCCGAAGATTGCAGCAGGAGATCAGGAGATGATTTAAATATTCAAATTATGATCCTGTTGCTCAGCAGCGTGGAGGCCACCACGATACCTCACTGCTGCCGGGAGGATCGGGACAGGCCCTGCTGGTGTCGCGGTCCATGGCTGGCCTCATCCGGGGCCATCTTCAGGCTGCCCCCCACTCCCCGACATCAAGGGCTCCTTAAAATCTAGCCCGCAAATTCTGGTATCTTGACTTATCCTTTGGACTTACAAATGGTTCAGTCAGCCAGCTGTTATTCTACTGAATAATAACCATGAATGGAACATTTCTCATTTAATGAGGCAATGAGGAGATCAGAGAGTTTCTAGTGCTCCTACATTGAATATTAATTTGCTGATTTACATTGCCAATAAGCATATTCAACAACATGGATAGAGGATTGGTTAACAGGCAGGTTGCAGAGTAGGGATAAATGGGGCAGTTTCAAGTTAGTAGGCCGTGACTAATGAAGTATTGCAAGGATCAGTGCTGGGCCCTCAGCTATTTACAATCTATATTAATGACATAAACGAAGAGGCAGAAAGTAATGTATCTAAGTTTTCTGGCGATACAAAGTTAGGTAGGAATGCAAGCTGTAAGGAGGACACAAAGAGGCTGCAAAGAGACATAGACAGATTAACTGAGTGGGCAACAAGGTGGCAGATGGAGTATAACGTAGGGAGGTGTGAGGTTATTCACTTTGGCACTAAGAATAGAAAAGCAGAATATTTTTTAAAAGGTGTGAAACTTGCAAATGTTGATGTTCAGAAGGACTTGGGTGTACTTGTACAAGAAACACAGAAAGTTAGCATGCAGGTACATCGAGCAATTAGGAAGGCAAAAGGCAAGGGGATTGGAGTTCAAGAATAAAGAGGTCTTGCTACAATTGTATAGGGCTCTGGTGAGACCACACCTGGAGTACTGTGCAGTTTTGGTCTCCATATTTAAGGAAGGCTATACTTACCTTGGAGGAGGTACAGCAAATGTTCACCAGATTCGTCCCTGGGATGAGAGGGTTGTCCTATGATGAGAGGCTGAGTAAATTAGGTTTATATTCTCTGGCGTTTAGTAGAATGAGCAGCGATCTCATTGAAACACAAGATTATGACAGGGTTTGACAGGGTAGACACTGAGAGGTTGTTTCCCCAGGCTGGGGAATCTAGAACATGGGGGCACAGTCTCAGAATAATCACAGAATCGTTACAGCACAGAAGGAAACCATTCAGCCCATCGCATCTGCACTGGCTCTCCGAATGAGCAATTCATTAAGTGCCATTCCCCAGCCTTGTACATTCTTCCTTTTCAGATAACTATCTAATTCCCTTCTGAATGCCTCGATTGAACTTGCCTCCACCACACACTCTGGCTGTGCTTTCCAGATCCCAACAACTCGCTGCGTGAAAAAGTTTTTCCTCATGCTGCCATTGCTTCTTTTGCCAATTACCTTAAATTTATGCCCCCTCATTCTTGATCCTTTCACGAATGGGAACAGTTTTTCCCTATCTACTATCTAACAGGTTCTGATGAAATGGTAACAGACCTGAAACGTTAACTCTGCTTCTATCTCCACTGCCAGACCTGCTGAGTATTTCCAGCGCTTTCTGTTTTTATTTTAGATTTCCATCATCCGCAGTATTTTGACCAACTTCTCCAATCTATCATGTCATGCAGATGACCTGCCAAGAATGAGGCATATTAATTTTGCCACATGGCCATTAAATTGTTGCTGGGAAGAAGAAGAGGCCTGTTGCAAGGGGTTTCCAGCCCCCTGGCTGGAAAGACATCTTTTCAAATTAACAGACAGTGCTTGTAGACAAAGGAGCTATTCCCTGTTTCAATTCAATCCAGATGTGGTCAGACCAGTTAGTCACATGACTGGCTGACTGCTGTAGAGCTTTGAACTGAGAGCCTGCAGAAAGCTCTTTGCTCCTGGATTGAAAAGACCTCTTCTGCCTGGCTCGCCACAGCCTCTTCTGTCTGCTCCCATCTTCTTCTCACGGAACTCCAAACAACTGACTGAAGACACATGAACCCCAAGAGAGAAAAGTTCTCCAACAGTGAACAAGGTTTAAGAAGAATACTGGGCCCCAACGAAAAGCAAGATCCACATACAATCAAGGACTCTACAGTAAGCGCAAAGACCCGTAACAAAAACTCTTCAGATATTGCCTCAAACCTTCTCACTTTATTTTTTTCCTGCTCTTTTCTGTCTCTATTTGCATGTGTGTATCACATATACATGCTAACATGGGTGGATCGTGTATTCATAGGCATCAACCAAATTAGAGTTTAAGTTTAAGTTTAATAAAATTTCACCTTTCTTTTTTAAACCGAAGAAAGCCTGTTTGTGCTCGTTTCTTTGCATTATAATTGGAAAGCGGTGAACAAGGATTCACCAAGGGGGAACTAAAACCACAGTGGGCTGAATTTTATGAGTGTGCTGCAGTTCGTGGTGACGCACTCTAAAAACGTTGTGAATCCAACGCGGATGCGCCATCCCTGAACCCTCATGATATTACACACGGGGGCTCATTTAAATAGAGAGGGCAGAGTGGCCACCCACGATGATGTAAGGGGGCAGCCACCGCATCCCCAACAATGGCACCACCGCGCAGACACCGGCGCCATTTTTAAAGGGCTTCATGCCCTTCAGTAACATTATAAAATTTAAAGGTCCCAATCTCTGGGAAATGAAAATATATTTAAATTTCAACTCTGAATCCCATCTCCCGCTCCCCAATGGGTAATTTATATATTAATTGTCCTCTCCCCCCATAATAAACTTTTTTTAGTATCCAGAACTTACCCCCCCAAAAGTAGTTCCCTTTGACCCTCAACCCCTTCCCACCATCCCCACATCCAATTAAAATTGATTTTCCTGCTCTTCCACCCCTCCCGTCCTGAAAATTCTATTGCTCCCCCCTCCCCACCAGGTTCTCGCCCGGAACTCCGTGTGGCGTTCCGAAGGCGCGCGGAGCACGAACAGCGGCCATAATATCAGAGTGGGACGGCTGCTGTCTGCAGGTAGGTTCATTTGAATTTTATTAGGCCTCAATTTAATATAGAGATGAAAGGCTCACCGCCTTCTGGTACCACCCCGGAGTCTAAAGAAGACTGGAAAATTATGGCCAGTGCCTCCGCATTTTCCACTCTCACTTCCCTCAGTATCCATGGATGCGTCTCATCTGGTCCTGGTGCTTTATCCACTTTAAGTACAAACAGCCTATCCAATACTTCCTCTTTATCAATCTTAAGTCTTTTTAGTGTCTGAATTACCTCCTCTTTCACCGTGACCTGCACAGCACCTTCTTCCTTGGTAAAGACAGATGCAAAGTATTCATTTAATACCTCAGCTGTGCCTCCTGCCTCCATGTGTAAATCCCCTTTTTGGTTCTTAATTGGCCCCACTCCTCTGTTTACCACCTTTTTAGTATTTATATGTCCATAGAAGACTTTAGGATTCCCTTTAATGTTAGTTGCCAGTCTCTTTTCATGCTCTCTCTTTGCTTCTCTTATTTGCTTTTTCATTTTCCCTCTGGACCTTCAATATTCAGCCTGGTTCTCCATTATATTATTCACCTGACATCTGTCATAAGCACATTTCTTCTTCTCTACCTTAATCGCTACCTTTTTCATCATCCAGGGAGCTCTGGATTTGTTTTCCCTACCTTTCCCTTTCATGGGAATATACATTGACTGTGCCTGAACTATCTCTTCTTTGAAGGTAGCCCATTGTTCAGATACCAATTTGCCTGCCAACCTTTGATTCCAATTTATCCAGGCTATTCTTACCCCATTGATGTTCACTTTCCCCCAGTTAGTTATTTTGACTCTGGATTGTTCTTTGTCCTTTTCCATAGCTAACCTAAACCTTATGACACAATGAGCACTGTCCCTTAAATGTTCTCCTACTGACACTTGGCCCACCTCATTTCCAAGAACCAGGTCTAGCAGTGCCTCCTTTCTCTAAGGAACTCTTGTCCCTCTCTGCCCTTTACACTACCACTATCCCAGTATACGTTCAGATAATTAAAGTCCCCCATTATAACTACTCTGTAATTATCGCACCTCTCTGTGAGGGACTGAACTTTTAGGATTGGGATGAAGAGAAATTTGTTCATTCAAAGGCTTGTGAATGTTTGAAATTGTCTACCCCAGATGAGTATATTTAAGGCTGATATAGAAGATTTTTTGTCTCTCAGGGAATCAAGGGGTATGGGGAGTGGGCAGGAAAGTGGAGTTGAAGCCCAAGATCAGCCGAATGGCGGAGTAGGCTCGAAGGGCTATATGGTCTACTCCTGCCCCTATTTTGTGTGTTCTTATGATAACGTTTCATGTATTCTATGACAAGTGTTACATAAAACCAGTCAACATCGTAGTCTTGGAAACATGTGACAAGAGTATGATGGACACAAACTGGTTCTGTTCTGTTGTATAATGTATGTAGTTCATAGATTTCTATATTTGCATAAATTTAGTCATTCTGATATTTGTGGCTGTTCCATTTTTAATTTCTAGTTATAAATGGAAAGTTTATTTGGGAAGTCCTACTACAAAGAAATGAAGGTAGACAACAACAGCAACTTAGAAACATAGAAAGATGTTTCAGTTCTGGATTTGTAATGATTTCAGAGAGCAGACTCCTGATACTGAATATTTTGCCCTTCATGCTTCCATTCGGTGGCAGCTCTGTGGCTCAGTGGATACCACTGAGTCAGAATATTGTAGGTTCAAACCCTGCTTGAGAACTATGGAGTCATTATGGCACAGAAGGAGGCCATTGAATCCATGCTGGCTCTCTGTAGAGCAATCCAGTCAGTCCCATTCTTCTGCTATAAGCATATACTGCAGGCTGACACTCCCAGTGCCAGGCTGAGGCAGTGCTGCACTGGTGGAGGTGCCATCTTTATGACAAGATGTTTAACCAAGGCCCTATCTGTTCTCTAAGACAGATATAAAAGATGTCATTGCACTATTTGAAGAACATCAGAAAAGTTCTCCCAAGTGTTTGGCACTAAAACAAATTATCTCATCATTATCTCTGCTGATTGTGGGAGCTTTCTGTGTGCAAATTGACCGCCACATTACAACAGTGAGTACACTGTACTTATTGACCACAAAGTGTTTTGGGATATCATGAAAGGTGCTGTATAAATACTAGTTCTTCCTTTTTATTTCATTGTGAATGATAAATAAATTAGTTAATGTAACCTGAGTGAGTTCAGAAGCTGATATGACAGTGAAACTGCATGTAATTCAGTCCAGCAAATTACTGAAATTGTTAATCCCACGGCTGTGCCTCCCTGCAAGGAGAGAATACATTGAAATATTTTTTATGGATTATAGAGAAGCAGAGACAGGGGGTGATTCTATTAAGAAAACTCAAATTGCAACAGAGAACAATTATTTCTCAAACAACCTTATTTTTTGCATATAACTAGATGTATAAATTTAAACTCACTGGCTACCTAGAAACTGAAACTGGAACAGCAGTGAGGCAGGGAGAAGAAGTGTGGACAGCGATTAAAAATGGGCCAAAAAGAACAAAATGTCAAAGGAGGCTGAACGAAGAGGTGTTAGCTTCTAACAACTCCACATTGCCCTGGTAACCTCTTGAGGAGGGGACATATGCCACAGCCTTCATGAGTGAAGGTGTGAGTAGACTTGCTGTGTGAAATTAGTTGGATTGGATCACACACTGGTGTCTAGTTCCAAGGCAAGTTGTGAAATTTAAGTTTTTTTATCTCTTCAGATTTTGTTGAATTTGCTTGTTGATTGCCTGTTATAATTTATTCAGACGTCGTATAATATTTCCAAATTATTCTTTATCCTGTGTGATGGGGTAAATTAATATATTTATTGAAGTAATGTTTAGTCACTGGAGTGCTACCTGTATGTGACACATTTCAAACTACAGGAGCTTCTTTTATTTGTTTTCTGTAGAAGTTGCCTAGAAAAAGCTGAATTCTGACTGACTAGAGCCTGGGATATGTGTGTGCATCAGCATATTTCTTTATCCATTCATGGGATGTGGGCGTCACTGGTCAGGCCAGCATTTATTGCCCATCCCTAATTGGCCTTGAGAAGGTGGTGGTGAGCTGCCTTCTTGAACCGCTGCAGTCCATGTGGGGTAGGTACACCCACAGTGCTGTTAGGAAGGGAGTTCCAGGATTTTGACCCAGTGACAGTGAAGGAACGGTGATATAGTTCCAAGTCAGGATGGTGTGTGACTTGGAGGGGAACTTGCAGATGGTGATGTTCCCATGCATCTGCTGCTCTTGTCCTTCTAGGTGGTAGAGGTCATGGGTTTGGAAGGTTCTCTCTAAGGATCCTTGGTGCATTGCTGCAGTGCATCTTGCAGATGGTACACACTGCTGCCACTGTGCGTCGGTGGTGGAGGGAGTGAATGTTTGTGCATTGTGTGCCAATCAAGCGGGCTGCCTTGATCTGGATGGTGTCGAGCTTCTTGAATGTTGTTGGAGCTGCACCCATCCAGGCAAGTGGAGACTATTCCATCACACTCCTGACTTGTGACTTGTAGATGGTGGACAGGCTTTGGGGAGTCAGGTGGTGAGTTACTCGCCTCAGGATTCCTAGCCTCTGACCTGCTCTTGTAGCCACAGTATTTATACGACTACTCCAGTGCAGTTTCTGGTCAATGGTAACCCCTAGGATGTTGATAGTGGGGGATTCAGCGATGGTAATGCCATTGAATGTCAAGGGGAGATGGTTAGATTCTCTCTTGTTGGAGATGGTCATTGCCTGGCACTTGTGTGGCGCAAATGTTACTTGCCATTTAACAACCCAAGCCTGGATATTGTCCAGGTCTTGTTGCATTTCTACACGGACTGCTTCAGTATTTGAGAAGACGCGAATGGTGCTGAACATTGTGCAATCATCAGCGAACATCCCCACTTCTAACCTTATGATTGAAGGAAGTTTATTGATGAAGCAGCTGAAGATGGTTGGGCCTAGGACACTACCCTGAGGAACTCCTGAAGTGATGTCCTGGAGCTCAGATGATTGACCTCCAACAACCACAGCCATCTTGCTTTGCACTAGGTATGACTCCAGCCAGCGGAGGGTTTTCCCCTTGATTCCCGTTGACCTCAGTTTTGCTAGGGCTCCTTGATGCCATACTCAGTCAAATGCTGCCTTGAATTCAAGGGCAGTTACTCTCATCTCACCTCTTGAGTTCAGCTCTTTTGTCCATGTTTGAACCAAGGCTGTAATGAGGTCAGGAGCTGAGTGGCCCTCGCAGAACCCAAACTGAGCATCACTGAGCAGGTTATTGCTAAGCAAGTGCTACTTGATGGCACTGTCGATGACACCTTCCATCACTTTACTTATGATTGAGAGCAGACTGATGGGGCAGTAACTGGCCGGGTTGGACTCGTCCTGCCTTTTGTGTACAGGACATACCTGGGCAATTTTCCACATTGCAGGGTAGATGTCAGTGTTGTACTGGAACAGCTTGGCTAGGGACGCGGCAAGTTCTGGAGCACAGGTCTTCAGTACTATATGTATTTTTAAAACTCATTGACAAGCTGTGAGTGTTGCTAAAAAGGCCAACCTTTATTGCCCGTCCCTAACTGGTCTGAAGAAGGTGATGGTGCGCCACATTCTTGAATATCCAATGAGTGGCTATTTCAGAGTGTAGTTAAGAGTCAACCACATTGCTGTGGGTCTGGAGTCATGTATGGACCAGATTGGGTAAGGACAGCAGATTTCCTTCCCTAAAGGACTTAGCAAACCAGATTGCTTTTTACAATAATCCAGTAGTTACATGGTCGCCATTACTGACACTAGGTTTTTATTCCAGATTTATTTAATTAACTGCATTTAAATTCCTACCTGCACATATGCAGAGGGTAAACAGCTAGCCTGAGGAGCGAGAGAAAGGGAGAAAAGGAAATTCTTCACTTTTCCTGAGGACTATGAGCCAAAATAACCCTGTGTATTGTGTGGGATGTCGGCTGTCCTGAGATTCCATCTATGTGGATCTATTAAGTTACAGAAATATAGAAATGGACAGAATTTACTGCCTATTTAGGCAGTTTTGCAGCAAGTACAGATGTGTCCCGGGGTGTGGATTTCCATCGAGAACTCCTCCATTCCTATATTTTGGGAATGAGAAGGTACAAGACAAGATTGGAGGCTCTTGAAGTGAAGTATCACAGAAGAAACTCTTTCTAAAGCACTCAGGATTTACAAACCAAGTAACGTGACCGAGAGTTCCTTGATCTTCATTGACTCAGCAGCTTGTGCTTCCCACCAGAAACTCTGGTTGAAGACCCCATCCACTAGCAAAATCATATTGTCTGTAACAGCCAAAGTCAAAGGTAAAATCAGTATTGCAACTGACTCCCCTCTGTGCTGCCTCCAGTTCTTGAACATCTCCCTTCGGTCTTGACGACAGGAACTGGACACAATAGAATCACTGAACCATAGAAATTTATGGCACAGAGTGAGGCCATTCAGCCCACCATGTCTGTGCTGGCCAGAAATGAATTATCCAGCCTAATCTAATTTTCCAGCTCTTGGTCCATAGCTTTGTAGGTTACAGCACTTCAAGTACATATCCAAGTACTTTCAAAATGTGATAAGGCTTTCTGCCTCTATCACCCTTTCAGGCAGTGAGTTCCAGACCCCCACCACCCTCTGGGTGACAAAGTCCTCCTCAACTCCCCTCTAATCCTTCTACCTATTATATTAAATCTGTGACCCCAGTGATTGAACTCTCTGATAAAGGAAATAGACCATTTCTATCCACTCTATTTAGGCCTCTTATAATTTTATACACCTCAATTAAATATCCCCTCAGCCTCCTCTGTTCCAAAGAAAACAACCCCAGCCTATCCAACCTGTCCTCATAGCTGAAATTCTCCATTCCTGGCGACATCCTCATAAATTTCCCCTGCATTCTCTCTAGTGGGATCATATCCTTCCTGCCGTACTGTTGACTGAAAGTGGAATCTGACCAGAGACCTGTACAGTTTGAGTGACAGCCATCATTCATTAAGTCAATCCCAACTCTGTGCTCATTAATACTTGTTTCTTACTGATTCCCGAGCTTTAATATAGTTACTATTAATATTAAAGGAATATTTGAGGAACATAAAAATTTTTTTTTACAGACTTGGAAAGACCATTAGTGCCAACAGGTAATTCCTGTTAGATCGATCTCATCGGTCTACCTGCTCACCATTCCTGTCAGGTCCTTCCCATTCCTGTCAGGTCCTTCCCATTCTAGAAATACATCTTCTTGAACCCAGTTATACTACTGACTGTGACTCCTTCCCAACTTATTCCACAGTTCAATTACCCTTTGGGTGGATAAGATTCCTCCTGATTTCCTTTTCTTTCTTCTAACTTCCTGCTTTTTATCTTGCATCCGCTGGTGCTTGAACGATTTTCTTGTCACTTCGCTTTGTCGTCTTGACAACTTTAATGAAGTTTACATCAAAGTCTCCTCTTTTCAAGGAGACCAAGCTTGGATTCCTTAACACTTCCTTACAGCTGAAACCATTGAATGAGGTCATTTTCATTGTTATTATTTCAGTCACTATTCGAATTTACCTTGCTGGGACTAGGTGAACAGGTTGGGTTCGGGCCTTTTACACTTTATTAGATGAAAATTCTAAACACTATCTGGTGCCATTGGATTTGCTTAGGATTCCTGCCTACTCAGGTCCTATACATCAAGTTACATGATCCAAGCAGCACCCCATAACCCTGCATTTTTTTTCCTTTTCAATTTCTATCCAATTCCCTTTTTAAAATTACAATTTAATCTGCTTCCACAGCCTTTTCGGGAAGTGCATTCCAGATCACAACAACCTGCTGTGTAAAATAATTCTCATCTTCCCTGGTTCTTTTGCCAATTACTGTAAATCCGTCTCCTCTGGTTACCAGCCTTACTGTCACTTTCTTATTTACTTTCAAAATCCTCATAATAACACCCAGATTAAATCTTCCGTTATCCTTCTCTGCTCTGTTGAGAACAACTGCTAAATCTTCAGTCTGTTCATATTACTGAAGTCCCTCGTCCCAGGTACCATTCTAGTAAATCGCCTCTGCAACCTCCCCAAGAGCGAAACGTCTTTCAGAAAGTGTGGCACCCAGAATTGAGCACAATACTCTAACTGAGGCCTAACCAATGATCGATAAAGGTCTAACTTAACTTTCTTGCTTTTGTACTCTATGCCTCTATTTAGAAAGCCACAGATTCCTTTTGCTTTTTAACTGGCCCTATTGTACTGGATACCTGCTATTGGTGCAAGTGGACATCCCTGTGTGTGTGAACGTAGCCAGCACATTCTGGTGTGCTATTCCACTTAAGGTACCTTTACAACAGCATCCAATCTCTTTTTCACCGATAGTCTCTGCATGTAGTGATATTCTAAACACATGTGGAAAAATACAATCTTACTTGAAGTATAATTAATTAGTTAATACCTCTGTTGAAATAATGAGAGGAAAATATTTGAAACATTTGTAGAATATCATCACTCATATTGGTTTCCAGGCTAATGTTTCTAAACTTACTTTTCTACGTTATTACAAAATACAAGAATATACTGATTAAACGATGGTCATGCGTAAGGATCAATGGGTAGACTTTCTGCTTTTGCACTGGTTAGGTTTTTGATTCAACCACAGAAAGTGGGTTTCCCTGCAAGGACAGCATTTATTGTCCATCCCTAATCACGCTTGACACAGTGGTTAGTGAGGCCATTTCAGAGAGAAGTTAAGAGCTGACTGCATGGTCTGTGGGTCTGGAGTCACACGTAGGCCAGACCAGGTAAGGACAGCAAATTTCCTTCCCAAAGGGATATTAGTGAACCAGATGAGTTCTTATAACAATCCAGCAGTTTCATGTCACCATTACTGAGACTAGCTTTTTATTCCAACTTTATTTCATTAACTGAATTTAAATTCCCCAGCTACTATGATGGAACTTGAACTCATATTTCTGAATTACTTGTCCAGTAACATAACCACTATGATCCCATTCCCATTGAGGTTACAGAACTTTCAGATAATGTTCATTTACATAAAAACAAATGTAAAATTTTCCATGAACCAGTGCAATCGAGCAGTGTAATAGAATGGAATTGTTTATTTTGTTTCTATCGAAACGTATTCCCTAATGAGTCTAAGAATGGCAACCTGGTGCAGTTTTATTAACAGCTGAAAATGGGGTTTATCAGCAAAAATAACCATTGTAATGAGGGTGTCCAACCCTCCATCTGTAACTTTGAGATTTAAGATAATTGAAAATTGCTTTAAAAAATTACACTGAACCATGTCATAGTTTCATTGGTGGACATTATTCACTGAGAAAATCAAATATTTTTTGACATGAAAAAGGATTTAAAACCTACAATTTTTAAAAAATTAATTCATGATGTGGGCGTCGCTGGCTAGGCTAGCATTTATTGCCCATCCGTAATTGCCTTGAGAAGGTGTTGGTGGTGATGAGAGAGAGACAGAGAGAGAGAGAGACAGACAGACAGAGAGAGAGAGACAGACAGAGAGAGAGAGACAGACAGAGAGACAGAGAGAGAGACAGAGAGAGAGAGAGAGACAGAGAGAGAGACAGAGAGAGAGAGAGACAGAGAGAGAGACAGACAGAGAGAGAGACAGACAGAGAGACAGAGTGAGAGACAGAGTGAGAGACAGAGTGAGAGACAGAGAGAATAGTTGGGATTTTTCCCTCGTCTGGACTGGGGATCTGACCCGCATTTTACAGTTCCCTGGCCTTCAATTGGTCTGAGGCGGGACTTCCACCTACTTGAGGCAGGAGGTCCCGCCTAATGGAGCTGCCGGCCAATCAGCGGGCTGGTAGCTCTTAGTCCCAGCAGCGCCACCGGGAGCGGTGGCTACTGCTGGGACTGCAGCCCAGCTTCAAGAAAATGATGTCAGGGAATTAGGAGAATGAAGATTAGTTTTTGTTGCCTCACCAGGGGTGATCTGTTGGGCCCCGGCGAGACAAGGGTGGTCGACTGTGGGGGGGGAATAGGAGGTGTGTTGTGTGTTGGGGGTGGTTGGGGCTGTGGGGGCGGTCCTCTGTCAGGCACAGGTGCCCAATCATGTGGGCACCCCCCCCTCCTCCCTAGGCCATCAGAGGGCCGCCTGCTTTTAACAGGCAGCTTTTCCTGGGACTGGGCCACCTGCTTGACACGGGTAAAATCCCCGTGGCGGCTGGTGGAGGCCCTTAGTTGTCCAGCTGGAACTACGTGTCGTTATCAGGTGCAAAAGAAGGTGGGAATCAGCCATGATGACTTCCACAGTTAAAATATCTCAACAGCACCCCAGTCTACGCTCATGCAGGAGGAACAGCTGCTTGAGCAAGTTGGTGGAGGGCAGAAAACATTGCAGAAAACCACCCCAGTCAGTGTCTGCCCTCTCCTACAGGCAATGAGAGAAGCACAGCAAAGCAGGCTTGATGGGCTGAATGGCCTACTCCTGCTGCTATGTTCCTATGTTCCAAACCAGGGTGGGACAAATAAAAGAACCCAGGAGACTCAGCAGGTTTGAGAGAGAAGGAGGATGAAACAGAGAGGAGATATTTTTTTAGAAGAGAATATCAGTAAAAACAGTGCAATGCACTTCGCGGCTAAGACAGGTTCCAGCTCTACAAAGTGAGATTGAAACCAGTCTGCATTCTGCTTCACACGTTTGCCATGGGTGGTCATAGCTGAGTCATAGATGGCGCCTCTGATGTGGCGCCACTTGGTTTCTGCACCCCTGTAGGAATGTTTTGAAGGGCTTTTTCAAGTGAATTTAGAAACTTATGTAACAGCTGAGGATAAGAAATTCTGCTTGTGTTGATGCGCGGGCGGCCCTTCTGCTTGGAGTGATGCAGCTTCTTTGGTTTGAGTCTAACCTTGCTGCACACCAGGGAGTGGTCGGTGTCGCAGTCCGCACTGTGGAAGCTGCGTGTGATTTGAACACTGTTTAAGGAGGCTCGCCTTGTGACAATGAGATCCAGCTGGTGCCAACGACGTGATCTTGGGTGCCTCCATGAAACCTGGTGACAGGGTTGAGTATGAAAGAACGAGTCGGTGATGCAGAAGCTGCGATAGGTACACAACTCCAGCAATCTCTGTCCATTCTCATTCATCCTTCCAAGGCCACAGCACTCAAGGCAGGAGGGCCATGAGTCATGGTCGGCCCCAACCCTGGCATTAAAATCTCCCAGCAGGAACAAATGTTCGGTATTGGGAATGCTACTAATGATATTATGGAGTTCCTCATAGAACTGGTCTTTAACTTCGGGCGGGGAGCAAAGTGTTGGAGCATAGATGCTGAGTAGGTGTACTGGACCAGAGGCAGTGAGCAGTCGGATGGACAGTATGCGTTCCGAGCCATTTGAAGGTGGCTCTATCATGCTGAGCAAAGAGTTTCTGATGGCAAAGCCCACTCCATGCTGTCTTGGTTCTTCAGGATCCCTACCCTGCCAGAAGAAGGTGTAGTCTTGCTCTCTTAGAGATCCGCTCGCAGGGAGGCATGTCTCCTGAAGTGCTGCAATGTCCACATTGAGTCTACTGAGCTCGTTGTTAATGACGGCGGACTTCCAAGAATCGTTGATTTGTGCAAGGTCTTCCGACAGGCCAGGACACATTGTTCTGACGTTCCAGCTTGCAAAACGAAGGGTTGGTACCTTCTTTCCTTTTTTGGTCGTGCTGTTTGGTGCGGTGTTACAGTCCACTTGTCAGGCAATGACCCTGAGCTCCAAGCACCCATTGAAGCAGGTGGACTGTGGCGGGACAGAACCTTACTGACCAGGGGCTGCTCGGTTTGAGGCGGGCGGTAGCTGTCCAGTGAGATACGATGACCTCTCCCACCGACAAAGGCAACCCGTGGCGCCCAATCTCGACGCCAACTGAGCTGGGCTTATAGCCTGTAACTGCTACCTTCCGTGTTGTTTTGGTCGCTGTGAGGCGACTATGGAGTGACCTCTCCATGGCGCATGCCTGGGCAGATGTATGGAGGTTGTGAGTTGCCCAAGCGTCAAATCCCCCCTTTCGGCCTTTCTGGTGGGGTCCCAAGGAGTGCAGAGCACGACGTTTGGCACTGGTATGGCTACAGGAACTGCAGGAAACATGCAAAAGGTGACACATGACTGCCTTCGGGGTTCCGTTCCGGATTTTCTGTTAGGGTTTACTCCCTTAGCCTCCTGAGACACCCACAAGGCAGTGGGGTTGTTAGGGCCCCTGCTCAGGGATAGAGCTAACAAGTAAGCTGTGTGATTACATGGAGGGGGGAGGGGATGCAGGGGGAAGGGGGTGCTAGGCGGGAAGGTGATGTGGGGGGGGGGGGAAGGGGGGAGGCATCCAGTGGGGGTCGCGACCCTGGCAAGCGGGTCAGCCCACAGCCTGCACGGCATCCTCAATATCAGTGTCCTCAGGCTGACGCTGGAGAAATACCGTGAACAACAGATGCCCCTCGACGTTGCTTTCATAGATCTCACCAAAGCCTTTGACCTCGTCAGCAGACGTGGTCTCTTCAGACTACTAGCAAAGATCGGATGTCCACCAAAGCTACTAAGTATCATCACCTCATTCCATGACAATATGAAAGGCACAATTCAGCATAGCGGTGCCTCATCAGACCCCTTTCCTATCCTGAGTGGCATGAAACAGGGCTGTGTTCTCACACCTACACTGTTTGGGATTTTCTTCTCCCTGCTGCTCTCACATTCGTTCAAGTCTTCAGAAGAAGGAATTTTCCTCCACACAAGATCAGGGGTCAGGTTGTTCAACCTTGCCCGTCTAAGAGCGAAGACCAAAGTACGGAAAGTCCTCATCAGGGAACTCCTCTTTGCTGACGAATGTGCATTAACATCCCACACAGACGAGTGTCTGCAGAGACTCATCGACAGGTTTGCGGCTGCCTGCAACGAATTTGGCCTAACCATCAGCCTCAAGAAAATGAACATCATGGGACAGGACGTCAGAAATGCTCCATTCATCAATATCGGCGACCACACTCTGGAAGTGGTTCAAGAGTTCACCTACCTCGGCTCAACTATCACCAGTAACCTGTCTCTTGATGCAGAAATCAACAAGCGCATGGGAAAGGCTTCCACTGCTATGTCCAGACTGGCCAAGAGAGTGTGGGAAAATGGCGCACTGACACGGAACACAAAAATCAGAGTGCATCAAGCCAATGTCCTCAGTACCTTGCTCGACAGCAGTGAGGCCTGGACAACGTATGTCAGCCAAGAGCGATGTCTCAATTCATTCCATCTTCCCTGCCTCCAGAGAATCCTTGGCATCAGGTGGCAGGACCGTGTCTCCAACGCAGAAGTCCTCGAGGCGGCCAACATCCCCAGCATATACACCCGACTGAGTGAGCCGCATGGAAGATGGCAGGATCCCCAAGGACACATTGTACAGCAAGCTCGTCACTGGTATCAGACCCACCGGTCGTCCATGTCTCCGCTTTAAAGGTGTCTGCAAACGCGACATGAAGTCCTGTGACATTGACCACAAGTCATGGGAGTCAGTTGCCGGTGATCGCCAGAGCTGGCGGACAGCCATAAAGGCGGGGCTAAAGTGTGGCAAGTCAAAGAGACTTAGCAGTTGGCAGGAAGAAAGACAGAAGCGCAAGGGGAGAGCCAACTGTGTAACAGCCCCAACAACCAATTTTATCTGCAGCGCCTGTGGAAGAGTCTGTCACTCTAGAATTGGCCTTTATAGACACTCCAGGCGTTGCTGCACAAACCACTGACCACCTCCAGGCGCGTATCCATTGTCTCTCGAGACAAGGAGGCCAAAGATCAGTAAAAAAAAGTATTTCCATCATTTAGTTTAAATAGAAGTAAATTATTGTTGCAGAAGAGGGGTTATTGGACCCTGAAGCAAAGGGAATAGCATCACAAGGGAAGCAAGTGAGAATGAATATTGAAGGTAAAAAATCATCAAGTGTAAAAAAGGGAAATTCAGCAACAAAATTAAAGCAAGAGGAAAATTAAGGGAACAAATCAGGTCAAGCAAAGGGGGCCAATTTAAAGAAAGAATCTAGGCAAATGTAGCGCTGACAGTGAAAGTAAGGGATATGAAGATTAAGAAGAAACAGTGAAGATGCTAATAAAGCATAAGTGAAATTTCAAAAAGAAATTAAAGACAATTATAAACGAGAAGTAGTAAGTAAAAGTGACGTGAGTCATCAATAAAATCAATGATTTTTCTAATGGACGTTAATTGAACATTCATTACTTTTAATTCATTTTTGAGATATGGGCATCTCTGGCAAGGCCGACAAATTGCTTAGTCCCTTCAGAGGGCAGTGAAGAGTTAACCATGTTGGAGTGGGACTGGAGTCACACAAGGCCAGACTAGGTAAGGAAGGTAGGTTTCCTTCCCTAAAGGGTATGAGTGAATCATTTGGATTTTTACAACAATTCGACAGCTTCATGGTCACATTTTACTGAGACTAGCTTTTTATTACTCAATCCAGATTCTCAAACAAGAGCAAAATATTGCAAATGTTGGAAATCTGAAATAAAAACAGAAAATGTTAGAAACACTCAGCAGGCCAGGCATCATCTGTGGAGAGAGAAACAAGAGTTAATGTTTCAGGTCGATGATCCTCCGTTATAACTGGGCATACTTAGCGAGCTAGCAATTTTTAAGCCAGGCAGGGAAAGGGAGAAGGGGAGGAAAGAATAAAAGGGAAGGAACTGATGCTGTCTTGTAAAGCACACCTCAGTGGTAAACTTCACCTGGAAAATGAACCTTCCATGTTTTCAACACATCTGGATTATCACCCTCCTGATATTTTACGAGTCAGAAGCTCATTTCCTGATTATTGAGATGCTAAATTGTGGGACAGGGTGGAAGGCAGCAGAGATTTTAAAAATGGGGGCAAAGGTTATGATCTGAAATTGTTGAACTCACTGTTTAGTCTGGAAGGCTGTAAAATACATAATCGAAAGATGGGGTGCTGTTCCTCGAGTTTATGTGGAGCTTCATTGGAACAGTGTAGGAGGTTGAGGACAGAGAGGTCAAAGTGGGAGTGCGGCTGAGAATTAAAATGCCAGACAACTGGAAGCCCAGGGTCACGCTAGCGGGTTAAATGGAGGCGTTCCGCAAAGCATTCACGCAATCTGCATTTGGTCTCCCCAGAGAAGAGGAGACTGCATCATGAGCAGTGAATACAGTACACTTACTTGCTGCTGAGCTTTTGCAGCATATTCTGCTTTTATCTGCAGCTTTCTTAGTGGGATTGTGAACTGACATTCTCTGGATTATTAGTCCAAACCCTTGAATTGCTTGTCCAGTAACATAACCACTACACTACAGTACCCAATAGGAACATTTGTCAGCAATCCACTTAACTGTAGTTCCCATGGAAACATGGCACTCTGACACCCAGTAACGAGAAGGTAAGCGGCCCAATTATAGCTGATCTGCATAACCCACAATTTAGCATCTCAATAATCAGGAAATGAGCTTCTGACTCATAAAATATCAGGAGGGTGATAATCCAGATGTGTTGAAAACATGGAAGGTGCATTTTCCCAGTGAAGTTTACCACTGAGCAGTGCTTTACAAGACAGCATCAGTCTTCATCTGATGAGCTCACATTTCCCCAATGCATACAACAACTTGAATTGGTATAGGACCTTCAACATGATAAAAACTGCCCAAGGTGCTTCAAATGATCAATTATCAGACAAATTTGCACACAGCAAGTCCTAACCAACAGCAATGAGATAATAACTGGATCAAAAGTTAAATACTGCAGATGCTGGAAATCTGAATCAAAAACAGAAAATGCTGGAAATACTCAGAAGGTCAGACAGCATCTGTGGAGAGAAAAACAGAGTTAACGTCTCAGATTGTGACCGTTCATCACAGTATTTCCAGCATTTTTTGTTGTTAATGATCATTTGTTTTAATGATGTTGATTGAGGGATAAATATTGACAAGGACACTGGAGAAAACTGCCCTGCTCTTCTTCGAAATAGTGCTGGGGATCACTCGACTGATACCTGGGATGGGAGGGTATATCTTATGAGGAAAGGTTGGACAGGGTGGGTCTGTATTCATTGGGGTTTAGAAGAATGAGAGGTGATCTTATTGAAACATATAAGATCCTGAGGGGACTTGACAGGGTGGATGCTGAGAGGATGTTTCCCCTTGTGGGAGAGACTAGAACTAGGGGTCAGAGTTTAAAAATAAGGGGTTACGCATTTAAGACAGAGATGAGGAGAAATTTTTTCTCTCAGAGGGTTGTGTGTCTTTGGAAGTCTCTTCCCCAGAGAGCAGTGGCAGCAAGGTTATTGAATATTTTTAAGGCAGAGGTAGATATATTCTTGACTAACAAGGGAGACAAAGGTGAGAAAGTGGAGTTGAGGCCACAATCAGTTCAGGCATGATCTTATTAAATGGCAGAGCAGGCTCGAGGGGCCGAATGGCCTCCTCCTGCTCCTAATTTGTATGTTTGTATGCTATTTTACATCTCGCCAAGACAACAGACAGAGCCTTGGTTTAACATTTCAGCCCAAAAGACAACTCTCCCTCGGTACTGCACTGGACGGCTGGCCCGGATTATGTGCTGAAATATTTTTAGTGCGGGTGGAGGATGGGGTCAAATAAATGTAATGAGTGTAGGGGATGGTGGGAAGGGGTGAACTTTAAACTTTGTAGAATCTGAGGAGGATGGTCAGATTTCAAAGGTAAGTATTTTGGGAGGTGAAAGGGCAAATACTTCATGTAATTTTTATTGTGGGGTGGGAAAGGGGCATTAGGATTTTATTTGATACATTTTGGTGGAGGGAGTATCTTTAAAAATTTTAATTTGTTGGCAGGGCTGGCTGCCTGTTAAAAACGGTGCCCGTGCCTGCGCACAGGCAGCTGGCACCATTGCCGGCCTGGACAGCCCGACCCCTCCATGTGACTGGAGAGGGGGGGTGTGGGGGGCAGGCCGCCCTGGCTATTTAAATGAGCCACCGTGCGGGAGATTGCAGCGGCTCTACAGGCCACCATTTTTTTCGCCGGCGGCAAGCTCTTAATTCCAGTCCCTGGAGTGGGACTTGAATCCACAAACTTCTGACTCAGAAGACAAGAGTGATTGATACCTTAGTGTAGTTTAATGTAGGTTAGTGTAAGACTGCTTGCTGAGGCCTGCCAGGTGGCCATGGACCAACCCTGGGGGTGGTGGAGGTGCAGTTAAACCCTTAGGAAATCCTTAATTAAAGTAGGGGATTAAGGATTTATATGATTCAATGGCATATAATTGTCAGGATTCCCATTTCAAGCTTTCTTACACATGGAATCTATTCTAGGCCTCCACAAGAGGAACAGATTGCCACAACAGATCTTGTATACACCTTTAGAAACACCGGAGAAAGGAACAGGAGGTTATGCTGAGTGAGTGAGATGAAAGAGGATAGGAGGAGGCTCATGGGGAGCATGAACTTTTGCCTGAACTAGATGGGCCGAATGGACTGTAAGTGTGCTGTAAATTCTATTAGCTCACCTTAACTGCCAAATTAATTAATCAAACAACAGATGAGCAGAGAATAAATGTAATGCATATATATTTACAGTTGATATTAGACAATGCAAACTCCTCAAATAGGATAAAATCAGATATGGACCATAATCTCTACCTAAACAATACATTATTGTAGTCTTAACATTTTACAAACTATGAGAAGGAACTGTTGTAATCAGTCTCTTCAAAAATTCCAGATTGATTCTCTGATTTGAACAGTGCAAAGAAATTAAAACCTCCTGAAGCAGTTAACAGGACTTCCGTGATTTGAATAACTGTGGACCAAATTGAAAAGGAGCGCATAACAGAACAAAGTCACTTAGTTGTCTATATTTGAAATGCATGGTTTGGATCATCCCTCAGGCTGCCTGCTCAAAGTCAAAACCAACTAATATGAATTAGCCTGCCGGACAAATTCTAAACACAGCTAGTTTTTAACATCTTGTGTAGCGTGACTGAATTAGAAGAACCCAGCACAGGCACGATGGGCCAAATGGCCTCCTTCTGTGCTACATCATTGTCTGAATTGCTATCAAGTTAAAACACAACAGAAAGTGAGTCATTTGACCACAATTGGGTCACTCAACATGACTGTAAGATTGGCAGCAACCTTGGCTGGGAGCAAGGACATGAAAGCAATTTTAACTTGAGTTGAAGCCATATGTGATAGCATTCGATAAACAGACCTTCACATTAAAGCATGGCAGTCATTTTCTTTTATTAATTCTTAGGATGTGGGCATCGATGGCCAGGCCAGCATTTATTGCCCATCCCTAATTGCCCTTGAGAAGGTGGTGGTGAGCCACCTTCTTGAACTGCTGCAGTCCATGTAGTGAAGGTGCTCCCATTGTGTTGTTAGGGAGGGAGTTTGCCATATTTCCATTATCAGGTCAGCTGTAAAATATTTCCTTTTATTATTTGTCCCATATATTTTTTTAAAACTCATCCCACTCTGTGCAAGAAAGTAGCGTTCCTACTATAGCTTGGCTCTAAGAATTGGTCAGCAGAATCCAATCAAATTGGATTCCTGCCTTTTTATACCCAGATTATCAAACAATAGAGGAATGCAATCTCAACAACCTCATCACTGATGCAAAGAGACATCTCTTTTCGTTCCATTCTATTAAGCATTTTCCCCCACATAGAAAGCTTTGGCTCTTCTGCCTCATAATGTGTTTCTAATTTCATCCAGTTTAACCCAAATCCCTCTTCTCCTTTCACAGAGATGAGAGATAATCACGTCTTTTCATCTCCAATAGAACAGCAGCTAATAATTACTCGAGGAACCACCTCACACCACCCACATCATAAGTAATGCAGTGACAAACAAGTGACCTCCTGAACACACAGCGCCTGCACATTACAAAAGCAATCGATGGCTTTCAAGAATTTTTATTCCAACATTTCCCTTTCCTGAGCCCCCTAATTTTCTTCTCCTTTCTCTCCCTTTTCTTGTCCTGCAGTTGCACTCGCCTCCTAACACCCCAGAACCTGTCCACCATCTACAAGACACAAGTCAGGAGTATAATGCAATACTTCCCACTTGCCTGGATTAGTGCAGCTCCAACAACACTCAAGAAGCTCAACACCATCCAGGACAAAGCAGCCCATTTGATTGGCACCCCATCCACCACCTTCAACATTCACTGCCTCCACCACCGACACACAGTGGCAGCAGTGTGTATCATCTACAAGATGTACTGCAGCAACTCACCAAGCCTCCTTAGACAGCACCTTCCAAACTGCGACCTCGACCAACTAGAAGGACAAGGGCAGCAGATGCATGGGAACACCACCACCTGCAAGTTCCCCTCCAAGCCACACACCATCCTGACTTGGAACTATATTGCCGTTCCTTCAGTGTCACTGGGTCAGAATCCTAGAACTCCCTTCCTAACAGCACTGTGAGTGTACCTACTCCACATGGACTGCAGCGGTTCAAAAAAGCAGCTCACCACCACATTCTCAAGGGCAATTAGGGATGGGCAATAAATGCTAACGATAATTGAAAAAAGGAAATATTTTACAGCTGACTTGATAATGTGCTCACAGCCGACAAATGAAGAAAAAAAAAGGTGTTGGCAACTGTTTGATTAAGTCATCATTCCTCATTGGCCAACCCAGATAGTGACTGTCAGCACAGCCATTCAACCTGAAAAGGTAGGGAGGATTTAAATTTAAATCTGATTTGGTCTTCAATCAGTAACCAATGTACCTCAGCAAATCTGCTTTGATTTCCTACCCCAGGGACAATGATAGCTTCAGCCCAACTGAAGGATCCAGGCCATGATCGTTTTTGTCCTGAAGATGCTATTTATCCCTCACACAACAACGAGAACAGATTACAAAAGCCAAATACTGTGGATGCTGGAAAAATCTTGCAGAGTTCTGATGAAAGGTCACTGACCTGAAACGTTAATTCTGCTTGTCTCTCCACAGATGCTGCCTGACCTGCTGAGTATTTCCAGCATTTTCTGTTTTTATTCCTAAAACAGATCATCTGGTCATTTGTTACATTGCTGTTTGTGGGATCTTGCTGTGCGCAGATTGGCTGCCGTGTTTCTTACACTACAACAGTGACTACACTTCAAAAGTACATCGTTGGCTGTAAAGCACTTTGGGACATTCTCAAGTTGTGAAAGTCGCTATATAAATGTAAGTTATTTCATTCCCGGTTTCAAATATACGAACATATAAATTAGGAGCAGAAGTAGGCCATTCGGCCCCTCTAGCCTGCTCTGTCATTTAATAAGATCATGGCTGATCTGTTTGTGTTTCGAATTCCACACTCCCATCTACCCCCCATAACCTTTGATTTCCTTGCCTAACAAGAATCTATCTACCTCCACCTTAAAAATATTCAATGACCCCGCCTCCACCACCTTCTAAGACAGAGGGTTCCAAAGTCGCACAACCCTCTGAGAGAAAAAATTTCTCCTCATCTCTGTCCTAAAAGGGCGACCCCTAATTTTCAAATAGTCCCCCCTAGTTCTGGACTCACCCACAAGAGGAAACATCCTTTCCACATCCACCTTGTCAAGACTGTTCAGGATCTTGTAAACCTCAAGTCTCCCCTCACTCTTCTAAACTCCAGTGAAAACAAGCCCAGTCTGTCCAATCTTTCCTCATAAGATAACCCGCTCATTCCAGGTATCAATCTAGTAAACTTCCTCTGAACCACCTCCAACACATTTACATCCTTCCCTAAATAAGGAGACCAAAACTGCACACAGAATTTGAGATGTGGTCTCACCAATGCCCTGTATAACTGAAGCATAACATCCTTACTTTTATTTTTAATTTCTCTCATAATAAAGGATAGCATTCCATTAGGCTGCTTTATTTCTTGCTGGACCTGCATAATAACTCACGCACTATAACACCTAGATCCCTTTGCACCTCGGAATTCTGCCGTCGTTCTCCATTTAAGTAATACTCTTTTTTATTCTTCCTGTCAAAGTGAACAACTTCACATTTTACCACATTATACTCCATCTGCCAGATTTTTGCCCACTCACTCAACCTATCGAAATCGGTCTGCAACTTCCTTACGTCCTCTTCACAACATACTTTACCACCTATCTTTGTGTCATCTGCTAATATAGCAACCAAGCCATCGCTCCCTCATCTAAGTCATTGATATAAATTGTAAAAAAGTTGAAGCCCCAGCACAGACCCCTGGGGCTCCACTCGTCACATCCTGCCAATCAGAAAAGGATTCATTTATGCATACTCTCTGTTTTCCGCCAGTCAGCCAATCTTCTATCCATGCTAATATGTTACCCCCTACACCATGAGCTCAATACAATAACCTTTTATGTGGCATCTTGTCAAATGCCTTCTGGAAATCCAAGTTCAGTTTGTCAATGGACTCCCCTTTATCCACAGCGCATGTTACTCCTTCAAAGAACTCCAATAAATTGGTTAAACATGATTTCCCTTTCACAAAACCATGCTGACTATTCCCGATTACCTTGAGTTTTTCTAAGTGCCCTTCTATAGCCTCCTTAATGATCGATTCTAACACCTTTGCCATGACAGACGTCAAGCTAACTGGCCTATAGTTACCCGTTTTCTGCTTCCCCCACCTTCTTCAATAAAGGGGTTATATTTGCTTCTTTCCAGTCTGATGGAACCTTTCCAGAATCTAGTGAATTTTGAAAATCTAACACCAACACATCTACTACCTCATTAGCCACCTCTTTTAAAACCCTAGGATGAAGCCCATCAGGACCTGGGGTCTTGTCAGCCCGCAGCTCCATCAGTTTGCTCAGTACCGCTTCCCTGATGAGTGTAATCTCACCAAGTTCCTCTTTTCCTTCCACTTCCTGATTTACAGCTATTACTGGAATTTTTTTGTACCCTCTACAGTGAAGCCAGAAGCAAATATTTGTTCATTTCATCTGCCATTTCCTTATTATCTACTATTAACTCCCTATTCTCACTCTCCAGAGGACCAACATTCACTTTACTTATTCTTTTCCTTTTTAAATACTTGTAGAAAGTCTTGCTATCTGTTTTTACATTTCTAGCTAGCTTCCTCTCATACTCTAAATTTTTCCTCCTGATTAATCTTTTAGTCATTCTCTGCCTTTCTTGATATTCTGACCAATTATCTGACCTGCCACTCATCTTTGTGCAATTTTATGCTCTTTCCATATGTTTGATGCTTTCCTTAACTTCTTTAGTTAACCACAGATGGTGGGTCCTCCCCTTAGAATTTTTCTTTATAGTAGGAATATACTTATCCTGACTATTCTGAATTAGCCCCTTAAATGTCTGCCACTGCTTCTCTATTGATCTATCTCCTAGCCTAGCAACTCAGTTCACTTCAGCTAGTCTTTTTGTTATCTTTGTAACATCTAGTCTTGACTGCTGGGGTGTTCTTAGGTTTTTTCTCTCTATCATTTCCTGCCATTCTCTGACCTTCATTTCCCTTATTACTGTTCTGCTCTCCTGCCTTGACTCTACCCCTTGGTTTGTTACATCTATCCAGGCTTCATCCCTCAACCCCTTGTTTAGTTCAACACCCTCTCTACTTCCTTAGTTATATGGCTGGATAGAACACTGGTCCCAGCATGGCTCAGGTGCAGACTATCCCAACGGTACAGCCCCACTTTCCCCAGTAATGGTGCCAGTGCCCCACAAACCGAAACCCACTTCTCCCACACCAGTCTTTGATCCACGTATTCATTTCACTAACCTTATGTGCCCTCTACTAATTGGCACGTGGCTCAGGTAATAATCCAGAGATTATTACCCTTGAGGTTCTGCTCTTCAATTTGGTGCCTAGCTCCTCATACTGTCTAAGCAGAACCTCGTTCCTAGCCCTGCCTACATCGTTGGTACCTACATGGACCACGGCAAATATCTCAGAACTAAACCCACTGAGCTGTAAAGGAAGTTACTCTCCTTGCAACATTGGCCCTGAAAGCCTATCGCTGTTCTGGTGGATTCGCAACGTTGAGCAGCTGCAAACTTACCCACATTTGCTGGGTCCCAGCCTTAAAGTAGAGTTTCCTGTATGGCCTTGTGGGGTGTGGAGCATGTGCAACCTTGATATACCCATGGGCAAACCAAGGTTCGGGGCCCGACACAAGAACAAGGGCGGCACAGTGGCGCAGTGGTTAGCACTGCAGCCTCACAGCTCCAGCGACCCGGGTTCGATTCTGGGTACTGCCTGTGTGGAGTTTGCAAGTTCTCCCTGTGTCTGCGTGGGTTCCCTCCAGGTGCTCCGGTTTCCTCCCACATGCCAAAGACTTGCAGGTTGATAGGTTAATTGGCCATTATAAATTGCCCCTAGTATAGGTAGGTGGTAGGAAAATATAGGGACAGGTGGGGATGTGGTAGGAATATGGAATTAGTGTAGGATTAGTATAAAATGGGTGGTTGATGGTCGGCACAGACTCGGTGGGCCGAAGGGCCTGTTTCAGTGCTGTATCTCTAAACTAAACTCCCTGAATCTGGAGTTCACAGGCCTATAGCCAGGACCCAAAGTATAATTGGGGTACGTAGATGAAGTCTCACCAGGGTTAACTGGCAAAACGGGGCCCACCTCAGCATGCAAGTAGGGTTGCCAATCCTCCTGGACCACCCTGGAGTTTCCAGAAATTAAAATTTAATCTTTAGACTGCTGCTGGAAGCAACTCAGGAGAAACATCAGGGACATTTATAAGAAAGGAAATCATTTTGTTCCAACTCCTCTGTTTATTAGTTATAAAAATGTTGGAAAGGATGTTTGAATTAAAAATCATCCAATTGTGTAATGAAGAGTTTGTTGCCTTGGCTGTGGGAAGGTGTGGCATTGTGAGAATGGACACATTGAGCAACCAATGGCAGTAGCCTTGGGGAAGGCGGGATAATTGGAGGGATGTGGTCATGTAAAAAAATATCCAGGATTCATCCAGGTGGTAACTAGGGGTTAGAGCCTGCAGCACCCAACATTGAGGGGTCAGAGGTCTTTGAGAGTGGGGAGAGGCGGGTTTAAAGCAGCCTCCTTTGCACGGGAGCCTTTAGGGCTCCAGTGGGTGGGACCTCAAGTCAAGATTCCATTGGTATTTCTGGGGTTATTGAACATGCATTATTCATCTGGGATCACTACACAGTACTGGAAATTCTGGCTTTGCCTTCCTTAGCCCTGTGACAGACTTAGGTCACACCCGGTTCCAATTACAAAATTGTGATATCGTGCATTAATTCCTTCAATCCTTAACTAACAAACAGGTAATAAGATTCTTCTGAACTGTGTAATGCTAGGCCCCCACCTGCCAAGAATGAGGCACATTAATTTTGTCATGAACATTGATTTTAAACAGTTACTGGAGTGAAGAAAGGACTTCTTAAACAGATCAGCCATGGCTGGAAAGACGTTTTCATATTAACGGATGGTGATTGGAAGGACAAAGAACCATTCCCTGCCACATTCAACCCACAATGGACCATGAGCACCAGGTATTGTGTGTAAGGGGAGCATTCCAGAGACTGCTCAGGTGGTACAATCCAAGATGTGGTCAGACCAGTTAGTCACATGACTAACCTGCTTGACAACCTGGGTTTTTTCTGAATTGTACAAACAATTTGAACTCAGAAAGTCTGTTCGCTCCTGGACTGAGAAGATCGCTCCTGTCTGCTCCCATCTCTTTCTCACAAGCCTCTGAATCCACTGAAGACACATGAACCCCAAGAGAGAAAAGTCTCCGACAGTGAACAAGGTTTAAGAAGAATACTGGGCCCCAACAAAAAAGCAAGATCTACCAACAATCAAGGACTCTACAGTCAGCTCGAGGAACCGTAACAAAAACTCTTCAGATATTGCGTCAAACTTTTCCACTTTATTTTTCTTATGCTCTTTTCTGTCTCTATTTGCATGTGCGTATCACATATGCATGCTAGCGTGGGCACGTCGCGTCGCCATAGACGTTAACCGAATTAGAGTTTAAGTTCAATAAATTTCAACTTTTCTTCTTTAAACCCAAGAAAACCTGTTTGTGCTGGTTTCTTTGCCTTATGATTGGAAAGTGGTGAACAAGGATTCACTAAGGGGGAGGTAAAAACATGGTGTATTTAAAATTAAACCCTGTTATAGTAAGACCAGGTGAAGGCTGAAAGGGAACCCGAGACCTCTTTCTCACCTGGTCGTAACAACTGACTCATGCTAAATCTTAAACTGTTCTTGTTTCTTGGCACCGGCAGCTGAGAATTGAACACATGCTCCAGATTGTTCCATCTGCTAATAATGGGAAGGTTCTATTTGATATGGAAGGGCTAATGACATACTTATCGAATCATACAATACTGAAGGAGACCATTCTGTTCATCATGCCTGTTCCAGATCTTTGAGAGCTATTCAATTAAGTTCCACATCCTGCTCTTTCCCCCATAGCCCTGCAATTTCTTTCCTTTTCAAGTATTTATCCAATTTCCTTTTGAAAGTGACCTGGGCAAAAAACCTTCCTCATCTGCCCCTCTGGGACTTTTGCCAATTAATGTAAAGTTGTGTCCTATGGCTGTCAGTGGAAACAGTTTCTCTTTATCTGCTCTACCATAACTATTCATAATTTTGAACACCTCCATTTGGGGCAGCGCAGTGGTTAGCACCACAGCCTCACAGCTCCAGTGACCCGGGTTCGATTCTGGGTACTGCCTGTGTGGATTTTGCAGGTTCTCCCTGTGACCGTGTGGGTTTCCGCCGGGTGCTCTGGTTTCCTCCCACAGCCAACGACTTGCAGGTTGATAGGTAAATTTGCCATTGTAAATTGTCCCTAGTGTAGGTAGGTGGCAGGGAAATGGTGGGGATGTGAACAAAGAACAGTACAGCACAAGAACAGGCCATTCGGCCCTCCAAGCCTGCGCCAATCTTGATGCCTGCCGAAACGAAAACCTTCTGCACTTCCGGGGACCGTATCCCTCTATTCCCATCCTATTCATGTATTTGTCAAGATGCCTCTTAAACGTCACTAACGTACCTGCTTCCACCACCTCCCCCGGCAACAAGTTCCAGGCACTCACCACCCTCTGTGTAAAGAACTTGCCTCGCACATCCCCTCTAAACTTTTCCCCTCGCACCTTAAACCTATGTCCCCTAGTAACTGACTCTTTCACCCTGGGTTAAAGCTTCTGACTATCCACTCTGTCCATGCCGCTCATAATTTTGTAAACCTCTATCATGTCACCCCTCCACATCCGTCGTTCCAGTGAAAACAATCTGAGTTTATCCAACCTCTCCTCGTAGCTAATGCCCTCCAGATCAGGCAACATCCTGGTAAACCTCTTCTGTACCCTCTCCAAAGCCTCCACATCCTTCTGGTGGAGTGGCGACCAGAATTGCATGCAATATTCCAACTGTGGCCTAACTAAGGTTCTGTACAGCTGCAGCATGACTTGCCAATTTTTATACTCAATGCCCTGACCGATGAAGGCAAGCATGCCGTATGCATTCTTGACTACCTTATCCACCTGCGTTGCTACTTTCAGTGACCTGTGGACCTGTACGCCTAGATCTCTCTGCCTGTCAATACTCCTAAGGGATCTGCCATTTACTGTATACTTACCACCTGCATTAGACCTTCCAAAATGCATTACCTCACATTTGTCCAGATTAAACTCCATCTGCCATTTCTCTGCCAAAGTCACCAACCGATCTATATCCTGCTGTATCCTCTGACAATCCTCATCACTATCCGCAACTCCACCAACCTTTGTGTCGTCCGCAAACTTACTAATCAGACCAGCTACATTTTCCTCCAAATCATTTATATATACTACAAACAGCAAAGGTCCCAGCACTGATCCCTGCGGAACACCACTAGTCACAGCCCTCCATTCAGAAAAACACCCATCCACTGTTACCCTCTGTCTTCTATGACCGAGACAGTTCTGTATCCATCTTGCCAGCTCACCTCTGATCCCGTGTGACTTCACCTTTTGTACCAGTCTGCCATGAGGGACCTTGTCAAAGGCTTTACTGAAGTACATATAGACAACATCCACTGCCCTTCCTTCATCAATCATCTTCACCACGTCCTCAAAAAACTCAATCAAGTTAGTGAGAAACGACCTCCCCTTCACAAAACCATGCTGCCACTCGCTAATAAGTTTGTTTGTTTCCAAATGGGAGTAAATCCTGTCCCGAAGAATCCTCTGTAATAATTTCCCTACCACTGACGTAAGGCTCACCGGCCTATAATTTCCTGAATTATCCTTGCTACCCTTCTTAAACAAAGGAACAACATTGGCTATTCTCCAGTCCTCTGGGACCTCACCTGTAGCCACTGAGGATACAAAGGTTTCTGTCAAGGCCCCAGCAATTTCTTCCCTTGCCTCCCTCAGTATTCTGGGGTAGATCCCATCAGGCCCTGGGGACTTATCTACCTTAATGCTTTGCAAGACACCCAACACCTCCTCCTTTTTGATAATGAGATGACTGAGACTATCTACACTCCCTTCCCTAGGCTCATCATCCACCAAGTCCTTCTCCTTGGTGAATACTGATGCAAAGTATTCAATTAGTACCTTGCCCATTTCCTCTGGCTCCACACATAAATTCCCTTCTCTGTCCTTGAGTGGGCCAACCCTTTCCCTAGTTACCCTCTTGCTCTTTGTATACATATAAAAAGCCTTGGGATTTTCCTTAATCCTGTTTGCCAATGACTTTTCATGACCGCTTTTAGCCCTCCTGACTCCTTGCTTAAGTTCCTTCCTACTTTCTTTATATTCCTCAAGGGCTTTGTCTGTTCCCAGCCTCCCAGCCCTTACGAATGCTTCTTTTTTCTTTTTGACTAGGCTCACAATATCCCGCGTTATCCATGGTTCCCAAAACTTGCCAAACTTATCCTTCTTCCTCACAGGAACACGCTGGTCCTGGATACTAATCAACTGACGTTTGAAAGACTCCCACGTCAGATGTTGATTTACCCTCAAACAGCTGCCCCCAATCTAAATTCTTAATTTCTTGCCTAATATTGTTATAATTAGCCTTTCCCCAATTTAGCACCTTCACCCGAGGACTACTCTTATCCTTATCCACAAGTACCTTAAAACGTATGGAATTATGGTCACTGTTTACGAAATGCTCCCCGACTGAAACTTCGACCAGCTGGCCGGGCTCATTCCCCAATACCTGGTCCAGTATGGCCCCATCCCTAGTTGGACTATCTACATATTGTTTCAAGAAGCCCTCCTGGATGCTCCTTACAAATTCTGCTCCATCCAAGCTCCTAGCACTAAGTGAGTCCCAGTCAATATTGGGGAAGTTAAAATCACCCACCACCACAATCCTGCTACCTTTACTTCTTTCCAAAATCTGTCTACATATCTGCTCCTCTACCTCCCGCTGGCTGTTGGGAGGCCTGTAGTAAACCCCCAACATCGTGACTGCACCCTTCCTATTCCTGAGCTCCACCCATATTGCCTCGCTGCATGACCCCTCCGAGGTGTCCTCCCGCAGTACAGCTGTGATATTCTCCTTAACCAGTAATGCAACTCCCCCACCTCTTTTACATCCCCCTCTATCCTGCCTGAAGCTTCTAAATCCCAGAACATTTAGCTGCCAATCCTGCCCTTCCCTCAACCAAGTCTCTGTAATAGCAACAACATCATATTTCCAAGTACTAATCCAAGCTCTAAGTTTATCTGCCTTACCTGTCATACTTCTCACATTGAAACAAATGCACTTCAGACCACCAGTCCCGCTGTGCTCAGCAACATCTCCCTGCCTGCTCTTCCTCTTAGTCCTACTGGCCTTATTTACTAGTTCCCCCTCATTTATTTCACCTGCTGTCCTACTGCTCTGGTTCCCACCCTCCTGCCACACTAGTTTAAACCCTCCTGAGTGACGCTAGCAAACCTCGCAGCCAGGATATTTGTGCCCCTCCAGTTCAGAGGCAACCCGTCCTGCTTGTACAGGTCCCATCTGTCCCTGAAGAGATCCCAATGATCCAGATATCTGAAACCCTCCCTTCTACACCAGCTGCTCAGCCACGTGTTTAGCTGCACTATTTTCCTATTTCTAGCCTCACTGGCACGTGGCACAGGAAGTAATCCCGAGATTACAACCCTAGAGGTCCTGTCTTTTAACCTTCTACCTAACTCCCTAAACTCCCCCTGCAGGACCTCGTCACTCTTCCTGCCTATGTCTTTGGTACCAATGTGTACCACAATCTCTGGCTGTTCACCCTCCCCCTTCAGAATGCCCCCTGTCCATTCAGAGACATCCTTGACCCTGGCACCAGGGAGGCAACATACCATCCTGGAGTCTCTTTCACGTCCACAGAAGCACCTATCTGTGCCCCTGACTATAGAGTCCCCTATAACTATTGCTCTTCTGCGCTTTATCCCTCCCTGCTGAACAACAGTGCCAGCCATGATGCCACTGCTCTGGCTGCTGCTGTTGTTTTCCCCTGATAGGCCATTCCCCCCCAACAGTATCCAAAACGGTATACTTGTTAGAGAGGGGGATAGCCACAGGGGATTCCTGCACTGACTGCCTGCCCCTTCTAGCGGTCACCCATCTATCTGCCTGCACCTTGGGTGTAACCACTTCTCTAAAACTCCTGTCTATGACGCTTTCCACCACCTGCATGCTCCCAAGTGCATCCAGTTGCCGCTCCAACCGATCCATGCGGTCTGTGAGGAGCTGCAACTGGGTACACTTCCTGCAGACATCGTCGTCCGGAACGCTGGAAGCGTCACGGACCTCCCACATCTCACAGGTGAAGCACTTCACCCCTCTAACTGACATTTCTAGCACTAATTCATCAATTAATTTAAAATAAATAAATACTTATTAAATCCTTACTAAATTATGTTACAATTAACTATATGGTCCCTAGTGCTAGATTTCTACACTAAATATTAAATGCAAACTCAATACAGTAATCTCCTCCCTCTGGTTTAGTTACTCTATATTTATTAAACATTGATTAAAACCCTAATTAACTAATTATCAATGTTTTATTTTCAAATTCAGTACAGATTCTCTACCAGCCAATCAGGTCACAGCTTTCCTGTGACATCACTTTTTCAGTTTTTTTTAGTTTTCTTTTCAGGTTTTGTTACGTTTTTTTTATGTGGTAGGAAATATGGGGTTAATGTAGGATTAGTATAAATGGGTGGTTGTTGGTCAGCACAGACTCGGTGGGCCGAAGGGCCTGTTTCAGTGCTGATTTAATACTGCATTGGTATTATCATTTCCCAAGCAGCTTAGATGTTAGGTGGTTGAATTTAGCAGGAGATTCTCTGTATTGTCCACTGTAACTTTGCTGGATAATCCATAGAAATCCCATAGAAATGGTGCAAGTACACTGTTCCTCCAATGTTCCATGCATATTCCATCCAAGTAACAGTGGATAATCGGGAGAACTCCCAACAGAAATTCAACATCTAGACATCATGGGAAGATAGGAACAGGAGGAGGTCATCCAGCCCCTTGAGCTTGCTCCGCCATTCCAATAGATCATGGCTCATCTCTACCTCAACTCCATTTATCCACCTTTGCTCCATATCCCCTGATATCCTTACCCAACAGTATGCATTAACATGAAACATGACTATCTACAACCAGTGCATATTTGAAATCTATTTAAATCAACCATTTTATCTGTCTTTTGTACCGGCATGTCTTCAAAGAAAGGGAACGTATGTAATTGGCCAATAGTCTAGTTTCTTCAGTGTTTTTCCATCTTGTTCTGCTTTCTGTGCTGGGTAATCATTTGCATATAAATCTTCCCATCAAGTATGTTTGGTTCAAAATGATTGAAGAGAATAGCAATCACTTGAAGACATTTTCTTATTTTGAAACATATTGTAAATAAAGTATTGCAAGTTTAGTAAATTCTGCTAAATCAGCGAATAAACAAAAGGAAGGAAGAAAGACTTGCATTTCTAAAGCACCTTTCACAACCTCAGGACATCCTAAAGCACTTTACAACCAATGAAGTACTTTGAAGTATAATCACTGTCATAGTGTTAGAAATGTAGCAGACAATTTGCGCACAGCAAGCTCCCAAAGCAGCAATGTGATAGATGGCCACAATCGAAACAATTTCTCTCCATCTTAGTTTAGTTTAGTTTAGAGATACAGCACTGAAACAGGCCCTTCGGCCCACCGAGTCTGTGCCGACCATCAACCACCCATTTATACTTCTTTTGGGCCTCCTTATCTCGAGAGACAATGGATACGCGCCTGGAGGTGGTCAGTGGTTTGTGAAGCAGCGCCTGGAGTGGCTATAAAGGCCAATTCTGGAGTGACAGGCTCTTCCACAGGTGCTGCAGAGAAATTTGTTTGTTGGGGCTGTTGCACAGTTGGCTCTCCCCTTGCGCCTCTGTCTTTTTTCCTGCCAACTACTAAGTCTCTTCGACTCGCCACAATTTAGCCCTGTCTTTATGGCTGCCCGCCAGCTCTGGCGAATGCTGGCAACCGACTCCCACGACTTGTGATCAATGTCACACGATTTCATGTCGCGTTTGCAGACGTCTTTATAACGGAGACATGGACGGCCGGTGGGTCTGATACCAGTGGCGAGCTCGCTGTACAATGTGTCTTTGGGGATCCTGCCATCTTCCATGCGGCTCACATGGCCAAGCCATCTCAAGCGCCGCTGACTCAGTAGTGTGTATAAGCTGGGGATGTTGGCCGCTTCAAGGACTTCTGTGTTGGAGATATAGTCCTGCCACCTGATGCCAAGTATTCTCCGAAGGCAGCGAAGATGGAATGAATTGAGACGTCGCTCTTGGCTGGCATACGTTGTCCAGGCCTCGCTGCCGTAGAGCAAGGTACTGAGGACACAGGCCTGATACACTCGGACTTTTGTGTTCCGTGTCAGTGCGCCATTTTCCCACACTCTCTTGGCCAGTCTGAACATAGCAGTGGAAGCCTTACCCATGCGCTTGTTGATTTCTGCATCTAGAGACAGGTTACTGGTGATAGTTGAGCCTAGGTAGGTGAACTCTTGAACCACTTCCAGAGCGTGGTCGCCAATATTGATGGATGGAGCATTTCTGACATCCTGCCCCATGATGTTCGTTTTCTTGAGGCTGATGGTTAGGCCAAATTCATTGCAGGCAGACGCAAACCTGTCGATGAGACTCTGCAGGCATTCTTCAGTGTGAGATGTTAAAGCAGCATCGTCAGCAAAGAGGAGTTCTCTGATGAGGAATTTCCGTACTTTGGACTTCGCTCTTAGACGGGCAAGGTTGAACAACCTGCCCCCTGATCTTGTGTGGAGGAAAATTCCTTCTTCAGAGGATTTGAACGCATGTGAAAGCAGCAGGGAGAAGAAAATCCCAAAAAGTGTGGGTGCGAGAACACAGCCCTGTTTCACACCACTCAGGATAGGAAAGGCATTTATACTAATCCTACACTAATCCCATATTCCTACCACATCCCCACCGGTCCCTATATTTCCCTACCACCTACCTACACTAGGGGCAATTTATAATGGCCAATTTACCTACCAACCTGCAAGTCTTTTGGCTTGTGGGAGGAAACCGGAGCACCCGGAGGAAACCCACGCAGACACAGGGAGAACTTGCAAACTCCACACAGGCAGCGCCCAGAATTGAACCCGGGTCGCTGGAGCTGTGAAGTGGCGGTGCTAACCACTGCGCCACTGTGCCGCCCTATCAACTCCTTTAATCATCTTAAAACACTTCAATTAAATCACACCTTAATCTTCTGTACTCAGACTCTCCCATGCCTACTTACTGCCCTTAGCCAATACCCTGCTAGTGAACTCATGATCAGCATTCTGAGGAAAAATGGTTCAGACTGAATCTGTCACACGCTCTCCTCGAACATAGGAATGGGAGGAGACCATTCAGCCCCTCAAGCCTGTTCCACCATTCAATGAGATCATGGTTGATCTGAGCAGCCACTTACTCTTGCTCACCTCCATGAAGATCAACCTTCACCATCACCTGCCTTTCATTGATGAGCTCTGACAGGTCAACATGACGATTTTTAGTGTAAGAGTTTTAGGTCTGACAAGTCATGAACAAGTCAGGTCAACAGAAAGATAACACAACATGTAGGGGGAAGCGGCATCAAAATATTGTATGGTTTAAATTCACCTGTGTTGTAATTGTAACCTGTAAAGTACAACTCCATCACTGATTTTTTTGAATTGCCAGGTCTGTGGTATGTGCCTCAGTACACTTTTACATTGAATGTACAGCACAGAAACAGGCCATTCGGCCCAACTGGTGTTAATGCTCCACACAAGACTCCTCCCACCCTACTTCATCTCACCCTATAAGCATATCCTTCTATTCCTTTCTCCCTCAAGTGTTTATCTAGCTTCCCTTTAAATGCCATCTATGCTATTTGCCTCAACTACTCCATTTGGTAACAAATTCCAAATTCTAACCACTCTTTGGATAAAGAAGTTTCTCCTGAATTCCCTGTTGGATTTATTAATGACCTCTAGTTTCAGTCTCCTCCACACAAATTGAAACATTTTCTCTACGTCTACCCTACCAAAACCCCTTCATAATTTTAAAGACCTCTATCAGGTCACCCTTCAGTCTTCTCTTTTCTAGATTAAAGAACCACAGCATGCTCAGTCTTTCCTAACAGATATGACCTCTCAGTTCTACATCATCCCTGTAAATCTTTTTGCACCTTCCTTCATGCTTCTGTACCCTTCTTGTAATATGGAGACCAAAACTGTGCACATTACTGTAGGCGTGGTCTAACCAAGCTCCTACAAGAGTTTAATATAACTTTTCAATTCTATCCCTTGAGAAATTAACCTCAGTGTTTTGTTTGCATTTTTTATGGCCTGGTTAACCTGCGTCTCTTAATGATTTCTCCTTCTCCTTAGTTGGGGATTTATCATTTGAAATTCAAGCCATGACTTCAGGCCATAATTTATTCTAACTGCCAAAGTAAGGACGAGTTAATAAAATCAGAAGCCAAACATTGAGAGATCCAGAAGTGGTGTTTTACTTGGCAGGCGACTGGCAGTTAGTTGTGTTCCACTAAACCTCATTCCCAGAGCAGAATTGGCCAGGATAGCAGAGAAAAGTGCGCCAGGAAACTTTGCACACATCCGTCCTAGAAGTCCTGGCATTGCATAACTGACTTCACAATAATAGACTAGATATAAAATGTAGCCAAATATATACAAAATTGGGTTCATAATGGCACTGTGAATTATGCTGAGTCAATGTATGGTTTCTCTCTCACTGTTGAAGAGTAATTTCCATTATTGATTGGACTACGTCACATATGATTCAGGAGATGCCCTCGTTTATTCTTAACATTAAGCAGAGATGTCAGGGCAACAATGTCCAGTGACACTGTCAATGAATTTGTGGCAATTGCAACAATAAGATTGTAAACACATTAGAAAAGGTTCCTGGGATAACTGGGTTGTTCTATAAGGAAAGATTGAGAAGACTAGGACTATGTTTGGGCGGCGCAGTGGTTAGCACCGCAGCCTCACAGCTCCAGCGACCCGGGTTTGATTCTGGGTACTCCCTGTGTCTGCGTGGGTTTCCTCCGGGTGCTCCAGTTTCCTCCCAACTCCAAAGACTTGCAGGTTGATAGGTAAATTGGCCATTGTAAATTGCCCCTAGTGTAGGTAGGTGGTAGGAGAATGGTGGGAATGTGGTAGAGAATATGGGGTTAATGTAGGATTAGTATAGATAGGTGGTTGTTGGTCAGCACAGACTCGGTGGGCCGAAGGGCCTGTTTCAGTGCTGTATCTCTAAATAAACAAATAAATAAATAAATATTCCCTGGAGTTTGATGAATGAGAGGGGATCGCATCGAAACATGTAAAATTCTTAAGGGGCTCGACAGGGTAGACGTTCACAAAATGTTTCTCCTGCTGGGGAATCTAGAACACGAGGTCACTGTCTCAGAATAAGGGGTCAGCCATTTAGGCTGAGATGAGGAGAAATTTCTTCGCTCCAAACATTGTGAATCTTAGGAATTCTCTATCCCAAAGAGCTGTGGATGCTCTGCTGTTGAGCATATTCAAGACTGAAATCAATAGATTTTTGGGTGCTAAGGGATATAGGGACAATGCAGGAAGATGGAGTTGACATAGAAGATCAGCTGTGGTCTTGTTTAATTACGAAGCAGGCTTGAAGGACCAAATGGCCTCCACCAGTTACTATTTATGTTCTTATGTCACTACCCGTGGCAACCAGAGGAATGTTTCCAACCTTGGGAATTAACAATCATGATGTTTGTGGTTGCAAGTTTACTGGATTAAGCATTATGTTATCAAACATTCTTCAAAGTGGTAGATATTTAGAACAGGCCAATTGCTTTTAACAGAACAAAGCAACTGACATTTACATTTACAATAAACGATATGAAGCACAAAAGACTGGGCAAATAGTACAAGGACAATATATCTGAACATATATATGACACATTTCATAATGAGTAAATTACCCTCGAAGAACTTCTTTGCTTAGATTTTTTTTTAGTTTTGCAACCTGAAGCATTGGCACAGAACATTTAATTGGTTCTGCCTTGTAAAACCTTTGTCACAGCGTGTTGCACCCTGTCAAATCTATCATCGAACTTAAAATGAATCCTCATCTGACTGAACTGCTAGAATTTTAAAACTGTTTGTTCTCTTAATTCGTTTGAAGTGGCTATTTTCAGACAAATTTTAGCAATGTTGTAGTCAAATATGCATCTGAATCTGGAGGAATAATTGATATAGAAAGATGAAACATTTCCCAGCATCGAGGGTCCAGACACTACAACACCTATTTAATTTATATCAAAGATCCTGCTGCTATTTTAACTATATGAACATTGCCCATTTGGTCTTTTGGTCCAGGAAGTAGATTGAATGTTAATACAGCTCCAGCTTGGGCTGATAAAATCATAGCTTTAAGGAAAATGAAACTAGCTACTGCGCTTCATTACAAATGCGAAAGAAAGCAATAAGGAGTAAAGACCTTGAAGTAAGGAAAGGGAGGAAGAGGAGAGGATTGGAGCAGAAAGGAGGAAAGATGAGGTGAGAGGAAGAAAAAGGAAGAGAGGAGAAGAGAGAATGAGGAGGAAAGGAGAGAGGAGTACAGATGAGTGAGGAGAGGAGTAAAAACAAGAAATGCTGGAACCACTCAGCAGGTCTGGCAGCATCTGTGGAAAGAGAAGAAGAGTTAACGTTTCGGGTCAGTGACCCTTCTTCGGAACTGACAAATATTAAAAATGTCACAGGTTATAAGCAAGTGAGGTGGGGGTGGGGCAAGAGATACCAAAGGAGAAGGTGTAGATTGGACAAGGCCACATAGCTGACCAAAGGGTCATGGAGCAAAGGCAAACAATATGTTAATGGTGTGTTGAAAGACAAAGCATTAGTACAGATAGGGTGTTAACGGACTGAATATTGAACAGCAGCAAGTGCAAACCTGAAAAAAAAACAGTGGGTAAGCAAACTGAACAAACTGAGATGAAATGAAATAAATGCAAAAAAAGGTTGTAAAAAATGCAAAAAAGAAAAAAAGAGAAAATAACTAAAACTGTCAGTAAAATGGGGGGCTGGCATGCTCTGAAATTATTGAACTCAATGTTCAGTCTGGCAGGCTGTAGTGTGCCTAATCGGTAGATGAGATGCTGTTCCTCGAGCTTGCGTTGATGTTCACTGGAACACTGCAGCAATCCCAGGACAGAGATGTGAGCAAGAGAGCAGGGGGGGGGGAGCCGGCGGGGGGGGGGGGGGTAGTTTTGAAATGGCAAGCAACCGGAAGCTCAGGGTCCTGCTTGTGGACTGAGCAGAGGTGTTCTGCAAAGCGGTCACCCAGTCTGCGCTTGGTCTTCCCAATGTAGAGGAGACCACATTGTGAGCAGCGAATACAGTATACTACATTGAAAGAAGTACAAGTAAATCGCTGCTTCACCTGAAAGGAGTGTTTGGGGCCTGGGATAGTGAGGAGAGAGGAGGTAAATGGGCAGGTATTACACCTCCTGCGATTGCAGGGGAAGGTGCCATGGGACAGGGACGAGGTGGTGGGGGTAATGGAGGAGTGGACCAGGGTGTCACGGAGGGAATGATCCCTTCGGAATGCTGACAGGGGAAGGGAGGGGAAGATGCGTTTGGTAGTGGCATCACGCTGGAGGTGGCGGAAATGGCGGAGGATGATTCTTTGGATATGGAGGCTGATGGGGTGGAAAGTGAGGACAAGGGGAACCCTGTCATGGTTCTGGGAGGGAGGGGAAGGGTTGAGGGCAGAGGTACGGGAAATGGGTCGGACACGGTTGAGGGCCCTGTCAACAACAGTGGGGTGAATCCTCGGTTGAGGAAAAAGGAGGTCATACCAGAAGCACCGTCATGGAAGGTAGCATCATCAGAGCAGATGCGTCGAAGACGGAGAAACTGGGAGAATGGAATGGAATCCTTACAGGAGGCAGGGTGTGAAGAAGTGTAGTCGAGGTAGCTGTGGAAGTCGGTGGGCTTATAATGGATATTAGTAGACAACCTATCCCCAGAGATGGAGACAGAGAAGTCGAGGAAGGGAAGGGAAGTGTCAGAGATGGACCATGTAAAGGTGAGAGAAGGGTGGAAATTGGAAGCAAAGTTGATAAAGTTTTCCAGTTCGGGGCGGGAGCAGGAAACGGCACCGAAACAGTCAATGTACCGGAAAAAGAATTGGGGGAGGGGGCCTGAGTAGGACTGGAACAAAGAATGCTCGACATATCCCACAAAAAGACAGGCATAACTAGGACCCATGCGGGTACCCATATTGACACCTTTTACTTGAAGGAAGTGCGTGGAGTTGAAGGAGAAGTTGTTCAATGTGAGAACAAGTTCAGCCAGGTGGAGGAGGGTGGTGGTGGATGGGGACTGGTTGGGCCTCTGTTCCAGGAAGAAGCGGAGAGCCCTCAAACCATCCTGGTGGGGGATGGAGGTGTAGAGCGATTGGACGTCCATAGTGAAGAGGAGGCGGTTGGGACCAGGAAACTGGAAATTGTCAAAATGACGTAGGGCGTCAGAAGAGTCACGGATGTAGGTGGGAAGAGACTGGACCAGCGGAGAAAAGATACAGTCTAGATAGGAAGAAATAAGTTCAGTGGGGCAGGAGCAGGCTGACACAATGGGTCTGCCGGGACAGTCCTGTTTGTGGATTTTGGGAAGGAGGTAGAAGCAGGCTGTCCGGGGTTGTGAGACTATGAGGTTGGAAGCTGTAGGGGGAAGATCTCCAGAGGAGATGAGGTCAGTGACAGTCCTTTGGACGGTGGCTTGATGTTCGGTGGTGGGGTCATGGTCCAGAGGGAGGTAGGAAGAAGTGTCCGTGAGTTGGCATTGAGCTTCTGCAAGGTAGAGGTCGGTACGCCATACAACAACAGCACCACCCTTGTCTGCAGGTTTGATGACCATGTCGAGGTTAGACCTGAGAGAACGGAGTGCCTCAAGTTCAGAGGGGGACAGGTTAGAGTGAGTGAGGGGGCAGAGAAAGTGAGATGACCAATGTCTCACCGACAGTTTTCAATGAAGAGATCAAGAGAGGGTAACGACTAATGCTTTGTCTTTCAACACACCATTAACATATTGTTTGCCTTTGCTCCATGACCTTTTGGTCAGCTATGTGGCCTTGTCCAATCTACACCTTCTCCTTTGTTATCTCTTGCCCCACCCCCACCGCACTTGCTTATAACCTGTGACATTTTTAATATTTGTCAGTTCCGAAGAAGGGTCACTGACCCGAAACGTTAACTCTGCTTCTCTTTCCACAGATGCTGCCAGACCTGCTGAGTGGTTCCAGCATTTCTTGTTTTTATTTCAGATTTCCAGCATCTGCAGTATTTTGCTTTTATTTTAGTAAGGAGAGGAGGGCAGGGGAAAAAGAGTGGCAAAGCGAGAAGCGGAGAGGGGAGAAGAGAGAAGGAGAGGAGAAAAGGGGAGAGGAGGAACAGAGAGGAGAGAAAGAGAAGAAAAAAGGATAGGAGAGGAGCGAAGAGGAGAGGGGTGAAGATGGGAGGAGGAAAGGGGAAGAGAGGAGAGGTGCACAGAAAATAGAATTAGTAAGAGGAAAAAGAGAGAGAAACAATTTTGATTGACAGTGATTGAATATTTGCAAGCACATTAGAATGCACTTAATGCTCGCAAAGAAAACTACCATGGCCAGAAATTGAATTTGAGACCAAGGTTTTTCCCATTGATCTATTTGTCAATTTTATCAATTCAGCCTCTGATCGATGTGCACTTCGGTTGATGAAGAAACTGTGATATGAATACAGAGATTATCTTTAGAAGGTAAAGTGATTGCAATAAAGTTCAATTGGGTGACACTTAACTTTATAAGATATTAATTTTGCTAATGTTGAAAAAATAAAACACTGAAAAAAAGAGCTGTTGCTGGATGCTGCAAGTTTGGCCAATTTTACCTCCATTCGATTTAACTTTATCAAGCTTTCACCAAGTCTCTACTTCCTAGAAATTTATTGACACTGCACTCGTTTACATTCTGAGCCTGAACAATGTCGCCTGTCATATTGGTAAGCGAGTCAAAACAGGTGTTAGGCCCTTTGCATATGTCAATATGCCTATGTCTGTTTGAGGACCACCACAGCAAGATTGGTTTGCCCGGAGGCAGCAGGCGGGCAACATTCAGGAAACCCAGGCCTGTATGAGGCCTAAACAGCCGACCCTGAAAGTTACCGCCATCTGTAAGATGAAGTTTATTTTGTAAAATACTTATTTGAATGCAGAGCAAAGGTGTAGGAATGTTCCTCCAATCTCACATTAAAACCATGGGCAGACGATGACCAACCTTTCCCCCACTCCCCTGCTCCCCCAGTCACTACCTCCTTTTCCTCACAGCCCTAGAACCCCGATCACTTCCCCTCTTCCGAGACCTGCCTGAGGGCAATGAGGCAGCAGGCGTCTGCAGCTCGCTGGTCAGACATGAAGGAGATCCAATCAGATGGACCTTGGGCCTACCCCTTCCAGTGAACCAGTCCTTTGTCCTTTATTCTCTTCAGTCCATGTGGATAATGTGACCAATTAACTCGATTCAGTCTTTTCAGCTAAAAGTCAAACTGTGTGATTTACGAGAAGAACTTTGAGGAATGAGGAAACCCATTTGTCCCAACAAGACTTTTACTGAAAGAGCAACCTCACTTAACCAGCAACTGAACCTCTTTCTAAACACATCCAAACATCTTTCATTCATTTCTGAGGTAAGATTAAGGAGCTGTGGAAAGAGACTGATTGATCTACCAATTAGCCCAAACAATTACTATGTGCAAAGGACTAAATTGCATCTGAATTTAGATTTAAATAGAGTGGTAAATAATGCTTATGGTATCAGAGAACCTTATAAACAGGGTATATGTCAAAATACATAGGATATGCTAGAATGAAATGTTGATATTCCTTTCAGTATAGCACTGTTCATGCTATTTTAATCACTGCCAAACACACAGTATTTCTCCTTATTCACATGCATATAAATGTATGAATACAAATGCCTATATTGACAACTTGCATCTCTATAGCACCGTTCACAATCTCTTGATGCCTCAATCTTTACAGCCAATGTAGTATTTTTGAAGTGTAGTCACTATTGTAATATAGGAAACGCGGCAGCCAATTTGCACACAGCAAGATCCCACAAATAGCAATGTGATAATGGCCAGATAATCTGTTTCAGCAATGTTGGTTGATGGAAGAATATGGACCAGGACACCAGGCAGAACTTCCCTGCTTTTCTTCAAAATAGAGCCATGGAGTTTTTTATGTTTAGCCAAGAGGGAAGGCTGGTCCTCAGTTTAAAGATCTCATCTGAAAGACAGCACCTCAGACAATGCAGCACTCACTCAGTACTGCACTAGAAATGCCAGCACTGATTTTAAACTCAAGTTTCCAGATTGGGACTTGAACCCACAAGCTTCTGGCTCAAAGGTGAGAGTACAACCCAGTGAGGCAAGTTTCACACAAAAGAGGCTGAATTTTATTTGGGTGCCGCACTGCGTGGTGGTGCCTTTTCAACTCAGCAGCATGCCTGCATTTAGTGGCCGCCGCAGAGCCCCCATGATATTACGCATGGGGGCTTATTAGCATCACTGCGCCGAGCCGCCCTCTCCATATTACATGGGGAGAGGAGGGACATCCGGCGCAGTGAGAGAGTTTTTGACAGTTGTGTAGCAGGTGCTGGGGCCCTATTTTCAGCGTCCCAGCACCTGCTTCCTGACAGCTGTCAATTAAATACTTAACTGCCTGCTGAAGAGTGGGGCTGCTGTCAATCTGACAGCAAAGCAGTAAGTGCTGCAGAAATCCAGCAGGTCAGGCAGCATCTGTGGAGAGAGAAGCAGAGTTAACTTGTCCAAGTTCACAGACCTGAAAGTTAACTCTGCTTCTCTCTTCACAGATGCTGCCTGACCTGCTGAGTTACCCCAGCGCTTTCTGCTTTGCTGCCACATACTTACCCTGCTGTGTCCCAGTGTCCTGTGAAGTTGTGATCCTCTTCTCCCACTCAAGTGTCATATTCCTTCTTGTAGGCGTGCCGCACCTGGGTAAATAATCTTAAATTTGCACATTGCAGGACGTGAGACTTAAATAAACCATAAAAGGTATTACAGAAGTTTACAGAGAACACACTGACACAAATGGGAATGCACGGGTGTCACAGCAATGTAACTATATCTCTCACTAAACGTTCCTCACCAACATGTGTGTTCTTTTCTCTGTGTGAATGATGTGTGCCAGCAGGTAGCGCCAATGTCACATCCCTTTGCACCGTTGGCCCTTCAGGAGAGCCAACATATGGTGCCAGGATACCATTACTCATGAGCTTCTCCACGGATTCAGTTACATGGACATTGACTCAGTCAGCTGCTGCCTCTAATGGTTTACACAGGGATGCTGTAATGTGGACGGGTGCACAGCAGGTGAGCGAGGGCAATGTGTGACTTGCAGAGCTCATGTTGGTTCCTATGGAGCAGACAGCCTTTGTCTGATAAGCCTCTTCTGTACATCCCTATCTCACTGCTAGCCCTACGTGCAGAGCCTGGGTACCATCTGCCCTCCCATGCGTCTTTCATGTTGTAGTTCCTCAGCGTCCTCATAGTCTGAGGAGGAATCCTGTTGACGTCTCTCCTCATCATGCCAGGCCTGGCCCCTATTGGGTGTGTAGTTGTGCAGAGCAGTAAAGAAAGGAGCTGGCCGTTTCGGCCGGTAGTACAGGGCATCACCCTATCCATACAGGCATTGGACGTGCTCTTTCAGCATGCTGATCTCCTGCTCAATGGTGGCTCATGTAGCTCAGTGGCTGGAATTGTATCTCTCCTCTGCAGCTGTGGTGGGGTCTCTCACTGGTGTCGGGAGCCATGTCTGCAAAGGATAGCCCTTATCTCCAAGAAGCCACCTCTCCATCTGAGCCACTTCAGTGAACAGCGGTGGCAGCCGGGACTGGTGCAACACCCAGGTGTCACGGCAGCTGCCTGAGAAGCGGTCACCCATTAGCTGCAAGCATCTGCGGTGTTCACATACCAGCTTCACCTAGACTGAGAGGACTCCTTTAATGGTGATGTCTGCAGGTGGTAGCCTGGCAGTAGGCCTGATGGCCACATGAGTGCAGTCTATGAACATTATAACCTATGCTTCTCCGGCAATGGTGCCAGAATCAATGGCCCTCTGGGCCTGGCTGTGAGAGTCCATCCTGAAGCGGACATCCTCCTGGCCCTCCGCTGCAGGGCATTGGTGACCTCCCTGATGCAGGGGTGCACTGCTGACTGTGTGACCCAACAAAGGTCTCTGTTGGGCCCTTAAAAGGCTGCAGACGTGTCAGGCTTGAGAACTGCTGCCACTATGAGGAACAAAGGCATGGGATGTCCACCGGAGCCCATGGGCATCCTTGAGCAGGGCACATCACCACCCTCTCTACATGTGCAATCTCCTTTGACCCTGCTGCTCTGACATCCGATGGCATGTCATGTGGGGCCTGTAGATGCACGGCAACCGTAATGGCGAGCTCCCCTCGGGGGCTGCTGCTCATGACCGGGGGCCTCTACGTGAATCACACCTGCCTCTTGATATTGCCTCTGGTGCATACAGATCCTCACATGCAGAGGATCACACAATGTAGGGTGAGCCATACCTATTTCCATGTGATAAATAAATTTGAACCCTGCATGTATTCGAAGGTTCCTAACAGGGCAGGGATTGGTGTTGATGGGTACATCAGCTGCTTTCATGGATCAACTATGTGGCGTGCCATGGCATTGCCCATCTTGGCCAACACTCAGAGTGGCACAGCATGACCACATCAAGATCCTACCAGCTGAATCGATTGCCCCCACCATCCATAAAACCTTAATGCTCCTGCCCTTTCTGGCACCCTCCCCACACACAGGGTGCCTAGTGTGACATTGCTTCCTCACAAACAAACACAGAGCATACATTGTTAACGGAGGGATGGTACACAGTACCTCCCTTCATGCCAGCAGAGCTTTCCCTCCAGTACTCCTAGACCCCTTCCTTTTTAGAATGCAGAGTGAGACCCCTGCGTATTCCCCCCCTCCCTCCAGGAATGCAGAGCGAGACCCCTGAAAAGAAAGTTACCTTCTGCTGTGAAACCTTCTGCCTCTGTGGACCCGCCGGCTTTTCCAATCGTGAACAGGGCGGCATGTGACAGCCGCCCGTTCATCGAAAAATCAGGAAGTGTCAACGGAGAGGCAGCGGGCTGCATTAACAGCAAAGGTAAGCATCGTTTACCATATGCTAATTGTGGTTCCGCCAACATGCAGCGGGGGTGGGGGGGGGGGGGGGTGCGCACTGGGGTCCCCCTGCCACCGGTAATTTGCGGTGGGCCCATCTCAACATCGCGGATTGAGGTGGGCCTCTCGCTGCAACATATTACCGGCCCCCACGCCGGGACCCACGCCGTCGAGGGGCCAGTAAAATTCAGCCCAAGGACTGGGATTTCTGCCTCTGTGCTCCCCAGTTGCAGTTCATATCTCTAAAAAAAAACTAGCATTTATACAGAACCTTTCACGACCACCCATAAAAGCACTTTACAGCCAATAAAGTACTTTTTGAAGTGGGATCACTGTTGTAACACAGGAAAGGTGGCAGCCAATTTGTACACAGCAAGATCCCACAAACAGCAATGCGATAATGACCAGATAATCTGTTTTTTGTGATTTTGATTGAGGGATAATTATTGGCCAGGACTCTGGGGAGAACTCCACTGTTCTTCAAAATAGCACCATGGGATCTTTACATCCACTGGAGCAAACAGATGGGGCCTCAGTTTAATGTCACATCCAAAAACAGCACCTCCAATCGTGCAGCACTCCCTCAGTACTGCACTAGAGTGTCAGCCTTGATTTTTGTGCTCAAGCCCTGGAGTAGGACGAACTTGAAACTTTGTGACTCAGAGGCAAGAGTGCACATAACTGATCCACAGCCACAGCGAACAGATGTAAAATGGTAAGTGGAAAAGCAGAAAACCTAGACCACAGAGTTGTGGCTGGGTTCTGGAGTAGACCAAGCCCAGTTGTGGCTGAATTCTGGACAAGACCAGGCCCAGCTGTGGCTGAGTTCTGGACAAGACCAGGCCCAATTGTTGCTGAGTTCTAGACAAGACCAGGCCCAGTTGTGGCTGAGTTCTGGACAAGACCAGGTTCAGTTGTGGCTGAGTTCTGGACAAGACCAGGCCCAGTTGTGGATGAGTTCTGGACAAGACCAGGCCCAGTTGTGGATGAGTTCTGGACAAGACCAGGCCCAGTTGTGGCTGAGTTCTGGACAAGACCAGGCCCAGTTGTGGCTGAGTTCTGGACAAGATCAGGCCCAGTTATGGCTGAGTTCTGGACAAGACCAGGCCCAGTTGTGGCTGAGTTCTGGACAACCCAGGCCCAGTTGTGGCTGAGTTCTGGACAACCCAGGCCCAGTTGTGGCTGAGTACTGGACAAGACCAGGCCCAGTTGTGGCTGAGTTCTGGACAAGACCAGGCCCAGTTGTAGCTGAGTTCTGGACAAGACCAGGCCCAGTTGTGGCTGAATTCTGGGGTAGACCAGGTCCAGTTTTGGAATTCTGCAGTAAACCTGATCCAGTTCTCTATGTACAGAGTTTAGCAACGCTTTAAGAAAATTCAATTAGTTGCTGACTAAGCATAGAACGGAGGGATTAGGTACTTAATGAATGGCCTGGCAGGTCATAGTGATGGAGTGGGATTGGATGAATGTCGTTACCCACCTCTATGTTTGAGTGTTCCAATAAAATTCCCCGAACTATCAACTCCTGTATAAAATAAGCAACTAACTACACTCTGCTCCTCCTAATTCAAAGTAATTTTCTTCCACTGGAAAATATTAAATTATCCAGTATTTTGAATTAATAAGTTGGAACAAAAGAGCACTGCAGGCATTTTTAAAATTATATTTCAACCTCAAATTACACCATAATTCAAATTAAGCTAACTCTAGTTAACACTCTTTAACTAGTTTTCTCTTGGAATCTTGAAGGTTACAGCACAGAGGAGGCAATTCGGCCCATCATTCCTGTGTCAGCCCTTTGAAAGAGCTTTTCAATTAGTCTCACTCAGTTCTGCTTCTTCCCCATAGTCCTGAAAATTTCTCCTTCAAGTATTTATTTAATTCCTTTGGAAAGTTACTTGTGGGCGGCACAGTGGCGCAGTGGTTAGCACTGCAGCCTCACAGCTCCAGCGACCCGGGTTCGATTCTGGGTACTGCCTGTGTGGAGTTTGCAAGTTCTCCCTGTGTCTGCGTGGGTTTTCTCCGGGTGCTCCGGTTTCCTCCCACAAGCCAAAAGACTTGCAGGTTGGTAGGTAAATTGGCCATTATAAATTGCCACTAGTATAGGTAGGTGGTAGGGAAATATAGGGACAGGTGGGGATGTTTGGTAGGAATATGGGATTAGTGTAGGATTAGTATAAATGGGTGGTTGATGGTCAGCACAGACTCGGTGGGCCGAAGGTCCTGTTTCAGTGCTGTATCTCTAAACATATGCTTCCAAGTCCCTTTCAGGCAAAGCATTCCAGATCACAACAACTCACTGTGTAAAATATCTCTTCATGTCCCCTCTGGTTCTTTTGCCAACGACCTAAAATCCACTTCCTCTGGGGGGGTGGTAGTGCAAAACCAGGTGGGATAGTGGGGGGCACTGTGCCTGTCACCTACCTGCCTCCACTGGTATTTTACCAGTGGCAGGGTAGATGTTGGGCTGCCCACCCACCTTTAGGCCAATTGAGGCCCTTAAGTGGCTACTTAAGGACCGCTTCCTGCCGCTGCTGCTATTTTACCAGCAATGGGAGATATCCACGTCACGTGGCAAGGCTGCTGGGTATACCCTGGCTACCTGACTGTGGGCTCCCGATTGCCTCCCTCCCCGCCGCTCACCAGGGCCTGCCTGTCTGAGAATGCGGTGGAGGTAGATTCAATTGAAGCATTCAAAAGGGAATTATCTGAAAAGAAAGAATGTGCAGGGTTACAGAGAGAAGGTGGGGACGTGGCACTAGGTGAATTGCTCATTCGGAGAGCTGGTGCAGACATGATGGGCAGAATGGCCTCCTTCTGCACTGTAACAATTCTGTGGTTCTGTCTGGCCTAGCAAGCTTGTCCCACTTACCTGAACCTGGCCTCCGTCACAGCCTGGGTCTGGGTGCAGTCCCAGCAATGGCCACCGCACTCTCTGATTGGCCAGCAGCCGGGTCATCCTGCCTCAGGGGGCAGATGCCACAACCTCAGGCAACTAATTGCCTGAGCCAGGCAAAATTTAATTGTGGCTATCCGAGCCGTTGGAGACGGGCTCACCCCTGCCTTTCCAGTTGGTGGCCGGGGCCATTGCCTCCGCATTAAATCCTGGCCAGTTTCTCTTTATTTAGCTTATCAAAAACCTGTTCTCTAGGAAACAAGAAGCTTTCATTCCCTCTGACTGGCCTGTGCTTGACTCCATGTTCAACACAGCACACTCGCATCAAAGGAATTTGTTGTAAGAAAAGACTGGAAAAATGTGGACTCTTCAGCCTAGAAAGGAAAGATCAAAGAATCTTAACATTAATATGTATAGAAAAGGTTAAACTGGATTAATAATTCAAATTAAACCACGATAGTTGGACAAGATACTGAAAAAGAGAGCAAGAAAGAAGCAAACACAACAAATTGTATTTACACCTTTAATGAAGTAGGTGTCCCAAGGTGCTTTGCAGGAGCATGACGACACGAAGTTTCATACCCAGCCAGGTTAGGAGAGATTAGACCAGATGACAAATAGCTTGGTCAAAGAGGTAGGATTTAAGGAGCGTATTAGGGGAGAAAAGAGAGGTTTATGAGGTGAATTCCAGAGCTTGGGGCTCAGCAGCTGAAGGCATGGCCACCAATGGTGGAATAATTAAAATTGGGGATGTGTGAGAAGCCAAAATAGCAGGAGCACAGAGATCTCGGAGTATCGTAGGCTGGAAGAGATTACAGAGATAGGGAGGGGTGAGGCTATGGAAGGATTTAAAACAAACGTGAGAATTTTAAAATTGAGGTGTTGCTTGACCGGGTCAGCAAGGACAAGGGTTGATGGGTGAATGGGCGACATAGTTTTGAACAACCAAAGTTAATGGAGGGCAGAATATGGGAAGCCAAACAGGAGTGTGTTGGAACAGTCAAGTCTAGATGTAAGGAAGACATTGGCAAGGGTTTCAGCAGCAGATGAGCTGAGGCAGGGGCAGAGTTGGGCGATGTAACGGAAATGGAAATGGATGGTTATAGTGATGGTGCCGCTATGTAGTCAGAATTTCACCTCAGGGTCAGATAGAACACTATGGTTGCAGACATTCTGTTTCAGACCCAGATAGTTGCCACATAGACTTGCAGCTGGTAGTTGGAAACGGAGTTTGTGACAGGGACCGAAGACAGCGATTTCAGTCTTCCCAATATTTAGTTGAAGGAAATTTCTGGTCATCCAGTACTGGACGTCGGACAAGCAGTCTGATAATTTAGAGACAGTGGAGGAATCAAGAGAGATAGTTGTAATCTAGAGCTGGATGTTGTCAACATACATCTGGAGACTGACGCTATCTTTACAGATGATATCACCAAGGGGCAGCATTTGGATGAGAATTAGGAGGGGGCAAAGGTTATATCCGTGGGGGACACCAGAGGTAATATTGCAGGAGCAGGAAGAGAAGCCATTACAGGTGATTCTCTGGCTACGACTGGATGGATGAGAATGAAATCAGGCAAGGGCAGTCCCATCCAGCTGGGCAACAGTGGAAAGGCGTTGAAGGAAGATGATGTGGCCAACCATGTCAAAGACTTGCATTTATATGGCACCTTTCACTACCTCAGGTCATCTCAAAGTGCTTTACACCCAACTATATTATTTGAGAAGTTCAATGTTCTAATGTAGGAAAGGTGGCAGTCGATTTGCACATAGCAAGCTCCCACAAACAAACAGCAAATAGCACTGCCTCAGTACTGCACTGAAAATACTCTCCTGGATTATGGGTTCAAGGAAATTTTTCTTCACACAGAGAGTGATCAATACTTGGAATAGGCTTGGGATAGAGTAGTAGGGCAATGTTTGGCTTCATTTAAGAAACAGATTTTTTATTTGTTGATGAGGTGTGGGCATCGCTGGCAAGGCCAGCATTTATTGCCCATCCTCAATTTTCCCTGAGAAGGTGGTGGTGAGCCACCTTCTTGAACTGCTGCAGTCCTTGTGATGTATATTAGGGAGGGGGTTCTAGGATTTTGACCCGGCAAAAGTGAAGGAACAGTGATATAGTTCCAAGTAAGGATGGATTTTGACTTGAAGGGGAACTTGCAGGTGGTGGTGTTCCCCTGTGTCTGCTGTCCTTGTCCTTCTAGGTAGTAGAGGTCACTTGTTTGGAAGTGGCTGTTGAAGGTGAGTTGCTGCAGTGCATCTTGCAGATGGCTGAATGTTATGATAATCAGGCAGGTTTTTCCATATAGATGAGCTAAGATGGACAAATGGCCCTTTGCTATGCCTGTCATGTGACCCATTTCCTTTATTAAAAAGAGGAAATATGCATTTACTTTGCAGTTGCTGAAAAGGAGTCAAAGAATAGAAGAGTTCACTGTGCTTTAGCATTCCCATCCCTTTATGCACACTGAACCAAGCTTTGAGTAGTCCCACTTATCTACATTGTAGTGTCACACTCTTGGCCCCATTCTAGAGACTTGAGCACAAAATCAAGTCCAACTCTCCAGTGCAGTACTGAAAAAGTGTCACACTGTCAGACGTGCCATCTTTCAAATTAGACATTAAACCAACCTCTTCCCTCTCAGGTAAACATAAAAGATTTCATGGCACAGTTTCAAAGAAGAGCAGGGGAGTTTTCTCTGGTGTTCTGGAGAGTATTTCAGAATACTCAAATAGATACATTCCAACGAGAAAGGAAGATCCAAGGGGAAGACTCACCATCCGTGGTTAACTAAAAAAGTTAAAGATAGTATCAGACTTAAAGAAAAAGCTTATAATTGTGCAAAGATGGGTGGCAGGTCAGAAGATTGGACAGAATATAAAAAGCAGCAAAGAATGACTACAAGATTAATAAGGAAGAGAGAGTACGAGAGAAAGCTGGCTAGAAACATAAAAACAGAGTAAAAGTTTCTACAGATATTTAAAAAAAGAGTTAACAAAGGGAGCATTGGTCTTATAGAAAGTAAGTCTGGGGAATTAATAAAGGAAAATAAGAAAATAGCAGATGAATTGACAGGTATTTTGCATTGGTCTTCACCATAGAGGATACAATTAACATCCCAGAAATAGCTGTAAATCAGGAAATGGAAGGGAGGGAGGAACTCAAGAAAATTATAATCACCAGAGAAGTGGTACTGAGCAAATTGTTGGAGCTGTGGGCTGACAAGTCCCTGGGTCCTGATGGACTTCATCTTAGGGTCTTAAAAGAAGTGGCTAGTGAGATAGTTGATTAAAAACAAAAAGTGCTGGAAATACTCAGCAGGTCTGGCAGCATCTGTGGAGAGAGAAGCAGAGTTAAAATTTCAGGCCAGTGACCTTTCATCAGAACTGGCAAAGGTTAGAAATGTAATAAATTTTAAGAAAATAAAGTGGGGATGGGGGGGGAAAAAGAGAACAAAAGAGAAGGTGTTGATAGGACAGATGGCCAGTGAGATTAACTGACAAGGAGGTCATGAGGCAAAGGCAGAGAGTGTGTTAATGGTGTGGTGAAAGACAAAGCATTAGTGCAGAGAGGGTGCTAAATGACAGAATAATGAACAGCCCTAGCCAAAAGCACAAAGATGAAAAAAACCAGTTGCCAGGCACATGAGTCAAAAAAATGAATGATGAAACTAAAATAAAATAATATAAATAAAAAAAGGGCCAGTCATGCACTGAAATTATTGAACTCAATGTTCAGTCCAGTAGGCTGTAGTGTGCCTAATCAGGAAATGAGGTGCTGTTCCTCAAGCTTGAGTTGATGTTCACTGGAACACTGCAGCAAACCCAGGACAGAGATGTGAGCTTGAGAGCATGGATGTGTGTTGAAATAGCAACAACAGGAGGACCAAGGGATTGATTAAGAAGGGGAAAATAGAGTACGAGAGCAAGCTTGGGGGAACATAAAAACTGACTGTAAAGGTTTCTATAGGTATGTGAAGAGAAAAAGTTTGGTGAAGACAAATGTAGGTCCCTTACAGTCAGAAACAGGGGAATTTATTATGGGGAATAAAGAAATGGCTGACCAGCTAAATGCATACTTTGGTTCTGTCTTCACAAAGGAGGACACAAATATCATACCAGAAATATTGGGGAACACAGGGCTTAGTGAGAGGGAGGAACGGAAGGAAATCAGTATTAGTAGAGAAATGGTGTTGGGGAAATTGATGGGATTGAAGGCCGATAAATCCCCAGGGCCTGATGGTATGCATCCCACTGAAGGAAGTGGCCCTTGAAATAGTGGATGCATTGGTGGTCATCTTCCAAGATTCTATAGACTCTGGAACAGTTCCTACAGATTGGAGGGTAGCTAATGTAACCCCATTATTTAAAAAGGGAGGTAGAGAGAAAGCAGGGAATCATAGACCAGTCAGCCTGACGTCGGTAGTGGGGAAAATTCTAGAGTCCATTATCAAAGATTTTATAGCAGAGCACTTAGAGAACAGTGGTAGAATCAGACAGAGTCAGCATGGATTTACGAAAGGGAAATCATGCTTGACAAATCTAATAGAATTCTTCGAGGATGTAACTGGTAGAGTTGATGAGGGGGAGCCAGTGGATGTGGTTTATTCGGACTTTCAGAAGACTTTCATTGCGATGGATAGAAAATTGGTTGGCAGACAAGAAACAAAGAGTAGGGATAAATGGGTCTTTTGACAAATGGCAGGCAATGACTTGTGGGGTACCGTAAGGATCGGTGCTACGACGCCAGCTATTCACAATATACATTAATGATTTAGATGAGGGAACTAAACGTAATATCTCCAAATTTGCCGACGACACGAAACTGGGTGGGAGGGTGAGTTGTGAGGAGGATGCAGAGAGGTTTCAGGGTGATTTGGACAAGTTGAGTGAGTGGGCTAATGCATGGCAGATGCAGTACAATGTGGATAAATGTGAGGTTATCCACTTTGGTAGCAAAAACAGGAAGGCAGATAATTATCTGAACAGCTATAAACTGAGAGAGGGGAACATGCAATGAGACCTGGGTGTTCTCGTACACCAGTCGCTGAAGGTAAGCATGCAGGTGCAACAGGTGGTAAAACAGGCAAATGGTATGTTGGCCTTCATAGCGAGAGGATTCGAGTACAGGAGCAGGGATGTCTTGCTGCAATTATACAGGGCCTTGGTGAGGCCACACCTGGAATATTGTGTGCAGTTTTGGTCTCCTTATCTGAGGAAAGATGTTCTTGCTATAGAGGGAATGCAGCGAAGGTTTACCAGACTGATTCCTGGGATGGCGGGACTGACGTATGAGGAGACATTGAGCTGGTTAAGATTATATTCGCTGAAGTACAGAAGAGTGAGGGAGGATCTCATAGAAACCTATAAAATTCTAACAGGACTTGACAGGGCAGATGCAGGAAAGATGTTCCCAATGGTGGGAGAGTCCAGAACCAGGGGTCATAGTCTAAGGATACGAGGTAAACCTTTCAGGACTGAGACGAGGAGAAATTTCTTCGCCCAGAGTGTGGTGAGCCTGTGGAATTTGCTACCACAGAAAGCAGTTGAGGCCAAAACATTGTATGTTTTCAAGAAGGAGTTAGATATAACTCTTGGGTCTAAAGGGATCAAAGGGTATGGGGCGAAAGCCGGAACAGTTTACTGAGTTGGATGATCAGCCATGATCATAATGAATGATGGAGCAGGCTCGAAGGGCTGAATGGCCTACTCCTGCTCCTATTTTCTATGTTTCTATGTTTATTAGAGTCAGAAAGCTTGGGGTCATGTTTACGGACTGAACAGAGGTGTTCTGCAAAGCGTTCACCCAATCTGCATTTGGTCTCCCCAATGTAGAGGAGACCACATTGTGAGCAGCGAATACAGTATACTAAATTGAAAGAAGTACAAGTAAATCGCTGCTTCACCTGAAAGAAGTGTTTGAGGCCTTGGATAGTGAGGAAAGAGGAGGTAAAAAGGACAGGTATTACACCTCCTGCAATTGCATGAGAAGGTGCTGTGGGAAGAAGTCAGGGGTAATAGAGGAGTGGACGAGGATGTCTTGGAGAGAACAATCTCTTTGGAATGCTGACAGGGGAGGGGAAGATGCATTTGGTAGTGGCATCACACGAGGTGGTGGAAATGGCAGAATATGATCCTTTGGATGTGGAGACTGGTGAGGTGGAAAGCGAGGTCAAGGAGAACCCAGTCACAGTTCTGGAAGGGAGGGGAAGGGGCGAGGGTAGAGGTGTGGGAAATGGGCCAGACACGGTTGAGGACCCTGTCAACCACAGTGGGCGGAGTCCTCGGCTGAGGAAAAAGGAAGACATATCAGAAGCGCTGTTGTGAAAGGTTGCATCATCAGAGCAGATGTGTCAGAGACGGGGAAACTGGGAGAATGGAATGGAGTCCTTACAGGAGGCAGGATGTGAATAAGTGTATTCAAGGTAGTTGTGGGAGTCAGTGGGCTTATAATGAATATTAGTAGACAGCCTATCCCCAGAGATGGAGACAGAGAAGTCGAGGAAGGGAAGGGAAGTGTCGGAGATGGACCATGTAAAGGTGAGAGAACAGTGGAAATTGCACATTAGCACACTTCTTGCCTTTGCCCCATGACCTCCTTGTCAGTTAATCTCTCCGGCCCTCTGTCCTATCAACACCTTCACTTTTGTTCTCTTTTCCCCCCATCCCTGATTTATTTGCTTAAGACCTATTACATTTCTAACTTTTGCCAGTTCTGTTGAAAGGTCACTGACCTGAAACGTTAACTCTGTTTCTCTCTCCACAGATGCTGCCAGACCTGCTGAGTATTTCCAGCACTTTTTGTTTTTATTTCAGATTTCCAGCATCTGCAGTATTTTGCTTTTATTGAAATAGTTGATGTGTTGGTTTTAGTTTTCCAAAATTCCCTGGATTCGGGGGAAGGATCCATTAGATTGGAGAACAGCCAATGTCACTTCTTTATTCATAAAGGGAGGGAGAAAGAAAGCAGGAAACTACAGGCCAATTAGTTTAACATCTGTCATAGGGAAAATGTTAGAAGCTATTATTAACGACATTGTAGCAGGGCACTTAGAAAAATTTAAGATAATCAGGCAGAGTCAACGTGGCTTTGTGAGAAGGAAATCATGTTGAACCAATTTATTGGAGCTCTTTGAAGAAGTAACGTATGCTGTGGATAAAGGGGAACTGGTGGATGTACTGTACTTTGATTTCCAGACAGCATTTGATAAGGTGCCACATCAAAGATTATTGCAGAAAATAAAAGCTCATGGTGTACGGGGAAACATATTGGCATGGATAGAAGATTGGCTAGCTAGCAGGAAACAGAGAGTAGGCATAAATGGTTGGCAAGATCTAACGACTGGTGTCCCACACGGATCAGTGCTGGGGTCTCAACTTTTTACAATTTATATAAATGACTTAGATGAAGGGACCGAAGGTATGGTTGCTAAATTTGCTGATGTCACAAAGATAGGTAGGAATGTAAGTTGTGAAGAGGATGTAAGGAGGCTACAAAGGGATATAGATAGGTTAAATGAGTGGACAAAGATCTGGCAAATGCAGTATAATGTGGGAAAATATGAAATTGTCTATTTTGGCAGGAAGAATAAAAATGAAGCATATTATCTAAATAGTGAGAGATTGCAGAGCTCTGAGATGCAGAGAGATCTGGGTGTCCTAGTGCATGAATTGCAAAAGGTTAGTATGCAGGGACAGCAAGTAATTAGGAAAGCTAATAGTATGTTATCATTTATTGCAAGGATGGGTGCAGCTCCAACAACACTCAAGAAGCTCAACACCATCCAGGACAAAGCAGCCCGCTTGATTGGCACTCCATCTACAAACATTCACTCCCTCCACCACCGACACACAGTGGGAGCAGTGTGTACCATCTACAAGATGCACTGCAGCAATGCACCAAGGCTCCTTAGACAGCACCTTCCAAACCCGCGACCTCTACCAACTAGAAGGACAAGGGCAGCAAATGCATGGGAACACCACCACCTGCAAATTCCCGTTCAAGTCACACACCATCCTGACTTGGAACTATATCGCCATTCCTTCACTGTCGCTGGGTCAAAATCCTGGAAGTCCCATCCTAACAGCACCGTGGGTGTACCTACCCCACATGGACTGCAGCGGTTCAAGAAGGCAGCTCACCACCACCTTCTCAAGGTCAATTAGGGATGGGCAATAAATGCTGGCCTGGCCAGCGATGCCCACATCCCATGAATGAATAAAAAAAATTGAATACAAAAGTAGGGAGGTTATACTTCAGTTATACAGGGCATTGGTGAGACCACATCTAGAGTACTGTGTACAGTATTGGTCTCCTTATTTAAAGGAAGGATGTAAATGCATTTGGAGCAGTTCAGAAGTGTACTAGACTAATACCTGGAATGGGCGGGTTGTCTTATGAGGAAAGATTGGACAGGCTAGACATGTGTCCGTTGGAATTTAGAAGAGTAAGAGGTGACTTGATTGAAACATAAGATCCTAAGGGGTCTTGACAGGGTGGATGTGGAAAGGGTGTTTCCCCTTGGTGGGAGAATCTAGAACTAGGGGGGCACTGTTTAAAAATAAGGGGTCACCCATTTAAGACAGAGATGAAGAGACATTTTTTCTTTCAGAGGGTCCTGAGTCTTTGGAACTCTCTTCCTCAAAAAAGTGGTGAAAGTAGAGTCTTTGAATATTTTTAAGGCAGTGGTAGATAGATTCTTGATAAGCAAGGGGGTGAAAGGTTACTGGGGGTAGGCAGGAATATGGTGTTGAGGTTCCAATCAGATCAGCCATGATCTTGTTGAATGGTGGAGCAGGCTCAAGGTGCCAAGTAACCTACTCCTGCTCCTAATTCATATGTTCGTAAGTTCGCATTTATCCTTCGAACAACATCACTAAATAAATTATTAAGTTATTATCACATTGTGGGATCTCGCTGTGTGAAAATTGGCTGCCACCTTGCTTATATTGCAATAGTAACTACACTTCAAAAGTATTTCATTGGCTGCAAAGCTCTTTGGGATGTTCCACAGTTTTTAAAAGGCACGACAGCAATGAAAGTCTTATTTTTTTAATGTATCTCTAAAAGTGCTTTAATCTATTTGATCTCATTTTCCAGAATCCCAGCTCTACCAATTTCCCTTGATACTATCCAGCTGTTTTGTTAATGAATCCAGTGTCGTAAGCTCACCCACCCTTCCTGATAAGCTCATTTAATCTTCCTCCCACCCTCTGTGTAGAGAAACATTTCTTGACATTTCTCCTTAATTTCACAGCCCTGTATCTGTAACCTCCTGGCCTGCTACTCCAACAGATCTGAAAGAATTCTTTCAGCTTCATGTGTACTACCCCACTGAGTGTCTTATACACTTTAGGTGAAAAGACTGCAATACCTTCAAAGGTGAAAAAAACCCCAGCAAATTCTGCAATTGCATAGGCAGTCTGTCAGCACATAAAAGGCAGGTTGATATCTTGAGTGAAAACCAGTCATTAACACGTCCTTGTTGACCTACATTGTCTCCTGGTCCACCAATGCCTCATATTTAAAATTTTCAATCTTATGTTTAAATTCCTTGATGGTGCTGCCTCTCCCTATCTCTTTATTCTCCTCTAGCCTCACCACTTTCCTCCCACTCCGAAACTCTCTGTTCCTCTCAGCTCGTGTACGCCCATCCTACTTTTCCCTCACCATTGGCAGCTGTGCTTTCAGCCATCCAGGACCCATTCTCTGGAATGCTTACCCTGAACCCTTCCACCTTGCTTTCCTCCTTAAGCAACAACAACTTGCATTTATATATCACCTTTAGCAAAATAAAGCATTCCAAGGCACTTCACAGGAGCATTAGCAAAGAAAATTTCCTACCGCGCCACATAAGGAGATATTTAGGGCAGATGATCAAAAGTATAGTCAAAGGAAGTAAATTTTAAAAAGCATCTTAAAGGAGGAAATAGAGGCAGAGAGGTTTGGGAAAAGAATTCCAGAGCTAGGGTCTTGACAGGTGAAGGCACAGCTAACAATAGTGGAACAATTAAAATCGGGATGTGCAAGAGGCCAGAATTGGAGGAGCGCAGATATCTCAGAGGGCTGTAGGAGAATACAGAGATAGGGAGGGGTGAGGCCATGATGCAATTTGAAAACAAGGATGAAAATTTTATAATTGAAGGGTTGCTCAACAGGGTGCCGATGTAAGTCAGCAAACACAGGGTTGATAGGTGAACGAAACTTGGTGCGAGTTAGGACACAGGCAGCAGTGTTTGGATGAGTTTAAGTTTATGGAGAGTGGAGATGGGAGTCTGGCTAGGAGTGTAATGGAATAGTCAAGTTTAGAGGTAAAAAAGGTGTGGATGAGGGTTTGTGACAGCTTGCTGTGTGCAGATTGCCTGCTTCGTTTCCTACATTACAATAGTGACTGCATTTCAAAAAGTACTTCATTAGTGTGAAGTGTTTTGCTACTTCCTGAGAACACAAAAGGCGCTATATAAATGCAAGTTTTTTTCCTGACAATCTTCCATATTCTTTCTATTTTCAGTCGATAAGGGACACAGGCTGGCAAAGCTTAAGTAGTTTAGTTCTAGTTGTTATTGATAAATCTGAATAGTCAGAGATGGTTCCCCGCAGTGTAAAGCTGAGTACTGGTAGTTAGTGTTTCAAACAACGGTACCTTCCATTGCTATTTCAGTGTCTGTAGTTGAGAACAGAGAACACTACAGGGATGTGCTATCATTACAAGAGGCAAATCAAGTGATGAAGCATAGAGAGGGAATAATAGATATTGTCTCAGATCTTTCTGGAATGGTGCATCTCACAGTGTGCCCAGTTAGTTAGATAATATGCTGCACCCTTCAGCTCAAGAGGTTTTTGTGCCGTAACTTGTCGGAAGTGTGAGCTGATACTGGCGCAGGGAGGACAATGGGTCACCTGGGACCTCCGTGAATGGTGGCATCAACAGTCCATCTCGTTAACCAATGATGAGATTTGGGGATTAAGAAAGGAACAGAGGAACAAGGAAATCGGGTGAGTTAGAGTCAAATGAGGTACAGGAGAGAGAGAAAAAAGAGACAAAAAGAAAAAATAGTAATTTAAAATTTGAAACATTAAAAATTTCGAAGATCAATTTAGGACCTGCAGGAATGAGAATCCACAGCTTCAATTCTTGCCTTTCTGGGCTTGAGAATTTGAGTTGTATTTCTTTCTTTCTTTCTTTCTTGCAGAAGCATAAATCCCCTCAATAAAGAGGTCTTTGTGCTGCTAAGTTTCTGCAGCCAGTTTAATGATGATTCCATCATCAAGCCATTGTCTAATTGGCGAAGTTTGCATTGAAACCGCGTGGAGCGAAGCTTAGGGAATTTTGAAGCGTCCCCTTATTTAATTATTATGGGATAGAGTTTGAGGCAAAGCATATTTTTTCCCCCAAAAAGGAATGACATGCCTGATATAGAAAGGGTGGAATGTGAAATCTAATCTATTATCATCTTGACAATGTAAAACATACTGCAGTAAGTGAGTTTAGAAAGGCACGGTAAATCCCCTTCAGAATGCCATCTTTCAGAACCACGCAATAATAGTGTCATAGAGGCAATTTGTTTTAAAAACTGCCTTGTTCCAGGTCCGTGCTGAATAAGCTGATCGCAGCCCAGCACAGCCAATTGGCTGAGGGAATAAAATCAGCAAGACTTACTACTGCTGATCACTGCGCTGAGCCCTGCCAAAAAGACCAAAATCTAATTGTGTGGCTTAGGCTGCACATGTGATGCACCTCATGGTTGGAAGGCTTATCAACACTCATGAGGTACCAATGAGCAACAGGTAGCTCTGCAATACTAATTGAGCCCATAAGCCAGAAAAATAGGAGAGAAAATCAGCAGAAAAAGTAATTTAGTATAAAGGGTTTGTATCCGTGATATGGCAGTATAACATTTATATCAAAGTCAAAGGATATCAGAGAATCTTATAAAGGAGAAAGATCTCTTTCTCACCTTTGAACTTAACTATCCCAATGATCTCTGTAACCTTCTCCAGCCCTACAACTGTCTAAGATCTGTTTCTCCAATTCTGACCTCTTGTACATCTCCGATTTTACTTACTCCGCCATTAGCAGCTGCCTAGGCCCTAAACTCTGGAATTCTCTCCCTAAATCTCGCCACCTCTCTAACACTCATTTAAGAAGCTCCTTAAAACCAGCATTTTTGAACATTCATTTGGTCACTCTGTCCCAATGTCCCTTCTTTAGCTCAGTGTCCATCTACTGATGCCTCTGTGAAGCACTTTGGGACGTTTTTCTATGTTAAGAGTGTTAAGTGAATGTAAGTTGTTGAATATTTATGTGTAAATAAGGCATACATAATATTACAGTGTGAAATTCTATTTTGATTCACACTCACCTTGATCCACACTCACAAGTGACTAAGTCTCATGTTGTGTGACATATGCTCCCATGTGAACAGGGATTTCAAGCATTCTCACCAACACTGCTATTTTTCAAGATTTTACTTGGCTTGAGTTTTGCATCATAACAAATTGCCTAACCATGAGAAGGGATTAAAGTGAAACTTCAGAGCTATGTTGGTGGCTTAGTTAGCCAATGCACTACACCATGTGAATAATAGGAGCAGGAGGAGGCCATTTAGCCCCTCAAGCCTGTTCCACCAATTCAATTACATTATGGCTACCTGTAGACCAACTCAATATACCTGCCTTTGCTCCATATTCCTTCGTGCCCTTACCCAACAAAAATCTATCAACCTCAGTCTCGAAAGCTCCAATTATCCCCCAGCACCCACAGCACTTAGAAGAAGAGTTCCAGATTTCTATTACCCTTTGTGTGAAAAAGTTCTTCCAGATTTCACTCCTAAATGACTTGGCTCTAATTTTAAGATTGTGCCTTCATGTTCTGGATTACCCCACCAGAGGAAATAATTTCTCTGTATCAACCCTATTGAATCTTTTTATCATTTTAAATGCTTCAATTAGATCACTCCTCTATCTTCTAAACTCAGGGGAATAGAAGCCAAACTTTTGAAAACTGTTTAACCCATTAAGCTCTGGTATCATTCTGGTGAATCTGCACCCCCTCCAAGGCCAATACATCCTTCCTGTGCTGTAGTGCCCAGAAGTGAATGCAGTGCTGCGGATGAGATATGACCAAATCTCTATACAACAGTAGCATCACCTCCTCACTTTTATATTCCAGTCCCCTTGCGTTAAAGACCAACATCCCATTAATCTATTTGATTACTTTTTGTATCTGTGCACTAGCATTTAGTGATTTATGCACAGGGACACCCAAATTCCTTTGCTTCTCCACAGCTCCTAGTCTGTGAACATTAAGGAAATATTGCAATTTGTCCATCTCGAATGCAAAGTGGATGATCTCACACTTTCCCACATTGAACACCATTTGTCACAGTTTTGTTCATTCACTTGGTCTGTCTATGTTCCATTGGGAAGTTCAAACTAGGGAGGTCCTGGGTTTGATACCCAGTCTAAGCTGAGTTAGTTGTCCTCTGTAGGTGTCTGTTGATGTGCTTTAATTGACTCTTGTGTCCCCAGGCTGGAGATGAGAAAAGGAAAATCAGCCAGCAGTCCTCTTCTTTGTCACTACACAGTATCACCCAACTGAAAATGCTTTTAAGTTTCTACCAGATGAAATGAATATTAGACTCACCTGTGATGCAACCCATGACTGAACAGCATACTAACATTCATTTTCTGAGCTCACGCATGAGGAATGAACACTTAGTGAGGGATACCAAAGAACAGCTGGCCCCAGTAATACAATAATCCAGCAAGTTAGTATCATCTGGTCAGAAGTAAGACTAAAGAGAGACCAATGAGATTAATGTTCTGTCAATTACATATCAATGTCTATACTAATAAATCCAATAGGGAAATTAGAATAAATTTCTTTACTCAGAGGATGGTTAGAATATGGAACTCACTACTAATGGAAGTGGTTGAGACAAAATAGCTTAGGTGCTTTCAGAAGGAAACTAGATGAGTACATGAGAGAAAATGGGATAGAAAGAGGTAGGTAGAGTACAAATGCAGTGCAGATTAGTTGGGTTCTATGGTCTGTGTGCTGTATATTCTAGGTACTGTTGAGTCAACACTCAAAGAAGCAAATTCCAGTTTCCAATTTGGTAGTGTAGCTAACTGGTCAAGCTCCTCAAGGTCAGTTGCAGAATGGATTGATCCTCTTAGATACAGAATCAAAAGCACAGCAGAAGTCCCAACACTTCTTGAGTATTTGGTAGAATATGCAGCTCTCTCAGACCATGCAGATGCTCAGCAGTGATACATGGACGTTCATCTACCTATCACTGGACCCCAGAGAACCACTCCCTTCTCCACCCTCCCTCCCTTCAGCAGGGGGTGAGAGAGGGGTGTTGTTGTTGACCCCACTTTGTCTCTTGTCTCAATCCAAAACCTGATAAACGTGATCAAACGCAATGTTCTTTTGGATCTTTTTGCTTTCCAGAGTGGCTCATTGGTCACTTGAGAGATGAGCAATGACTGGATTAGTGAAGGCAAATGTGGACAGAGAAGCTGACAAATGTTTTATTATTTTCAGCACTGAAAATGTTAAGTCAATAACTCTTCTTTGAATGCATGAAGCTGGCATGCACTTCTCCTCTATAAAGGACAACTTGCTCTTCTTCTCAATTACATAAAAATTGTGCAGGGACAAGCAAGCTTTTGACTGGAACTGCCAGTTCAAAAGTGAAACTTTGAAAAAGTAATGGATACTTCCCAGAGTCAGCAACATTAATAGCCCCCAAAATCTATATCGATCCACTGATGAAATATTGTAGACTTAGCAGAGAAAACTCATTTCTCGCTGCTGGACTCAGCAGCATCCAGACTCATCAAGACTGGTGAATTGAATGAGGTTAGCCTTATCAATGGCAGAGTTCAACCTCAACAAAATTACAAAGATGTATCTAACTGCCGTATCTTTCTAGGATTCTGACTGCTGCAGAACCTTGTACAAGCTGGATCTCAGTGTTCATGTTGGGAACACAGAAGCATTATCTGTTGCGTCCCAACAAGCTTCATCAATTCAAAATGCCAATCAACAGTACTAGCCTTGTTGGATCAATGGAAAGGCCATTTGTGGCCTTCTCTGTATATTTTTCTCTGAGCAGTCTCTTTACCCAATCATGTCTGAGTATTACCCTGTGTTATACTTGCTGTTGTTCTTTTTTTAAAATATCAAAACATCATGTTCGTGGACTACATCCTATATTCAAGACACCACCAAGGTTGAAACGAGTAAAAAAGATGAGATAAATCAGAAATTAATAATTAAAGGATATATTTTCCTAGATTTCCTATTGCTAGGAAAAAATAGACTTGAGCTTACAGCAGTATTGTTGCTAAAACTTTAAAAATGACCTAGTAACATTACAATCAGGAATTTTCGGGGGCTGTTAACTTCTGTCCTTAATTGTGGAGGTTTTGAGCCGAACCAATTAATTATTCATGTCCCTTGTCCTTATTAATAACCCCTTAAAATTAATAATTTCTGTAAGTGAAAATATTAAATGATATGTTAAGTGCCATATTATATTATGAGGCTTATTATACTTCACTACTCATGGATTATCCTTACAGCCTCACTTGTACAGATAGTTATACTGTTATGTAGTTAATCTCTGTGCAAATAATTACAATTGGTCAGGTTTAGTAAGTTCTTATTCCCCTGTTCGCTCTTTATTTATTTTTTTATTTAGAGATACAGCACTGAAACAGGCCCTTCAGCCCACCGAGTCTGTGCTGACCATCAACCACCCATTTATACTAATCCTACATTAATCCCATATTCCTACCACATCCCCAGCTTCCCTCAATTCCCCTACCAGCTACCTATACTAGGGGCAATTTATAATGGCCAATTTAGCTATCAACCTGCAAGTCTTTGGCTGTGGGAGGGAACCGGAGCACCCGGCAAAAACCCACACAGTCACAGGGAGAACTTTCAAACTCCACACAGGCAGTACCCAGAATTGAACCCAGGTCACTGGAGCTGTGAGGCTGTGGTGCTAACCACTGTGCTGTCTTGCTGCTGCTATGATTTGAAAGGAAACAGCAGCCTTCCATTGCCACCCTTAAATGGTCATGGATTAGCCTGGATAATGAGCATCAGCAGGTTATTTCACTCTGGGTTGGTGGGGGTGAAGGTATCACAGCCAAGATTAATCCTCTCCTTGCCCAATTCTCATACACATACATTTTCAGTGAGAGTCACTGGACAATGATCAGGAGTAGGAATCTGGCTGATTTTTCCCATCATTGCATTCAGTTGTAGCACCAGTTGTAACAGCAATACTCTCAACCCAGCTGAAATCAGTTCACACAGTGCAGAAAGCAGATGGAACTTGTACATTCCTGGTCTCTATGGCTCAATGTTTCACAACTTTTTATCAACTGTGCCATCAGAAAGCTGAGCTAAGTGGACTAAGAGGCAGTCTATCATCTCATGCTGTCCATTAGATGCTGGAATGATTGCAATATCTACAATCCACTTTTTCTTCCCTTCCAAATAGAAAGAACACTATGTTTCGAATGCATCTTGGCATGAATGCACGATCTATCAACCATAGGTTATATGTCAGAATGAATATAAATGAAACACAGGAGAAAAAGATCATGACCCCACCACCCCCCCCCCCCACCCCCCCTTAAAACCAGCTTTCCAGAGGAGTTGTTGCAATAGTGGCATTGTCTGCAGCAGGTACCATGAAGATTCGTAAAGAGATCTCAAACTAGGGATAATAGAAATGGCAGTAAAGAAAGTATACAATGCAAGCAAGATAGCTCCCCTGATTTACAGTCCTGAACTTAAAAATAGGATCATGCCTGAATTCTGGTGCAACATAGGAGCAGTAGCCACCATATGGGCCTAAAGAGCTCAGCATCAGGACCACATGAAATTGGTCCGCTGCTCTCATTTGTATAATACTGGGCTGCAGTCACCAATCACAGCCCCAGATGCAGATCATCCATCACATGGTGAAGTGTGATTAGTCAGCTGGAATGTCAACTGAGGGCAGTGGTTATGTCTAGAAGGGGTAGGGAGGGAATGTGCGGTGGGAGGGGTGGGGGGGGGGTGTTACAGCAATCCGGAGATGGGTGTCCAGTAGTGCGGGAGTGTTTCTCCTGCCTCCACATTCAGGTAGGTATAAAATTTTGTAGTTAACATTCTGGTGGCAGCTTCCAGCTGTCCCTTTGAGGGCTGTTGGTTTGGTGTAGCACCTGATATAACTGACTGAAATATGCACAGCCATCCAATTTAGCAGAGGAGCCAGAAATGGGTGTTAGACCCCCAATTTAGATAGGCAATGGGTCTAAATGCCTATTTCAGGTCACCGCCCTGCAATAACAATAGAGTGCCTGCACCCAGGTGGCTACTGGTACACTTCCAGTGTGGACTAAGTGGTGCAGACTGCATGCTGTATTGAACAATTCAGTGTCTGTTTATCCCCTAAAAATGTGCACTGCACCGTTAAATTTCTGGGCCCAGATTTTGAGTTTGAACATCAAGAGGACCAAAGATAGGCACGTTCTAGAATCATAATATCTCACAGCACAGTAGGAGGCCATTTTACCCATCATGACTGTGCCAGTTTTTTGAAAGGGCTATCCAATTCTTGCAACTTTTTTCATGTTCAAGTATTTATCCAATTCACTTTTGAAGGTTACTATTGGATTTGCTTCCAACACCCTTTCAGGCAGTGAATTTCAAATCATAACCTGCTGTATGTAAAATAAAAAACCCTTCTCATCTCACCTCTTGTTCTTATGCCAAGTACCTTAAATCTGTGCCCTTTGGTTACCAACCCTCCTGTTAGTGGAAATGGTTTCTCCTTATTTACTCTAACAAAGCCCCTTATAATTTCGAGCACCTCTATCAAATCTTCCCTTAACATTCTCTGCTCTAAATTGAAAATTTCCAGCTTCTCCAATCTCTCCACTTTGAGAAGGAAACAAAAACTGTATTTTTGTTGGAGAGGGATTGGAGGGCTATAAAAAAAAACTCCATTCAAAAATTCTTTGGTGGTGCAAATATCAATACATCAACAGGCTTAAGTGAGTTGCTCTTATGCAGATATTTCTATCATTCGGTCTAGATGCGCTCATCAAATGCCTTTACAGACATCCCAGCAATGCTTGCAAGACTCAATATTTGCAGATCTTATGCAGAATCTCTGATTGCGAGGCAAAAGAAGTAGAGGGGAGATGAGGACATTTTACTAGCTAGTTTCTGTGATCTGGAATGACACAGGCATGCTGGACCGAATTTTTATTTTCTTATTATTCATTCATGGGATGTGGGTGTTGCAGGCCAGGCCAGCATTTATTGCCCATTCCTAATTGCCCTTGAACTGAGTGGCTTGCTAGGCCATTTCGAGGGCATGTAAGAGTCAACCACATTGCTGTGGATCTGGAGTCACATGTAGGCCAGACCAGGTAAGAACAGCAGATTTCCTTCCCTAAAGGACATTAGTGAACCAGATGGGTTTTTACAACAATCGACAATGGTTTCATGGCCATCATTAGACTAGCTTTAAATTCCAGATTTTATTAATTGAATTCAAATTCCACCTTCTGCTGTGGTGGGATTCGAACCTATGTCCCCAGAGCAATACCCTGGGTCTCTGGGTTACTAGTCCAATGACAATACCAGTACGCTACCGCCTCCCCTAGAATCGCCTACTTCTGAGCACCAGGACTTTATGATGTTGACTTGGAAGAAGCATTGGAAGAATTCCGAGTATCTTATTCCATGTGTTGACCAGGGAGTATTAACAGCTATTCCACCATAGCGATTGGAACAGCCGAGCTCCGTCATATCTTCAAGTCCCATCCACTCATTATCCAACGGTTGGGCGCGATCAAAAATCAGATTGTAGGCAGCTTTCCTTTGCAATGCAGGGTCTCCGCCGCTGTTGTATTGCCCTTGCCACGCGTGTTTGTGCACCATTTAATTGGGGTTAAAATCCGGCGCCTCACTGACCACCCACTGAACACTGGGAGGAGCTCAGAAAATGTTTCCATTGGGAATTATTGTTATTGCATAGTCATAATTAATAGGCAGAGGCAGGTTTCTTTTCGTCCAATAATGTATGTGCTGCGGCGGTCGCTGTCTCTGGTGCTGAACACTTTCACAGTTGAAACCTGAATTTGGCATCGCTTTCAGGACCGAGGACAGCTCATAGCTGAATTCTGCTTTTTTTGTTATACCTTCTGATCTCGCCAGAAAAGCCTATATTTAGCTCATCGCCGCGCAAAGTTAATTCAGCGTTGGCAAATAATTAAAAGTAAAAACTAAAAGGTGAGAATGGAGGGAGAAAAAAAGATTCCAGTCTTTCCTCCCAGTTTTGTGAAATATTTTGGAAGTGCGAATATCTCATTTAAAAATTGTCTGTCGCGCATTCTATTGCCTTTTTGCCACTTCTGTCTGTTAGAAGCAGCGGATAAAGTAGTTTACACTCCACATCGAATGCAGGACCAACTTCCTAATTCATCCAGGATCAGGCAAAATTAGCCCTAAAATAATGTTTTTTTTATTTTCACCTCGCTGATGTCTAATTGATATTTAGTGTTATATTAAAATCTATTAGCGTGGGCGCCGAAGGTGCAAATGAATTCTGCTATTTATCGGATCAACTTTTTTAAACAACAACAAAAAATATATCAGCGCCGACCTACAAACCTTGAGAAATAACCGAAGCGTGACTAAGTATCGTGTACAAGGTGGTACCTCCCACTCCCTTCACTAACTGCTGTCAAAAGCAAGTACAAGTGTTGGGAATGCCACTGCTTTCTATTATTCAGGTTCAAAAGAATCAGTTCTAACTGTAAGGTAAATAATATCACTGTTATGACCAGGTGAGAAGGGGGTCTAGATGTTCCCTTTCAGCCTTTGCCTGGTTTAACCGTAACAGGGTTTAATTTGAAAACACCGTTTTTTTTTAGTTCCCCCTTAGTGAATGTTTGTTCACTGCTCCAATTGTAAGGCAAATAAATCAAACAGGCTTCCTTAGATTTAAGTAAGAAAGGTGGAAGTTTATTAATCTTAAACTCTATTCTGGTTAACAACTAAGCGAAGCGACCATGCTAGCATGCATACGCAATAAACACACACGCAGATAGAGACAGAAAGAGTAGAAGGAATAAAGGGGGAAAGTTTGAGGCAATATCTGGTAGTTACAGTCCTTTAAGTTCAATGTGGAGTCTTTGGTTGCCCGTAGGTCTTGCAATTCGTTGGGGCCCAGTTCACTCTTCAACTTGTTCCGATGTAGGAGTCTTTTCTCGCTTGAGGTTTACGTGTCTTCTGTGGGTCCAGTGACTTGGGGAGAAAGCGAGAGAGAGACAGCCAGGCGAGAGACTTGCTTGTTTCAGCTTCAGTTGCACACTGCCTTCTGTATTTCTCTATAGCACAATTCAAAAAACCCCAGATTGCCCAGCAGGTTAGTCATATGACTAGCTGGTTTGACCACTTCTGTTTGTGGATTCTGCCATCTTAGCAGTTATCCTGGAATGTGAGCTTCCTCACCTTCAATGTCTGGTAATCAAAGTCCATTGTGGATTAAGTGGACCAGGGAGCACTCCTTTTGTCTCTCCAAGCACTGTCTGTCAGTATGCAAATGTTTTCCAGCCACTGCTAATCTGTTTAACCAGTCATTTCCTTGCCTCAACAACAGTTTAAAGTCAATGCTCATATGACAAAATCAATATGCCTCATTCTTGGCAGGTGGGGGGTCTGCAAGGCAATCACACCAAATAAACTGCACTGGGCATTCACTGCCAGAGTTAGCGAGCAATACTTGGGTTAGTAAATACAGGTATGATCTGTGCAGTTGTTTTGTGTGCGTGTGTCTGTGTTATTACATGTATATATGTTTGTATTTGTGTCTGTGTGCTGTATCAGTAACTCTGTGTGGTATTGCATGTTATTATATGGTATTATAGGACCCTGACTCGAGAACCACCCCCCCCATCCTTCCACCCCCCACCCCCCAACCCCACCCCACCACCCCCCACCCCCCCCCCCCCGGCAACACGTGTCCTCTCTGCACAAAGACCTGTGGTTTCAGGATTGACATACTGAGTCACCTGAGGACACACAAATCATAAACCCTGGCAGTTTTGAGGGACTGACGGTGACAATGATTTGTATCTGTATCTGTGTCTCTGTCTCTGTGTGTCTGCATCTATGTCTGTGTGTCTATATTCGTATGTGGTATATGTGTCATTGTATGTGATATATTTATGGGTATAAGTATGCGTGTATGGGTAATCAGTTTGTGTGTAATATTGTGTGCATTGGTGTTCGATGTGTATGTGTATGAGTGTAAGTGTGTTTTGTCACATGTAAAATACTGTATAGGTGGGTGTAATCAATCCAGATATGTATGATATTGTGTCAGAGTTTATGAGTAGGTCTTTAGACTTGTATGATTGTCTATAAATGGGTGTGTATAGCCAGATGTGGATCAGTGTAGATGAATGGTTGGAGTGTTTAGATAAGAGTGTATGACTGATTGTGTGCGAGATTGTGTGTGTGGTTTAGTGTGTATTATAATTGGGTCTGTGAGTGTGTGGTTTCTTTGTGTATAGATGTGTGCAGCCACATTGTTGGGTTTGTGTAAATGTATGTAATTATGTGTGTATGTATGATTGTGTGCAAATGAGTGTGTGGTTGTGTGAGGCTGTGTTTGAGAGAGTATGTATAACTGTGTGGTTGGCTGTGTATGTATGATTGTGTGTGTGTGGATCAGTGTTCATGTTTGTGTGTGTATTTCTGTGGTTGGGTATATATTCTGGTGATTGTGTGTGGATGGAAATTTGGCCAGTTGTGTAGAATTGTGTTTGCGTGGTTGTGTTTACATGTGTTTTTATGTGTGGTTCTGTGTGTGTGGTTGAGTGTGTGGTTGTGTTTGTGTATGTTTGTGAGTATGACTGTGTTTGTGTGTGTGCATGTTTGTGAGTATGGTTGTGTCTGCGTTTGTGGCTGTGTTTGTGTTTGTGGCTGTGTCTGCGTTTGTGAGTGTGTGTGGCTTTGTTTGTGCATGGTTGTGGTTGTGTTTGTGAGTATGGCTGTGTCTGTGTGTATGTGGTTGCATTTGTGCTTTTGTGTGTGGCTGTGTTTGTGCATGTTTGTGAGTATGTGACTGTGCTTGTGTGTGCGTGGTTGTCTCTGTGTGGTTCTTTGTGTATTTGTCTGTGTATGAGTGTGTGTCATTGTGCTGTTGTGTGTGTTTGTCGTTGTGTGCTGGTATCTGTGCACATAACACCCAACATCAATCTTTCTCCCAGCCTGGAGGAGTGCGTGTCACACTCAGATACCAGTAGGTTTTTAGATGATCGCGTGTCTGTGCTCAGCCCCTGTTGTTTCTGAGCGTGTGTTGAGCGTTGTGAGATCCGCTGAAGCAAACCATCAAATCTTTGGGAAAACTCGCTAATGAATTAGGAACTCTTGCAGTTGGGAGCTCGCCTAAACGGTGGACCGTGTGAGCGCTGCCCGCACTTGGGGGAGATGCGGAGAGGTGAGGGAGGCTGAGAGCTCTGCCTTGTGAGCTCTGGCTATTCGCCTCCCCCGGAGAATCTCAGGTCTGGGTTTTTACCCCGCTGGATCCCGGCAGCTCGGAGTCTCGCAGACTGGGAGGAGACAGAATGAGAAATTGGATTTTATCAGGGCAACGGCGAAGGGAAGGCGAGACACCGGCTCCATCCAGGACACCGAGCATAACCTGGATCCCACCGGGAGCATAGCGCTTGTGGACCGGAATGTTCAGCCCGTGAATGACTCTCGGACACTGGAGAGAGGCTCGGGATAAGGGAGCCGCCTGGGCGGCGGGCATACTTTAATTCGGGAAAGAACAACTCGGACCATCTCATCTTAACCCGGGACAACCGATCCGGCCCCAGGAGCTTTACGCCCATCCACTGTCTCAGGATAAAACTACAGGCAGAAAGTTAGACGGAGGAGAGGGTTAGACTGGCCAGGGGAGCTGGGATCCGCGCAGCCCTCGGAGGGAGTTTATCCCGGTTTGGGGGAATTGATTTTTTTTGCGGAGGGGTGGCGATTATCTGGACCATTACTGAACTAACTAAAGCCCGGCATTAACAACTGAGATCGGAGCCGAACAGGACCCAGTTAGGGGAAGGGGAAGGATAACTGTCCCGACCTGGACAAAAGCCAACCCGACACAACCGAGACCAACTCAAGCCGAATAACCCAACCAGTGCCAACTCTCGACCCAAACCAACCCAAACTAATCCAACCCAAACCAACCCAAACTAACCCTACTATAACCAACCCAGACTAACCCAACCCAAACTAACCCAACCCCAACTAACCCAACCCAAATTAACCCGACCCAAACTAACCCTACTATAACCAACCCAGACTAACCCAACCCAAACTAACCCGACCCAAACTAACCCGACCCAAACTAACCCTACTATAACCAACCCAGACTAACCCAACCCAAACTAACCCAACCCAAACTAACCCGACCCAAACTAACCCGACCCAAACTAACCCAACCCAAACTAACCCAACCCAGACTAACCCAACCCAAACTAACCCAACCCAAACTAACCCAACCCAAACTAACCCGACCCAAACTAACCCGACCCAAACTAACCCTACTATAACCAACCCAGACTAACCCAACCCAAACTAACCCGACCCAAACTAACCCTACTATAACCAACCCAGACTAACCCAACCCCAAACTAACCCAACCCCAAACTAACCCAACCCCAACTAACCCAACCCAAATTAACCCGACCCAAATTAACCCTACTATAACCAACCCAGACTAACCCAACCCAAACTAACCCAACCCAAAGTAACCCAACCCCAACTAACCCAACCCAAATTAACCCGACCCAAGCTAACCCTACTATAACCAACCCAGACTAACCCAACCCCAACTAACCCAACCCAAATTAACCCGACCCAAGCTAACCCTACTATAACCAACCCAGACTAACCCAACCCAAACTAGCCCAAACTGGCCTAACTCAAACTAACCTAACCCCAACTAACCCAACCCAAACTGGCCAAACCCAAACTAACCCAACCCAAACCAACCCAAACTAACCTAAACCGACTTAAATTAACCCAACCCAAACTAACCCAACTCAACTCAGCCCAGTAGCGGATTCCCCTCCCGCAGCCGTGCTCTCGGTTCGAGAGTCGCACAGTTAATTATTTAATTGATTCATTAAAAACGTTGCGGGAAGCGCGCGATTCTGCGCGGCCCCGCGGCCGGAGTGCCCCGGGTGCTGTGGGCGGGGGAGGCGGGGATGCAGCGAGCTGGAGCCGGGCTCTGGTGGCCATGAAGCGGCAGAACGTGCGGACTCTCTCCCTGATCCTCTGCATGTTCACCTACCTGCTGGTGGGCGCCGCCGTCTTTGACGCGCTCGAGTCCGACTTCGAGAGCTCCCGCAAGCGGCTGCTCAACTCCAAGCGGATGGAACTGAAGAGCAAGTACGGGATGAGCGAGGAGGACTACAAGGAGCTGGAGTGGGTGGTTCTACAAGCCGAGCCGCACCGCTCCGGGCACCAGTGGAAATTCGCTGGCTCTTTCTACTTTGCCATCACCGTGATCACGACCATAGGTGAGAGAGCGTGAAGGCTTTATAAGAGTGTGCTCCACTCACACAGGACTGGCGGTGAGTCTGGCGGAAGTTCTGGAGCAGAGATCTGGAGGTACAACTGGGATCGGGAAAGGTGCAGGAGAGAGAAAGTTTGGCAAAGATGTTCTGGTTGGACTCCGTTGTGGTCTAATTGATAGAGATTGATTCCTATAAAAAGTCAAGAATTCCACTATCATTGTATCAGGCGATTACAGGTGGTGAACTGAACCTGGGGTTTTATGATTCGAGTAATTTCCATGTTCTAACGACTAAACGTATATTGCAAAAAAGGTTCATTATTTTACCTCTAACGGGGTTCAGGAAAACAGCCCGAGCGGTTCCAGCCTTCCCCCAATAAAAATACCAACCCAAAATCCTATACCATTGGAACCTTTCGCTGTTTGATTTGGCCACGAGCTGATCCTTCAACAGTAAAATATTCTCCAAGTAAGAGTAAACTTTTAACAGCAGGGCACTGGAATTTAGAAACTGCCATTGAGATTCAGAGGTTTCTTTAACATCATTTCGATGTATTAGATAACCCATTAATTCCTATTTAACAATCTGTGGGAACTCGGAGAGCACGAAGGCACATGGAGATTGATCACACACCGCTGGGGTAGCTTGGTGTCGAGGGTCCATCTGCTGTGCTTTAATTTCGGCTACTCCCTGCACAAATATCAAATCCCAGAAAGCAGAAGCAAACATTGATTAGCGCATCCAATGCATCACATCAAGCGCTGGGGCAATTCAGACAAGGAGAGCGCGCAGAGAAGGCAACTCAAAAATGGAATTAATCCAATATAGTCTGTGTGATTAGTGTAATTCAGACTGTGGGATTATTGTAATACACTCTGTGGGATTAATGTAATTCACTCTGTGGGATAAATGTAATTCAGACTGTGTGATTAGTGTAATTCAGACTGTGGGATTATTGTAATACACTCTGTGGGATTAATGTAATACACTCTGTGGGATTAATGTAATACACTCTGTGGGAATAATTTAATACACTCTGTGGGATCAATGTAATTCACTCTGTGGGATAAATGTAATTCAGACTGTGGGATTAGTGTAATTCAGACTGTGGGATTAGTGTAATTCAGACTGTGGGATTAGTGTAACTCAGACTGTGGAATTAATGTAACTCAGACAGTGGAATTAGTGTAACTCAGACTGTGAGATTAGTGTAATTCCATCTGTGGAATTAGTGTAACTCAGACTGTGAGATTAGTGTAATTCCAACTGTGGAATTAGTGTGACTCAGACTGTGGGATTAGTGTATTTCCAACTGTGGAATTAGTGTCATTCAGACTGTGGAATTAGTGTAACTCAGACTGTGGGATTAATGTAACGCAGACTGTGAGATTAGTGTAATTCCATCTGTGGAATTAGTGTAACTCAGACTGTGAGATTAGTGTAATTCCAACTGTGGAATTAGTGTGACTCAGACTGTGGGATTAGTGTAACTCAGACTGTGAGATTAGTGTAATTCCAACTGTGGAATTAGTGTAACTCAGACTGTGAGATTAGTGTAACTCACACTGTGAGATTAGTGTAATTCCAACTGTGGAATTAGTGCAACTCAGACTGTGAGATTAGTGTAATTCCAACTGTGGAATTAGTGTAACTCAGACTGTGAGATTATTGTAACTCAGACTGTGAGATTAGTGTAATTCCAACTGTGGAATTAGTGTAACTCAGACTGTGAGATTAGTGTAACTCAGACTGTGAGATTAGTGTATTTCCAACTGTGGAATTAGTGTAACTCAGACTGTGAGATTAGTGCAACTCAGACTGTGAGATTAGTATAATTCCAACTGTGGAATTAGTGTAACTCAGACTGTGAGATTAGTGTAATTCCAACTGTGGAATTATTGTAACTCAGACTGTGAGATTAGTGTAACTCAGAGTGTGAGATTAGTGTAATTCCAACTGTTGAATTAGTGTAACTCAGACTGTGAGATTAGAGTATTTCCAACTGTGGAATTAGTGTAACTCAGACTGTGAGATTAGTGTAACTCAGACTGTGAGATTAGTGTATTTCCAGCTGTGGAATTAGTGTCATTCAGAATGTGGGATTAGTGTAACTCAGACTGTGGGATTAGTGTAACTCAGACTGTGAGATTAGTGTAATTCCAACTGTGGAATTAGTGTAACTCAGACTGTGAGATTAGTGTAATTCCATCTGTGGAATTAGTGTAACTCAGACTGTGAGATTAGTGTAATTCCAACTGTGGAATTAGTGTGACTCAGACTGTGGGATTAGTGTAACTCAGACTGTGAGATTAGTGTAATTCCAACTGTGGAATTAGTGTAACTCAGACTGTGAGATTAGTGTAACTCACACTGTGAGATTAGTGTAATTCCAACTGTGGAATTAGTGCAACTCAGACTGTGAGATTAGTGTAATTCCAACTGTGGAATTAGTGTAACTCAGACTGTGAGATTATTGTAACTCAGACTGTGAGATTAGTGTAATTCCAACTGTGGAATTAGTGTAACTCAGACTGTGAGATTAGTGTAACTCAGACTGTGAGATTAGTGTATTTCCAACTGTGGAATTAGTGTAACTCAGACTGTGAGATTAGTGCAACTCAGACTGTGAGATTAGTATAATTCCAACTGTGGAATTAGTGTAACTCAGACTGTGAGATTAGTGTAATTCCAACTGTGGAATTATTGTAACTCAGACTGTGAGATTAGTGTAACTCAGAGTGTGAGATTAGTGTAATTCCAACTGTTGAATTAGTGTAACTCAGACTGTGAGATTAGAGTATTTCCAACTGTGGAATTAGTGTAACTCAGACTGTGAGATTAGTGTAACTCAGACTGTGAGATTAGTGTATTTCCAGCTGTGGAATTAGTGTCATTCAGAATGTGGGATTAGTGTAACTCAGACTGTGGGATTAGTGTAACTCAGACTGTGAGATTAGTGTAATTCCAACTGTGGAATTAGTGTCATTCAGACTGTGGAATTAGTGTAACTCAGACTGTGAGATTAGTGTAATTCCAACTGTGAGATTAGTGTCATTCAGAATGTGGGATTAGTGTAACTCAGACTGTGGGATTAGTGTAACTCAGACTGTGAGATTAGTGTAATTCCAACTGTGGGATTAGTGTAACTCAGACTGCGAGATTAGTGTAACTCAGACTGTGAGATTAGTGTAACTCAGACTGTGAGATTAGTATAATTCCAACCGTGGAATTAGTGTAACTCAGACTGTGAGATTAGTGTAATTCCAACTGTGAGATTAGTGTAACTCAGACTGTGAGATTAGTGTATTTCCAACTGTGGAATTAGTGTCATTCAGACTGTGGAATTAGTGTAACTCAGACTGTGGGATTAATGTAACGCAGACTGTGGAATTAGGGTATTTCCAACTGTGGAATTAGTGTAACTCAGACTGTGGAATTAGTGTAACTCACAATGTGAGATTAGTGTAATTCCAACTGTGAGATTAGTGTAACTCAGACTGTGAGATTAGTGTATTTCCAACTGTGGAATTAGTGTCATTCAGACTGTGGAATTAGTGTAACTCAGACTGTGAGATTAGTGTAACTCAGACTGTGAGATTAGTGTAATTCCAACTGTGAGATTAGTGTAACTCAGACTGTGAGATTAGTGTATTTCCAACTGTGGAATTAGTGTAACTCAGACTGTGAGATTAGTGTAACTCAGACTGTGGACTTAGTGTAACTCAGAATGTGAGATTAGTGTAACACAGACTGTGAAATTAGTGTATTTCCAACTGTGGAAATAGTGTCATTCAGAATGTGGGATTAGTGTAACTCAGACTGTGAGATTAGTGTAACACAGACTGTGAGATTAGTGTAATTCCAACTGTGGAATTGGTGAAACTCAGACTGTGAGATGAGTGTAATTCCGACTGTGGAATTAATGTAACTCAGACTGTGAGATTAGTGTAACTCGGACTGTGAGATTAGTGTAATTCCAACTGTGGAATTATTGTAACTCAGACTGTGAGATTAGTGTAACTCAGACTGTGAGGTTAGTGTAATTCCAACTGTGGAATTAGTGGAACTCAGACTGTGAGATTAGTGTAATTCCAACTGTGGAATTAGTGTAACTCAGACTGTGAGATTAGTGCAACTCAGACTGTGAGATTAGTGTACTTCCATCTGTGGAATTAGTGTAACTCAGACTGTGAGATTAGTGTAATTCCAACTGTGGAATTAGTGTGTCTCAGACTGTGGCATTAGTGTAACTCAGACTGTGAGATTAGTGTAATTCCAACTGTGGAATTAGTGTAACTCAAACTGTGAGATTAGTGTAACTCAGACTGTGAGATTAGTGTAATTCCAACTGTGGAATTAGTTTAACTAAGACTGTGAGATTAGTGTAATTCCAACTGTGGAATTAGTGTAACTCAGACTGTGAGATTAGTGTAACTCAGACTGTGAGATTAGTGTAATTCCAACTGTGGAATTAGTGTAACTCAGACTGTGAGATTAGTGTAACACAGACTGTGAGATTAGTGTAATTCCAACTGTGGAATTAGTGTCACTCAGACTGTGAGATTAGTGTAACTCAGACTGTGAGAATAGTGTATTTCTAACTGTGGAATTAGTGTAACTCAGACTGTGAGATTAGTGCAACTCAGACTGTGAGATTAGTGTAATTCCAACTGTGGAATTAGTGTAACTCAGACTGTGAGATTAGTGTAATTCCAACTGTGGAATTAGTGTAACTCAGACTGTGAGATTAGTGTAACTCAGAGTGTGAGATTATTGTAATTCCAACTGTTGAATTAGTGTAACTCAGACTGTGAGATTAGTGTATTTCCAACTGTGGAATTAGTGTAACTCAGACTGTGAGATTAGTGTAACTCAGACTGTGAGATTTGTGTATTTCCAGATGTGGAATTAGTGTCATTCAGAATGTGGGATTAGTGTAACTCAGACTGTGGGATTAGTGTAACTCAGACTGTGAGATTAGTGTAATTCCAACTGTGGAATTAGTGTCATTCAGACTGTGGAATTAGTGTAACTCAGACTGTGAGATTAGTGTAATTCCAACTGTGAGATTAGTGTCATTCAGAATGTGGGATTAGTGTAACTCAGACTGTGGGATTAGTGTAACTCAGACTGTGAGATTAGTGTAACTCAGACTGTGAGATTAGTGTAATTCCAACTGTGGGATTAGTGCAACTCAGACTGCGAGATTAGTGTAACTCAGACTGCGAGATTAGTGTAACTCAAACTGTGAGATTAGTGTAACTCAGACTGTGAGATTAGTGTATTTCCAACTGTGGAATTAGTGCAACTCAGACTGTGAGAGTAGTGTAACTCAGACTGTGAGATTAGTATAATTCCAACCGTGGAATTAGTGTAACTCAAACTGTGAGATTAGTGTAATTCCAACTGTGAGATTAGTGTAACTCAGACTGTGAGATTAGTGTATTTCCAACTGTGGAATTGGTGTCATTCAGACTGTGGAATTAGTGTAACTCAGACTGTGGGATTAGTGTAACTCAGACTGTGGAATTAGGGTATTTCAAACTGTGGAATTAGTGTAACTCAGACTGTGGAATTAGTGTAACTCAGACTGTGAGATTGGCGTAATTCCAACTGTGAGATTAGTGCAACTCAGACTGTGAGATTAGTGTATTTCCAACTGTGGAATTAGTGTCATTCAGACTGTGGAATTAGTGTAACTCAGACTGTGAGATTAGTGTAACTCAGACTGTGAGATTAGTGTAATTCCAACTGTGAGACTAGTGTAACTCAGACTGTGAGATTAGTGTATTTCCAACTGTGGAATTAATGTAACTCAGACTGTGGAATTAGTGTAACTCAGACTGTGAGATTAGTGTAACTCAGACTGTGGAATTAGTGTAACTCAGACTGTGAGATTAGTGTAACTCAGACTGTGAAATTAGTGTATTTCCAACTGTGGAATTAGTGTCATTCAGAATGTGGGATTAGTGTAACTCAGACTGTGGAATTAGTGTAACTCAGACTGTGAGATTAGTGTAACTCAGACTGTGGAATTAGTGAAACTCAGACTGTGAGATTAGTGTAACTCAGACTGCGAATTTAGTGTATTTCCAACTGTGGAATTAGTGTCATTCAGAATGTGGGATTGGTGTAATTCCAACTGTGGAATTAGTGTCATTCAGAATGTGGGATTGGTGTAATTCTAACTGTGGAATTAATGTAACTCAGACTGTGGAATTAGTGTAACTCAGACTGTGAGATTAGTGTAATTCCATCTGTGGAATTAGTGTAACTCAGACTGTGAGATTAGTGTAATTCCAACTGTGGAATTAGTGTGACTCAGACTGTGGGATTAGTGTAACTCAGACTGTGAGATTAGTGTAATTCCAACTGTGGAATTAGTGTAACTCAGACTGTGAGATTAGTGTAACTCAGACTGTGAGATTAGTGTAATTCCAACTGTGGAATTAGTGTAACTCAGACTGTGAGATTAGTGTAATTCCAACTGTGGAATTAGTGTAACTCAGACTGTGAGATTATTGTAACTCAGACTGTGAGATTAGTGTAATTCCAACTGTGGAATTAGTGTAACTCAGACTGTGAGATTAGTGTAACTCAGACTGTGGAATTAGTGTAACTCAGACTGTGAGATTAGTGTAACTCAGACTGTGAGATTAGTGTATTTCCAACTGTGGAATTGGTGTCATTCAGACTGTGGAATTAGTGTAACTCAGACTGTGGGATTAGTGTAACTCAGACTGTGGAATTAGGGTATTTCCATCTGTGGAATTAGTGTAACTCAGACTGTGGAATTAGTGTAACTCAGACTGTGAGATTGGCGTAATTCCAACTGTGAGATTAGTGCAACTCAGACTGTGAGATTAGTGTATTTCCAACTGTGGAATTAGTGTCATTCAGACTGTGGAATTAGTGTAACTCAGACTGTGAGATTAGTGTAACTCAGACTGTGAGATTAGTGTAATTCCAACTGTGAGACTAGTGTAACTCAGACTGTGAGATTAGTGTATTTCCAACTGTGGAATTAATGTAACTCAGACTGTGGAATTAGTGTAACTCAGACTGTGAGATTAGTGTAACTCAGACTGTGGAATTAGTGTAACTCAGACTGTGAGATTAGTGTAACTCAGACTGTGAAATTAGTGTATTTCCAACTGTGGAATTAGTGTCATTCAGAATGTGGGATTAGTGTAACTCAGACTGTGGAATTAGTGTAACTCAGACTGTGAGATTAGTGTAACTCAGACTGTGGAATTAGTGTAACTCAGACTGTGAGATTAGTGTAACTCAGACTGCGAATTTAGTGTATTTCCAACTGTGGAATTAGTGTCATTCAGAATGTGGGATTGGTGTAATTCCAACTGTGGAATTAGTGTCATTCAGAATGTGGGATTGGTGTAATTCTAACTGTGGAATTAATGTAACTCAGACTGTGGAATTAGTGTAACTCAGACTGTGAGATTAGTGTAATTCCATCTGTGGAATTAGTGTAACTCAGACTGTGAGATTAGTGTAATTCCAACTGTGGAATTAGTGTGACTCAGACTGTGGGATTAGTGTAACTCAGACTGTGAGATTAGTGTAATTCCAACTGTGGAATTAGTGTAACTCAGACTGTGAGATTAGTGTAACTCAGACTGTGAGATTAGTGTAATTCCAACTGTGGAATTAGTGTAACTCAGACTGTGAGATTAGTGTAATTCCAACTGTGGAATTAGTGTAACTCAGACTGTGAGATTATTGTAACTCAGACTGTGAGATTAGTGTAATTCCAACTGTGGAATTAGTGTAACTCAGACTGTGAGATTAGTGTAACTCAGACTGTGGAATTAGTGTAACTCAGACTGTGAGATTAGTGTAACTCAGACTGTGAAATTAGTGTATTTCCAACTGTGGAAATAGTGTCATTCAGAATGTGGGATTAGTGTAACTCAGACTGTGAGATTAGTGTAACACAGACTGTGAGATTAGTGTAATTCCAACTGTGGAATTAGTGAAACTCAGACTGTGAGATGAGTGTAATTCCGACTGTGGAATTAATGTAACTCAGACTGTGAGATTAGTGTAACTCGGACTGTGAGATTAGTGTAATTCCAACTGTGGAATTATTGTAACTCAGACTGTGAGATTAGTGTAACTCAGACTGTGAGGTTAGTGTAATTCCAACTGTGGAATTAGTGGAACTCAGACTGTGAGATTAGTGTAATTCCAACTGTGGAATTAGTGTAACTCAGACTGTGAGATTAGTGCAACTCAGACTGTGAGATTAGTGTACTTCCATCTGTGGAATTAGTGTAACTCAGACTGTGAGATTAGTGTAATTCCAACTGTGGAATTAGTGTGTCTCAGACTGTGGCATTAGTGTAACTCAGACTGTGAGATTAGTGCAATTCCAACTGTGGAATTAGTGTAACTCAAACTGTGAGATTAGTGTAACTCAGACTGTGAGATTAGTGTAACTCAGACTGTGAGATTAGTGTAATTCCAACTGTGGAATTAGTGTTATTCAGACTGTGGAATTAGTGTAACTCAGACTGTGAGATTAGTGTAATTCCAACTGTGAGATTAGTGTCATTCAGAATGTGGGATTAGTGTAACTCAGACTGTGGGATTAGTGTAACTCAGACTGTGAGATTAGTGTAACTCAGACTGTGAGATTAGTGTAATTCCAACTGTGGGATTAGTGCAACTCAGACTGCGAGATTAGTGTAACTCAGACTGCGAGATTAGTGTAACTCAAACTGTGAGATTAGTGTAACTCAGACTGTGAGATTAGTGTATTTCCAACTGTGGAATTAGTGCAAATCAGACTGTGAGAGTAGTGTAACTCAGACTGTGAGATTAGTATAATTCCAACCGTGGAATTAGTGTAACTCAGACTGTGAGATTAGTGTAATTCCAACTGTGAGATTAGTGTAACTCAGACTGTGAGATTAGTGTATTTCCAACTGTGGAATTGGTGTCATTCAGACTGTGGAATTAGTGTAACTCAGACTGTGGGATTAGTGTAACTCAGACTGTGGAATTAGGGTATTTCCAACTGTGGAATTAGTGTAACTCAGACTGTGGAATTAGTGTAACTCAGACTGTGAGATTGGCGTAATTCCAACTGTGAGATTAGTGTAACTCAGACTGTGAGATTAGTGTAATTCCAACTGTGGAATTAGTGTCATTCAGACTGTGGAATTAGTGTAACTCAGACTGTGAGATTAGTGTAACTCAGACTGTGAGATTAGTGTAATTCCAACTGTGAGACTAGTGTAACTCAGACTGTGAGATTAGTGTATTTCCAACTGTGGAATTAGTGTAACTCAGACTGTGGAATTAGTGTAACTCAGACTGTGAGATTAGTGTAACTCAGACTGTGGAATTAGTGTAACTCAGACTGTGAGATTAGTGTAACTCAGACTGTGAAATTAGTGTATTTCCAACTGTGGAATTAGTGTCATTCAGAATGTGGGATTAGTGTAACTCAGACTGTGGAATTAGTGTAGCTCAGACTGTGAGATTAGTGTAACTCAGACTGTGGAATTAGTGTAACTCAGACTGTGAGATTAGTGTAACTCAGACTGCGAATTTAGTGTATTTCCAACTGTGGAATTAGTGTCATTCAGAATGTGGGATTGGTGTAATTCCAACTGTGGAATTAGTGTCATTCAGAATGTGGGATTGGTGTAATTCTAACTGTGGAATTAATGTAACTCAGACTGTGGAATTAGTGTAACTCAGACTGTGAGATTAGTGTAATTCCATCTGTGGAATTAGTGTAACTCAGACTGTGAGATTAGTGTAATTCCAACTGTGGAATTAGTGTGACTCAGACTGTGGGATTAGTGTAACTCAGACTGTGAGATTAGTGTAATTCCAACTGTGGAATTAGTGTAACTCAGACTGTGAGATTAGTGTAACTCAGACTGTGAGATTAGTGTAATTCCAACTGTGGAATTAGTGTAACTCAGACTGTGAGATTAGTGTAATTCCAACTGTGGAATTAGTGTAACTCAGACTGTGAGATTATTGTAACTCAGACTGTGAGATTAGTGTAATTCCAACTGTGGAATTAGTGTAACTCAGACTGTGAGATTAGTGTAACTCAGACTGTGGAATTAGTGTAACTCAGACTGTGAGATTAGTGTAACTCAGACTGTGAAATTAGTGTATTTCCAACTGTGGAAATAGTGTCATTCAGAATGTGGGATTACTGTGACTCAGACTGTGAGATTAGTGCAACACTGACTGTGAGATTAGTGTAATTCCAACTGTGGAATTAGTGAAACTCAGACTGTGAGATTAGTGTAATTCCGACTGTGGAATTAATGTAACTCAGACTGTGAGATTAGTGTAACTCGGACTGTGAGATTAGTGTCATTCCAACTGTGGAATTATTGTAACTCAGACTGTGAGATTAGTGTAACTCAGACTGTGAGGTTAGTGTAATTCCAACTGTGGAATTAGTGGAACTCAGACTGTGAGATTAGTGTAATTCCAACTGTGGAATTAGTGTAACTCAGACTGTGAGATTAGTGCAACTCAGACTGTGAGATTAGTGTACTTCCATCTGTGGAATTAGTGTAACTCAGACTGTGAGATTAGTGTAATTCCAACTGTGGAATTAGTGTGTCTCAGACTGTGGCATTAGTGTAACTCAGACTGTGAGATTAGTGTAATTCCAACTGTGGAATTAGTGTAACTCAAACTGTGAGATTAGTGTAACTCAGACTGTGAGATTAGTGTAATTCCAACTGTGGAATTAGTGTAACTAAGACTGTGAGATTAGTGTAATTCCAACTGTGGAATTAGTGTAACTCAGACTGTGAGATTAGTGTAACTCAGACTGTGAGATTAGTGTAATTCCAACTGTGGAATTAGTGTAACTCAGAATGTGAGATTAGTGTAACACAGACTGTGAGATTAGTGTAATTCCAACTGTGGAATTAGTGTAACTCAGACTGTGAGATTAGTGTAACTCAGACTGTGAGAATAGTGTATTTCTAACTGTGGAATTAGTGTAACTCAGACTGTGAGATTAGTGCAACTCAGACTGTGAGATTAGTGTAATTCCAACTGTGGAATTAGTGTAACTCAGACTGTGAGATTAGTGTAATTCCAACTGTGGAATTAGTGTAACTCAGACTGTGAGATTAGTGTAACTCAGAGTGTGAGATTAGTGTAATTCCAACTGTTGAATTAGTGTAACTCAGACTGTGAGATTAGTGTATTTCCAACTGTGGAATTAGTGTAACTCAGACTGTGAGATTAGTGTAACTCAGACTGTGAGATTAGTGTATTTCCAGATGTGGAATTAGTGTCATTCAGAATGTGGGATTAGTGTAACTCAGACTGTGGGATTAGTGTAACTCAGACTGTGAGATTAGTGTAATTCCAACTGTGGAATTAGTGTCATTCAGACTGTGGAATTAGTGTAACTCAGACTGTGAGATTAGTGTAATTCCAACTGTGAGATTAGTGTCATTCAGAATGTGGGATAAGTGTAACTCAGACTGTGGGATTAGTGTAACTTAGACTGTGAGATTAGTGTAACTCAGACTGTGAGATTAGTGTAATTCCAACTGTGGGATTAGTGCAACTCAGACTGCGAGATTAGTGTAACTCAGACTGCGAGATTAGTGTAACTCAAACTGTGAGATTAGTGTAACTCAGACTGTGAGATTAGTGTATTTCCAACTGTGGAATTAGTGCAACTCAGACTGTGAGAGTAGTGTAACTCAGACTGTGAGATTAGTATAATTCCAACCGTGGAATTAGTGTAACTCAGACTGTGAGATTAGTGTAATTCCAACTGTGAGATTAGTGTAACTCAGACTGTGAGATTAGTGTATTTCCAACTGTGGAATTGGTGTCATTCAGACTGTGGAATTAGTGTAACTCAGACTGTGGGATTAGTGTAACTCAGACTGTGGAATTAGGGTATTTCCAACTGTGGAATTAGTGTAACTCAGACTGTGGAATTAGTGTAACTCAGACTGTGAGATTGGCGTAATTCCAACTGTGAGATTAGTGTAACTCAGACTGTGAGATTAGTGTATTTCCAACTGTGGAATTAGTGTCATTCAGACTGTGGAATTAGTGTAACTCAGACTGTGAGATTAGTGTAACTCAGACTGTGAGATTAGTGTAATTCCAACTGTGAGACTAGTGTAACTCAGACTGTGAGATTAGTGTATTTCCAACTGTGGAATTAGTGTAACTCAGACTGTGGAATTAGTGTAACTCAGACTGTGAGATTAGTGTAACTCAGACTGTGGAATTAGTGTAACTCAGACTGTGAGATTAGTGTAACTCAGACTGTGAAATTAGTGTATTTCCAACTGTGGAATTAGTGTCATTCAGAATGTGGGATTAGTGTAACTCAGACTGTGGAATTAGTGTAACTCAGACTGTGAGATTAGTGTAACTCAGACTGTGGAATTAGTGTAACTCAGACTGTGAGATTAGTGTAACTCAGACTGCGAATTTAGTGTATTTCCAACTGTGGAATTAGTGTCATTCAGAATGTGGGATTGGTGTAATTCCAACTGTGGAATTAGTGTCATTCAGAATGTGGGATTGGTGTAATTCTAACTGTGGAATTAATGTAACTCAGACTGTGGAATTAGTGTAACTCAGACTGTGAGATTAGTGTAATTCCATCTGTGGAATTAGTGTAACTCAGACTGTGGAATTAGTGTAACTCAGACTGTGAGATTGGCGTAATTCCAACTGTGAGATTAGTGTAACTCAGACTGTGAGATTAGTGTATTTCCAACTGTGGAATTAGTGTCATTCAGACTGTGGAATTACTGTAACTCAGACTGTGAGATTAGTGTAACTCAGACTGTGAGATTAGTGTAATTCCAACTGTGAGACTAGTGTAACTCAGACTGTGAGATTAGTGTATTTCCAACTGTGGAATTAGTGTAACTCAGACTGTGGAATTAGTGTAACTCAGACTGTGAGATTAGTGTAACTCAGACTGTGGAATTAGTGTAACTCAGACTGTGAGATTAGTGTAACTCAGACTGTGAAATTAGTGTATTTCCAACTGTGGAATTAGTGTCATTCAGAATGTGGGATTAGTGTAACTCAGACTGTGGAATTAGTGTAACTCAGACTGTGAGATTAGTGTAACTCAGACTGTGGAATTAGTGTAACTCAGACTGTGAGATTAGTGTAACTCAGACTGCGAATTTAGTGTATTTCCAACTGTGGAATTAGTGTCATTCAGAATGTGGGATTGGTGTAATTCCAACTGTGGAATTAGTGTCATTCAGAATGTGGGATTGGTGTAATTCTAACTGTGGAATTAATGTAACTCAGACTGTGGAATTAGTGTAACTCAGACTGTGAGATTAGTGTAATTCCATCTGTGGAATTAGTGTAACTCAGACTGTGAGATTAGTGTAATTCCAACTGTGGAATTAGTGTGACTCAGACTGTGGGATTAGTGTAACTCAGACTGTGAGATTAGTGTAATTCCAACTGTGGAATTAGTGTAACTCAGACTGTGAGATTAGTGTAACTCAGACTGTGAGATTAGTGTAATTCCAACTGTGGAATTAGTGTAACTCAGACTGTGAGATTAGTGTAATTCCAACTGTGGAATTAGTGTAACTCAGACTGTGAGATTATTGTAACTCAGACTGTGAGATTAGTGTAATTCCAACTGTGGAATTAGTGTAACTCAGACTGTGAGATTAGTGTAACTCAGACTGTGAGATTAGTGTATTTCCAACTGTGGAATTAGTGTAACTCAGACTGTGAGATTAGTGCAACTCAGACTGTGAGATTAGTATAATTCCAACTGTGGAATTAGTGTAACTCAGATTGCGAGATTAGTGTAATTCCAACTGTGGAATTAGTGTAACTCAGACTGTGATATTAGTGTGACTCAGAGTGTGAGATTAGTGTAATTCCAACTGTTGAATTAGTGTAACTCAGACTGTGAGATTAGTGTATTTCCAACTGTGGAATTAGTGTAACTCAGACTGTGAGATTAGTGTAACTCAGACTGTGAGATTGGTGTAATTCCAACTATGAGATTAGTGTAACTCAGACTGTGAGATTAGTGTATTTCCAACTGTGGAATTAGTGTCATTCAGACTGTGGAATTAGTGTAACTCAGACTGTGAGATTAGTGTAACTCAGACTGTGAGATTAGTGTAATTCCAACTGTGAGACTAGTGTAACTCAGACTGTGAGATTAGTGTATTTCCAACTGTGGAATTAGTGTAACTCAGACTGTGGAATTAGTGTAACTCAGACTGTGAGATTAGTGTAACTCAGACTGTGGAATTAGTGTAACTCAGACTGTGAGATTAGTGTAACTCAGACTGTGAAATTAGTGTATTTCCAACTGTGGAATTAGTGTCATTCAGAATGTGGGATTAGTGTAACTCAGACTGTGGAATTAGTGTAACTCAGACTGTGAGATTAGTGTAACTCAGACTGTGGAATTAGTGTAACTCAGACTATGAGATTAGTGTAACTCAGACTGCGAATTTAGTGTATTTCCAACTGTGGAATTAGTATCATTCAGAATGTGGGATTGGTGTAATTCCAACTGTGGAATTAGTGTAACTCAGACTGTGAGATTAGTGTATTTCCAACTGTGGAATTAGTGTAACTCAGACTGTGAGATTAGTGTAACTCAGACTGTGAGATTAGTGTAACTCAGACTGTGAGATTAGTGTATTTCCAACTGTGGAATTAGTGTAACTCAGACTGTGAGATTAGTGTAACTCAGACTGTGAGATTAGTGTAACTCAGACTGTGAGATTAGTGTATTTCCAGCTGTGGAATTAGTGTCATTCAGAATGTGGGATTAGTGTAACTCAGACTGTGGGATTAGTGTAACTCAGACTGTGAGATTAGTGTAATTCCAACTGTGAGATTAGTGTCATTCAGAATGTGGGATTAGTGTAACTCAGACTGTGGGATTAGTGTAACTCAGACTGTGAGATTAGTGTAACTCAGACGGTGAGATTAGTGTAATTCCAACTGTGGGATTAGTGTAACTCAGACTGTGAGATTAGTGTAACTCAGACTGTGAGATTAGTGTAACTCAGACTGTGAGATTAGTGTATTTGCAAATGTGGAATTAGTGTAACTCAGACTGTGAGAGTAGTGTAACTCAGACTGTGAGATTAGTATAATTCCAACCGTGGAATTAGTGTAACTCAGACTGTGAGATTAGTGTAATTCCAACTGTGAGATTAGTGTAACTCAGACTGTGAGATTAGTGTATTTCCAACTGTGGAATTAGTGTCATTCAGACTGTGGAATTAGTGTAACTCAGACTGTGGTATTAGTGTAACTCAGTCTGTGGAATTAGGGTATTTCCAACTGTGGAATTAGTGTAACTCAGACTGTGAGATTAGTGTAATTCCAACTGTGAGATTAGTGTAACTCAGACTGTGAGATTAGTGTATTTCCAACTGTGGAATTAGTGTCATTCAGACTGTGGAATTAGTGTAACTCAGACTGTGAGATTAGTGTAACTCAGACTGTGAGATTAGTGTAATTCCAACTGTGAGATTAGTGTATCTCAGACTGTGAGATTAGTGTATTTCCAACTGTGGAATTAGTGTAACTCAGACTGTGGAATTAGTGTAACTCAGACTGTGGAATTAGTGTAACTCAGACTGTGAGATTAGTGTAACTCAGACTGTGGAATTAGTGTAACTCAGACTGTGAGATTAGTGTAACTCAGACTGTGAAATTAGTGTATTTCCAACTGTGGAATTAGTGTCATTCAGAATGTGGGATTAGTGTAACTCAGACTGTGGAATTAGTGTAACTCAGACTGTGAGATTAGTGTAACTCAGACTGTGGAATTAGTGTAACACAGACTGTGAGATTAGTGTAACTCAGACTGCGAAATTAGTGTAACTCATACTGTGACATTGGTGTCATTCAGACTGTGGGATTAGTGTCATTCAGAATGTGGGATTGGTGTAATTCCAACTGTGGAATTAGTGTCATTCAGAATGTGGGATTGGTGTAATTCCAACTGTGGAATTAGTGTCATTCAGAATGTGGGATTGGTGTAATTCTAACTGTGGAATTAATGTAACTCAGACTGTGGAATTAGTGTAACTCAGACTGTGAGATTAGTGTAACTCAGACTGTGAGATTAGTGTAACTCAGACTGTGGAATTAGTGTAACTCAGACTGTGAGATTGGTGTCATTCAGACTGTGGGATTAGTGTCATTCAGAATGTGGGATTGGTGTAATTCCAACTGTGGAATTAGTGTAACTCAGACTCTGAGATTAGTGTCATTCAGACTGTGGGATTAGTGTAACTCAGACTGCGGGATTAGTGTAACTCAGACTGTGGAATTAGTGTAACTCAGACTGTGAGATGAGTGTAATTCCAACTGTGGAATTAGTGTCATTCAGAATGTGAGATTAGTGTAACTCAGACTGTGAGATTAGTGTAATTCAGACTGTGGGATTAGTGTAACTCAGACTGTGAGATTAGTGTAACTCAGACTGTGAGATTAGTGTAATCCCAACTGTGGAATTAATGTAACTCAGACTGTGAGATTAGTGTAACTCAGACTGTGGGATTGGTGTCATTCAGACTGTGAGATTAGTGTAACTCAGACTGTGAGATTAGTGTCATTCAGACTGTGGGATTAGTGTAACTCAGCCTGTGGGATTAGTGTAACTCAGACTGTGGAATTAGTGTAACTCAGACTGTGGGATTGGTGTCATTCAGACTGTGAGATTAGTGTAACTCAGACTGTGAGATTCGTGCCATTCAGACTGTGGGATCAGTGTAACTCAGACTGTGGGATTAGTGTAACTCAGACTGTGGAATTAGTGTAACTCAGACTGTGAGATTAGTGTAATTCCAACTGTGGAATTAGTGTCATTCAGACTGTGAGATTAGTGTAATTCCAACTGTGGAATTAGTGTAACTCAGACTGTGGGATTAGTGTAACTCAGACTGTGGAATTAGTGTAACTCAGACTGTGAGATTAGTGTAATTCCAATTGAGGAATTAATGTAACTCAGACTGTGGAATTAGTGTAATTCCAACTGTGGAATTAATGTAACTCAGACTGTGAGATTAGTGTAATTCCAACTGTGGAATTAGTGTAACTCAGACTGTGGGAATGGTGTAACTCAGACTGTGGGATTAGTGTAATTCCAACTGTGGAATTAATGTAACTCAGACTGTGAGATTAGTGTAACTCAGACTGTGGAATTAGTGCATTTCCAACTGTGGAATTAGTGTAACTCAGACTGTGGAATTAGTGTAACTCAGACTGTGAGATTAGTGTAATTCCAACTGTGAGATTAGTGTCATTCAGAATGTGGGATTAGTGTAACTCAGACTGTGGGATTAGTGTAAATCAGACTGTGAGATTGGTCTAATTCCAACTGTGGAATTAGTGTCATTCAGACTGTGGAATTAGTGTAACTCAGACTGTGAGATTAGTGTAATTCCAACTGTGAGATTAGTGTCATTCAGAATGTGGGATTAGTGTAACTCAGACTGTGAGATTAGTGTAACTCAGACTGTGAGATTAGTGTATTTCCAGCTGTGGAATTAGTGTCATTCAGAATGTGGGATTAGTGTAACTCAGACTGTGGGATTAGTGTAACTCAGACTGTGAGATTAGTGTAATTCCAACTGTGGAATTTGTGTCTTTCAGACTGTGGAATTAGTGTAACTCAGACTGTGAGATTAGTGTAATTCCAACTGTGAGATTAGTGTCATTCAGAATGTGGGATTAGTGTAACTCAGACTGTGGGATTAGTGTAACTCAGACTGTGAGATTAGTGTAACTCAGACGGTGAGATTAGTGTAATTCCAACTGTGGGATTAGTGTAACTCAGACTGTGAGATTAGTGTAACTCAGACTGTGAGATTAGTGTAACTCAGACTGTGAGATTAGTGTATTTCCAAATGTGGAATTAGTGTAACTCAGACTGTGAGAGTAGTGTAACTCAGACTGTGAGATTAGTATAATTCCAACCGTGGAATTAGTGTAACTCAGACTGTGAGATTAGTGTAATTCCAACTGTGAGATTAGTGTAACTCAGACTGTGAGATTAGTGTATTTCCAACTGTGGAATTAGTGTCATTCAGACTGTGGAATTAGTGTAACTCAGACTGTGGTATTAGTGTAACTCAGTCTGTGGAATTAGGGTATTTCCAACTGTGGAATTAGTGTAACTCAGACTGTGAGATTAGTGTAATTCCAACTGTGAGATTAGTGTAACTCAGACTGTGAGATTAGTGTATTTCCAACTGTGGAATTAGTGTCATTCAGACTGTGGAATTAGTGTAACTCAGACTGTGAGATTAGTGTAACTCAGACTGTGAGATTAGTGTAATTCCAACTGTGAGATTAGTGTAACTCAGACTGTGAGATTAGTGTATTTCCAACTGTGGAATTAGTGTAACTCAGACTGTGGAATTAGTGTAACTCAGACTGTGAGATTAGTGTAACTCAGACTGTGGAATTAGTGTAACTCAGACTGTGAGATTAGTGTAACTCAGACTGTGAAATTAGTGTATTTCCAACTGTGGAATTAGTGTCATTCAGAATGTGGGATTAGTGTAACTCAGACTGTGGAATTAGTGTAACTCAGACTGTGAGATTAGTGTAACTCAGACTGTGGAATTAGTGTAACACAGACTGTGAGATTAGTGTAACTCAGACTGCGAAATTAGTGTAACTCATACTGTGAGATTGGTGTCATTCAGACTGTGGGATTAGTGTCATTCAGAATGTGGGATTGGTGCAATTCCAACTGTGGAATTAGTGTCATTCAGAATGTGGGATTGGTGTAATTCCAACTGTGGAATTAGTGTCATTCAGAATGTGGGATTGGTGTAATTCTAACTGTGGAATTAATGTAACTCAGACTGTGGAATTAGTGTAACTCAGACTGTGAGATTAGTGTAACTCAGACTGTGAGATTAGTGTAACTCAGACTGTGGAATTAGTGTAACTCAGACTGTGAGATTGGTGTCATTCAGACTGTGGGATTAGTGTCATTCAGAATGTGGGATTGGTGTAATTCCAACTGTGGAATTAGTGTCATTCAGAATGTGGGATTGGTGTAATTCCAACTGTGGAATTAGTGTCATTCAGAATGTGGGATTGGTGTAATTCTAACTGTGGAATTAATGTAACTCAGACTGTGGAATTAGTGTAACTCAGACTGTGAGATTAGTGTAACTCAGACTGTGAGATTAGTGTAACTCAGACTGTGGAATTAGTGTAACTCAGACTGTGAGATTGGTGTCATTCAGACTGTGGGATTAGTGTCATTCAGAATGTGGGATTGGTGTAATTCCAACTGTGGAATTAGTGTAACTCAGACTCTGAGATTAGTGTCATTCAGACTGTGGGATTAGTGTAACTCAGACTGCGGGATTAGTGTAACTCAGACTGTGGAATTAGTGTAACTCAGACTGTGAGATGAGTGTAATTCCAACTGTGGAATTAGTGTCATTCAGAATGTGAGATTAGTGTAACTCAGACTGTGAGATTAGTGTAATTCAGACTGTGGGATTAGTGTAACTCAGACTGTGAGATTAGTGTAACTCAGACTGTGAGATTAGTGTAATCCCAACTGTGGAATTAATGTAACTCAGACTGTGAGATTAGTGTAACTCAGACTGTGGGATTGGTGTCATTCAGACTGTGAGATTAGTGTAACTCAGACTGTGAGATTAGTGTCATTCAGACTGTGGGATTAGTGTAACTCAGCCTGTGGGATTAGTGTAACTCAGACTGTGGAATTAGTGTAACTCAGACTGTGGGATTGGTGTCATTCAGACTGTGAGATTAGTGTAACTCAGACTGTGAGATTCGTGTCATTCAGACTGTGGGATCAGTGTAACTCAGACTGTGGGATTAGTGTAACTCAGACTGTGGAATTAGTGTAACTCAGACTGTGAGATTAGTGTAATTCCAACTGTGGAATTAGTGTCATTCAGACTGTGAGATTAGTGTAATTCCAACTGTGGAATTAGTGTAACTCAGACTGTGGGATTAGTGTAACTCAGACTGTGGAATTAATGTAACTCAGACTGTGAGATTAGTGTAATTCCAACTGTGGAATTAGTGTAACTCAGACTGTGGGAATGGTGTAACTCAGACTGTGGGATTAGTGTAATTCCAACTGTGGAATTAATGTAACTCAGACTGTGAGATTAGTGTAACTCAGACTGTGGAATTAGTGCATTTCCAACTGTGGAATTAGTGTAACTCAGACTGTGGAATTAGTGTAACTCAGACTGTGAGATTAGTGTAATTCCAACTGTGAGATTAGTGTCATTCAGAATGTGGGATTAGTGTAACTCAGACTGTGGGATTAGTGTAAATCAGACTGTGAGATTGGTGTAATTCCAACTGTGGAATTAGTGTCATTCAGACTGTGGAATTAGTGTAACTCAGACTGTGGTATTAGTGTAACTCAGTCTGTGGAATTAGGGTATTTCCAACTGTGGAATTAGTGTCATTCAGACTGTGAGATTAGTGTAATTCCAATTGAGGAATTAATGTAACTCAGACTGTGGAATTAGTGTAATTCCAACTGTGGAATTAATGTAACTCAGACTGTGAGATTAGTGTAATTCCAACTGTGGAATTAGTGTAACTCAGACTGTGGGAATGGTGTAACTCAGACTGTGGGATTAGTGTAATTCCAACTGTGGAATTAATGTAACTCAGACTGTGAGATTAGTGTAACTCAGACTGTGGAATTAGTGCATTTCCAACTGTGGAATTAGTGTAACTCAGACTGTGGAATTAGTGTAACTCAGACTGTGAGATTAGTGTAATTCCAACTGTGAGATTAGTGTCATTCAGAATGTGGGATTAGTGTAACTCAGACTGTGGGATTAGTGTAAATCAGACTGTGAGATTGGTGTAATTCCAACTGTGGAATTAGTGTCATTCAGACTGTGGAATTAGTGTAACTCAGACTGTGGTATTAGTGTAACTCAGTCTGTGGAATTAGGGTATTTCCAACTGTGGAATTAGTGTAACTCAGACTGTGAGATTAGTCTAATTCCAACTGTGAGATTAGTGTAACTCAGACTGTGAGATTAGTGTATTTCCAACTGTGGAATTAGTGTCATTCAGACTGTGGAATTAGTGTAACTCAGACTGTGAGATTAGTGTAACTCAGACTGTGAGATTAGTGTAATTCCAACTGTGAGATTAGTGTAACTCAGACTGTGAGATTAGTGTATTTCCAACTGTGGAATTAGTGTAACTCAGACTGTGGAATTAGTGTAACTCAGACTGTGAGATTAGTGTAACTCAGACTGTGGAATTAGTGTAACTCAGACTGTGAGATTAGTGTAACTCAGACTGTGAAATTAGTGTATTTCCAACTGTGGAATTAGTGTCATTCAGAATGTGGGATTAGTGTAACTCAGACTGTGGAATTAGTGTAACTCAGACTGTGAGATTAGTGTAACTCAGACTGTGGAATTAGTGTAACACAGACTGTGAGATTAGTGTAACTCAGACTGCGAAATTAGTGTAACTCATACTGTGAGATTGGTGTCATTCAGACTGTGGGATTAGTGTCATTCAGAATGTGGGATTGGTGTAATTCCAACTGTGGAATTAGTGTCATTCAGAATGTGGGATTGGTGAAATTCCAACTGTGGAATTAGTGTCATTCAGAATGTGGGATTGGTGTAATTCTAACTGTGGAATTAATGTAACTCAGACTGTGAGATTAGTGTAACTCAGACTGTGAGATTAGTGTAACTCAGACTGTGAGATTAGTGTAACTCAGACTGTGGAATTAGTGTAACTCAGACTGTGAGATTGGTGTCATTCAGACTGTGGGATTAGTGTCATTCAGAATGTGGGATTGGTGTAATTCCAACTGTGGAATTAGTGTAACTCAGACTCTGAGATTAGTGTCATTCAGACTGTGGGATTAGTGTAACTCAGACTGCGGGATTAGTGTAACTCAGACTGTGGAATTAGTGTAACTCAGACTGTGAGATGAGTGTAATTCCAACTGTGGAATTAGTGTCATTCAGAATGTGAGATTAGTGTAACTCAGACTGTGAGATTAGTGTAATTCAGACTGTGGGATTAGTGTAACTCAGACTGTGAGATTAGTGTAACTCAGACTGTGAGATTAGTGTAATCCCAACTGTGGAATTAATGTAACTCAGACTGTGAGATTAGTGTAACTCAGACTGTGGGATTGGTGTCATTCAGACTGTGAGATTAGTGTAACTCAGACTGTGAGATTAGTGTCATTCAGACTGTGGGATTAGTGTAACTCAGCCTGTGGGATTAGTGTAACTCAGACTGTGGAATTAGTGTAACTCAGACTGTGGGATTGGTGTCATTCAGACTGTGAGATTAGTGTAACTCAGACTGTGAGATTCGTGTCATTCAGACTGTGGGATCAGTGTAACTCAGACTGTGGGATTAGTGTAACTCAGACTGTGGAATTAGTGTAACTCAGACTGTGAGATTAGTGTAATTCCAACTGTGGAATTAGTGTCATTCAGACTGTGAGATTAGTGTAATTCCAACTGTGGAATTAGTGTAACTCAGACTGTGGGATTAGTGTAACTCAGACTGTGGAATTAGTGTAACTCAGACTGTGAGATTAGTGTAATTCCAATTGAGGAATTAATGTAACTCAGACTGTGGAATTAGTGTAATTCCAACTGTGGAATTAATGTAACTCAGACTGTGAGATTAGTGTAATTCCAACTGTGGAATTAGTGTAACTCAGACTGTGGGAATGGTGTAACTCAGACTGTGGGATTAGTGTAATTCCAACTGTGGAATTAATGTAACTCAGACTGTGAGATTAGTGTAACTCAGACTGTGGAATTAGTGCATTTCCAACTGTGGAATTAGTGTAACTCAGACTGTGGAATTAGTGTAACTCAGACTGTGAGATTAGTGTAATTCCAACTGTGAGATTAGTGTCATTCAGAATGTGGGATTAGTGTAACTCAGACTGTGGGATTAGTGTAAATCAGACTGTGAGATTGGTGTAATTCCAACTGTGGAATTAGTGTCATTCAGACTGTGGAATTAGTGTAACTCAGACTGTGAGATTAGTGTAATTCCAACTGTGAGATTAGTGTCATTCAGAATGTGGGATTAGTGTAACTCAGACTGTGAGATTAGTGTAACTCAGACTGTGAGATTAGTGTATTTCCAGCTGTGGAATTAGTGTCATTCAGAATGTGGGATTAGTGTAACTCAGACTGTGGGATTAGTGTAACTCAGACTGTGAGATTAGTGTAATTCCAACTGTGGAATTTGTGTCTTTCAGACTGTGGAATTAGTGTAACTCAGACTGTGAGATTAGTGTAATTCCAACTGTGAGATTAGTGTCATTCAGAATGTGGGATTAGTGTAACTCAGACTGTGGGATTAGTGTAACTCAGACTGTGAGATTAGTGTAACTCAGACGGTGAGATTAGTGTAATTCCAACTGTGGGATTAGTGTAACTCAGACTGTGAGATTAGTGTAACTCAGACTGTGAGATTAGTGTAACTCAGACTGTGAGATTAGTGTATTTCCAAATGTGGAATTAGTGTAACTCAGACTGTGAGAGTAGTGTAACTCAGACTGTGAGATTAGTATAATTCCAACCGTGGAATTAGTGTAACTCAGACTGTGAGATTAGTGTAATTCCAACTGTGAGATTAGTGTAACTCAGACTGTGAGATTAGTGTATTTCCAACTGTGGAATTAGTGTCATTCAGACTGTGGAATTAGTGTATCTCAGACTGTGGTATTAGTGTAACTCAGTCTGTGGAATTAGGGTATTTCCAACTGTGGAATTAGTGTAACTCAGACTGTGAGATTAGTGTAATTCCAACTGTGAGATTAGTGTAACTCAGACTGTGAGATTAGTGTATTTCCAACTGTGGAATTAGTGTCATTCAGACTGTGGAATTAGTGTAACTCAGACTGTGAGATTAGTGTAACTCAGACTGTGAGATTAGTGTAATTCCAACTGTGAGACTAGTGTAACTCAGACTGTGAGATTAGTGTAATTCAGACTGTGGGATTAGTGTAACTCAGACTGTGAGATTAGTGTAACTCAGACTGTGAGATTAGTGTAATCCCAACTGTGGAATTAATGTAACTCAGACTGTGAGATTAGTGTAACTCAGACTGTGAGATTAGTGTAATTCCAACTGTGAGACTAGTGTAACTCAGACTGTGAGATTAGTGTAATTCAGACTGTGGGATTAGTGTAACTCAGACTGTGAGATTAGTGTAACTCAGACGGTGAGATTAGTGTAATTCCAACTGTGGGATTAGTGTAACTCAGACTGTGAGATTAGTGTAACTCAGACTGTGAGATTAGTGTAACTCAGACTGTGAGATTAGTGTATTTCCAAATGTGGAATTAGTGTAACTCAGACTGTGAGAGTAGTGTAACTCAGACTGTGAGATTAGTATAATTCCAACCGTGGAATTAGTGTAACTCAGACTGTGAGATTAGTGTAATTCCAACTGTGAGATTAGTGTAACTCAGACTGTGAGATTAGTGTATTTCCAACTGTGGAATTAGTGTCATTCAGACTGTGGAATTAGTGTATCTCAGACTGTGGTATTAGTGTAACTCAGTCTGTGGAATTAGGGTATTTCCAACTGTGGAATTAGTGTAACTCAGACTGTGAGATTAGTGTAATTCCAACTGTGAGATTAGTGTAACTCAGACTGTGAGATTAGTGTATTTCCAACTGTGGAATTAGTGTCATTCAGACTGTGGAATTAGTGTAACTCAGACTGTGAGATTAGTGTAACTCAGACTGTGAGATTAGTGTAATTCCAACTGTGAGACTAGTGTAACTCAGACTGTGAGATTAGTGTAATTCAGACTGTGGGATTAGTGTAACTCAGACTGTGAGATTAGTGTAACTCAGACTGTGAGATTAGTGTAATCCCAACTGTGGAATTAATGTAACTCAGACTGTGAGATTAGTGTAACTCAGACTGTGGGATTGGTGTCATTCAGACTGTGAGATTAGTGTAACTCAGACTGTGAGATTAGTGTCATTCAGACTGTGGGATTAGTGTAACTCAGCCTGTGGGATTAGTGTAACTCAGACTGTGGAATTAGTGTAACTCAGACTGTGAGATTGGTGTCATTCAGACTGTGAGATTAGTGTAACTCAGACTGTGAGATTCGTGTCATTCAGACTGTGGGATCAGTGTAACTCAGACTGTGGGATTAGTGTAACTCAGACTGTGGAATTAGTGTAACTCAGACTGTGAGATTAGTGTAATTCCAACTGTGGAATTAGTGTCATTCAGACTGTGAGATTAGTGTAATTCCAACTGTGGAATTAGTGTAACTCAGACTGTGGGATTAGTGTAACTCAGACTGTGGAATTAGTGTAACTCAGACTGTGAGATTAGTGTAATTCCAATTGAGGAATTAATGTAACTCAGACTGTGGAATTAGTGTAATTCCAACTGTGGAATTAATGTAACTCAGACTGTGAGATTAGTGTAATTCCAACTGTGGAATTAGTGTAACTCAGACTGTGGGAATGGTGTAACTCAGACTGTGGGATTAGTGTAATTCCAACTGTGGAATTAATGTAACTCAGACTGTGAGATTAGTGTAACTCAGACTGTGGAATTAGTGCATTTCCAACTGTGGAATTAGTGTAACTCAGACTGTGGAATTAGTGTAACTCAGACTGTGAGATTAGTGTAATTCCAACTGTGAGATTAGTGTCATTCAGAATGTGGGATTAGTGTAACTCAGACTGTGGGATTAGTGTAAATCAGACTGTGAGATTGGTGTAATTCCAACTGTGGAATTAGTGTCATTCAGACTGTGGAATTAGTGTAACTCAGACTGTGGTATTAGTGTAACTCAGTCTGTGGAATTAGGGTATTTCCAACTGTGGAATTAGTGTAACTCAGACTGTGAGATTAGTCTAATTCCAACTGTGAGATTAGTGTAACTCAGACTGTGAGATTAGTGTATTTCCAACTGTGGAATTAGTGTCATTCAGACTGTGGAATTAGTGTAACTCAGACTGTGAGATTAGTGTAACTCAGACTGTGAGATTAGTGTAATTCCAACTGTGAGATTAGTGTAACTCAGACTGTGAGATTAGTGTATTTCCAACTGTGGAATTAGTGTAACTCAGACTGTGGAATTAGTGTAACTCAGACTGTGAGATTAGTGTAACTCAGACTGTGGAATTAGTGTAACTCAGACTGTGAGATTAGTGTAACTCAGACTGTGAAATTAGTGTATTTCCAACTGTGGAATTAGTGTCATTCAGAATGTGGGATTAGTGTAACTCAGACTGTGGAATTAGTGTAACTCAGACTGTGAGATTAGTGTAACTCAGACTGTGGAATTAGTGTAACACAGACTGTGAGATTAGTGTAACTCAGACTGCGAAATTAGTGTAACTCATACTGTGAGATTGGTGTCATTCAGACTGTGGGATTAGTGTCATTCAGAATGTGGGATTGGTGTAATTCCAACTGTGGAATTAGTGTCATTCAGAATGTGGGATTGGTGTAATTCCAACTGTGGAATTAGTGTCATTCAGAATGTGGGATTGGTGTAATTCTAACTGTGGAATTAATGTAACTCAGACTGTGGAATTAGTGTAACTCAGACTGTGAGATTAGTGTAACTCAGACTGTGAGATTAGTGTAACTCAGACTGTGGAATTAGTGTAACTCAGACTGTGAGATTGGTGTCATTCAGACTGTGGGATTAGTGTCATTCAGAATGTGGGATTGGTGTAATTCCAACTGTGGAATTAGTGTCATTCAGAATGTGGGATTGGTGAAATTCCAACTGTGGAATTAGTGTCATTCAGAATGTGGGATTGGTGTAATTCTAACTGTGGAATTAATGTAACTCAGACTGTGGAATTAGTGTAACTCAGACTGTGAGATTAGTGTAACTCAGACTGTGAGATTAGTGTAACTCAGACTGTGGAATTAGTGTAACTCAGACTGTGAGATTGGTGTCATTCAGACTGTGGGATTAGTGTCATTCAGAATGTGGGATTGGTGTAATTCCAACTGTGGAATTAGTGTAACTCAGACTCTGAGATTAGTGTCATTCAGACTGTGGGATTAGTGTAACTCAGACTGCGGGATTAGTGTAACTCAGACTGTGGAATTAGTGTAACTCAGACTGTGAGATGAGTGTAATTCCAACTGTGGAATTAGTGTCATTCAGAATGTGAGATTAGTGTAACTCAGACTGTGAGATTAGTGTAATTCAGACTGTGGGATTAGTGTAACTCAGACTGTGAGATTAGTGTAACTCAGACTGTGAGATTAGTGTAATCCCAACTGTGGAATTAATGTAACTCAGACTGTGAGATTAGTGTAACTCAGACTGTGGGATTGGTGTCATTCAGACTGTGAGATTAGTGTAACTCAGACTGTGAGATTAGTGTCATTCAGACTGTGGGATTAGTGTAACTCAGCCTGTGGGATTAGTGTAACTCAGACTGTGGAATTAGTGTAACTCAGACTGTGGGATTGGTGTCATTCAGACTGTGAGATTAGTGTAACTCAGACTGTGAGATTCGTGTCATTCAGACTGTGGGATCAGTGTAACTCAGACTGTGGGATTAGTGTAACTCAGACTGTGGAATTAGTGTAACTCAGACTGTGAGATTAGTGTAATTCCAACTGTGGAATTAGTGTCATTCAGACTGTGAGATTAGTGTAATTCCAACTGTGGAATTAGTGTAACTCAGACTGTGGGATTAGTGTAACTCAGACTGTGGAATTAGTGTAACTCAGACTGTGAGATTAGTGTAATTCCAATTGTGGAATTAATGTAACTCAGACTGTGGAATTAGTGTAATTCCAACTGTGGAATTAATGTAACTCAGACTGTGAGATTAGTGTAATTCCAACTGTGGAATTAGTGTAACTCAGACTGTGGGAATGGTGTAACTCAGACTGTGGGATTAGTGTAATTCCAACTGTCGAATTAATGTAACTCAGACTGTGAGATTAGTGTAACTCAGACTGTGGAATTAGTGCATTTCCAACTGTGGAATTAGTGTAACTCAGACTGTGGAATTAGTGTAACTCAGACTGTGAGATTAGTGTAATTCCAACTGTGAGATTAGTGTCATTCAGAATGTGGGATTAGTGTAACTCAGACTGTGGGATTAGTGTAAATCAGACTGTGAGATTGGTGTAATTCCAACTGTGGAATTAGTGTCATTCAGACTGTGGAATTAGTGTAACTCAGACTGTGAGATTAGTGTAATTCCAACTGTGAGATTAGTGTCATTCAGAATGTGGGATTAGTGTAACTCAGACTGTGAGATTAGTGTAACTCAGACTGTGAGATTAGTGTATTTCCAGCTGTGGAATTAGTGTCATTCAGAATGTGGGATTAGTGTAACTCAGACTGTGGGATTAGTGTAACTCAGACTGTGAGATTAGTGTAATTCCAACTGTGGAATTTGTGTCTTTCAGACTGTGGAATTAGTGTAACTCAGACTGTGAGATTAGTGTAATTCCAACTGTGAGATTAGTGTCATTCAGAATGTGGGATTAGTGTAACTCAGACTGTGGGATTAGTGTAACTCAGACTGTGAGATTAGTGTAACTCAGACGGTGAGATTAGTGTAATTCCAACTGTGGGATTAGTGTAACTCAGACTGTGAGATTAGTGTAACTCAGACTGTGAGATTAGTGTAACTCAGACTGTGAGATTAGTGTATTTCCAAATGTGGAATTAGTGTAACTCAGACTGTGAGAGTAGTGTAACTCAGACTGTGAGATTAGTATAATTCCAACCGTGGAATTAGTGTAACTCAGACTGTGAGATTAGTGTAATTCCAACTGTGAGATTAGTGTAACTCAGACTGTGAGATTAGTGTATTTCCAACTGTGGAATTAGTGTCATTCAGACTGTGGAATTAGTGTAACTCAGACTGTGGTATTAGTGTAACTCAGTCTGTGGAATTAGGGTATTTCCAACTGTGGAATTAGTGTAACTCAGACTGTGAGATTAGTGTAATTCCAACTGTGAGATTAGTGTAACTCAGACTGTGAGATTAGTGTATTTCCAACTGTGGAATTAGTGTCATTCAGACTGTGGAATTAGTGTAACTCAGACTGTGAGATTAGTGTAACTCAGACTGTGAGATTAGTGTAATTCCAACTGTGAGATTAGTGTAACTCAGACTGTGAGATTAGTGTATTTCCAACTGTGGAATTAGTGTAACTCAGACTGTGGAATTAGTGTAACTCAGACTGTGAGATTAGTGTAACTCAGACTGTGGAATTAGTGTAACTCAGACTGTGAGATTAGTGTAACTCAGACTGTGAAATTAGTGTATTTCCAACTGTGGAATTAGTGTCATTCAGAATGTGGGATTAGTGTAACTCAGACTGTGGAATTAGTGTAACTCAGACTGTGAGATTAGTGTAACTCAGACTGTGGAATTAGTGTAACACAGACTGTGAGATTAGTGTAACTCAGACTGCGAAATTAGTGTAACTCATACTGTGAGATTGGTGTCATTCAGACTGTGGGATTAGTGTCATTCAGAATGTGGGATTGGTGTAATTCCAACTGTGGAATTAGTGTCATTCAGAATGTGGGATTGGTGTAATTCCAACTGTGGAATTAGTGTCATTCAGAATGTGGGATTGGTGTAATTCTAACTGTGGAATTAATGTAACTCAGACTGTGGAATTAGTGTAACTCAGACTGTGAGATTAGTGTAACTCAGACTGTGAGATTAGTGTAACTCAGACTGTGGAATTAGTGTAACTCAGACTGTGAGATTGGTGTCATTCAGACTGTGGGATTAGTGTCATTCAGAATGTGGGATTGGTGTAATTCCAACTGTGGAATTAGTGTCATTCAGAATGTGGGATTGGTGAAATTCCAACTGTGGAATTAGTGTCATTCAGAATGTGGGATTGGTGTAATTCTAACTGTGGAATTAATGTAACTCAGACTGTGGAATTAGTGTAACTCAGACTGTGAGATTAGTGTAACTCAGACTGTGAGATTAGTGTAACTCAGACTGTGGAATTAGTGTAACTCAGACTGTGAGATTGGTGTCATTCAGACTGTGGGATTAGTGTCATTCAGAATGTGGGATTGGTGTAATTCCAACTGTGGAATTAGTGTAACTCAGACTCTGAGATTAGTGTCATTCAGACTGTGGGATTAGTGTAACTCAGACTGCGGGATTAGTGTAACTCAGACTGTGGAATTAGTGTAACTCAGACTGTGAGATGAGTGTAATTCCAACTGTGGAATTAGTGTCATTCAGAATGTGAGATTAGTGTAACTCAGACTGTGAGATTAGTGTAATTCAGACTGTGGGATTAGTGTAACTCAGACTGTGAGATTAGTGTAACTCAGACTGTGAGATTAGTGTAATCCCAACTGTGGAATTAATGTAACTCAGACTGTGAGATTAGTGTAACTCAGACTGTGGGATTGGTGTCATTCAGACTGTGAGATTAGTGTAACTCAGACTGTGAGATTAGTGTCATTCAGACTGTGGGATTAGTGTAACTCAGCCTGTGGGATTAGTGTAACTCAGACTGTGGAATTAGTGTAACTCAGACTGTGGGATTGGTGTCATTCAGACTGTGAGATTAGTGTAACTGAGACTGTGAGATTCATGTCATTCAGACTGTGGGATTAGTGTAACTCAGACTGTGGGATTAGTGTAACTCAGACTGTGGAATTAGTGTAACTCAGACTGTGAGATTAGTGTAATTCCAACTGTGGAATTAGTGTCATTCAGACTGTGAGATTAGTGTAATTCCAACTGTGGAATTAGTGTAACTCAGACTGTGGGATTAGTGTAACTCAGACTGTGGAATTAGTGTAACTCAGACTGTGAGATTAGTGTAATTCCAATTGAGGAATTAATGTAACTCAGACTGTGGAATTAGTGTAATTCCAACTGTGGAATTAATGTAACTCAGACTGTGAGATTAGTGTAATTCCAACTGTGGAATTAGTGTAACTCAGACTGTGGGAATGGTGTAACTCAGACTGTGGGATTAGTGTAATTCCAACTGTGGAATTAATGTAACTCAGACTGTGAGATTAGTGTAACTCAGACTGTGGAATTAGTGCATTTCCAACTGTGGAATTAGTGTAACTCAGACTGTGGAATTAGTGTAACTCAGACTGTGAGATTAGTGTAATTCCAACTGTGAGATTAGTGTCATTCAGAATGTGGGATTAGTGTAACTCAGACTGTGGGATTAGTGTAAATCAGACTGTGAGATTGGTGTAATTCCAACTGTGGAATTAGTGTCATTCAGACTGTGGAATTAGTGTAACTCAGACTGTGAGATTAGTGTAATTCCAACTGTGAGATTAGTGTAACTCAGACTGTGAGATTAGTGTATTTCCAACTGTGGAATTAGTGTAACTCAGACTGTGGAATTAGTGTAACTCAGACTGTGAGATTAGTGTAACTCAGACTGTGGAATTAGTGTAACTCAGACTGTGAGATTAGTGTAATTCCAACTGTGGGATTAGTGTCGTTCAGAATGTGAGATTAGTGTAACTCAGACTGTGAGATTAGTGTAATTCAGACTGTGGGATTAGTGTAACTCAGACTGTGAGATTAGTGTAACTCAGACTGTGAGATTAGTGTAATTCCAACTGTGGAATTAATGTAACTCAGACTGTGAGATTAGTGTAACTCAGACTGTGGGATTGGTGTCATTCAGACTGTGAGATTAGTGTAACTCAGACTGTGGGGTTAGTGTCATTCCGACTGTGGGATTAGTGTAAATCAGACTGTGGAATTAGTGTAACTCAGACTGTGGGATTGGTGTCATTCAGACTGTGAGATTAGTGTAACTCAGACTCTGAGATTAGTGTCATTCAGACTGTGGGATTAGTGTAACTCAGACTGTGGGATTAGTGTAACTCAGACTGTGGAATTAGTGTAACTCAGACTGTGAGATTAGTGTAATTCCAACTGTGGAATTAGTGTCATTCAGACTGTGAGATTAGTGTAATTCCAACTGAGGAATTTATGTAACTCAGACTGTGGAATTAGTGTAATTCCAAATGTGGAATTAATGTAACTCAGACTGTGAGATTAGTGTAATTCCAACTGTGGAATTAGTGTAACTCAAGACTGTGGGAATGGTGTAACTCAGACTGTGGGATTAGTGTAATTCCAACTGAGGAATTAATGTAAATCAGACTGTGATATTAGTGCAATTCCAACTGTGGAATTAGTGTAACTCAGACTGTGGGATTGGTGTAACTCAGACTGTGGGATTAGTGTAATTCCAACTGTGGAATTAGTGTAACTCAGACTGTGAGATTAGTGTAATTCCAACTGTGGAATTAGTGTAACTCAGACTGTGACATTAGTGTAATTCCAACTGTGGAATTAGTGTCATTCAGACTGTGAGATTAGTGTAACTCAGACTGTGAGATTAGTGTAATTCCAACTGTGGAATTAATGTAACTCAGACTGTGAGATTAGTGTAACTCAGACTGTGGAATTCGTGTAACTCAGACTGTGGAATTAGTGTAACTCAGACTGTGAGATTATTGTAATTCCAACTGTGGAATTAGTGTCATTCAGAATGTGAGATCAGTGTAATTCCAACTGAGGAATTAATGTAACTCAGACTGTGGAATTAGTGTAATTCCAACTGTGGAATTAATGTAACTCAGACTGTGAGATTAGTGTAATTCCAACTGTGGAATTAGTGTAACTCAGACTGTGGGAATGGTGTAACTCAGACTGTGGGATTAGTGTAATTCCAACTGTGGAATTAATGTAACTCAGACTGTGAGATTAGTGTAATTCCAACTGTGGAATTAGTGTAACTCAGACTGTGGGATTGGTGTCACTCAGACTGTGGGATTAGTGTAATTCCAACTGTGGAATTAGTGTAACTCAGACTGTGAGATTAGTGTAATTCCAAATGTGGAATTAGTGTAACTCAGACTGTGACATTAGTGTAATTCCAACTGTGGAATTCGTGTCATTCAGACTGTGAGATTAGTGTAACTCAGACTGTGAGATTAGTGTAATTCCAACTGTGGAATTAATGTAACTCAGACTGTGAGATTAGTGTAACTCAGACTGTGGAATTAGTGCATTTCCAACTGTGCAATTAGTGTAACTCAGACTGTGGAATTAGTGTAACTCAGACTGTGAGATTAGTGTATTTCCAGCTGTGGAATTAGTGTCATTCAGAATGTGGGATTAGTGTAACTCAGACTGTGGGATTAGTGTAACTCAGACTGTGATATTAGTGTAATTCCAACTGTGGAATTAGTGTCATTCAGACTGTGGAATTAGTGTAACTCAGACTGTGAGATTAGTGTAATTCCAACTGTGAGATTAGTGTCATTCAGAATGTGGGATTAGTGTAACTCAGACTGTGGGATTAGTGTAACTCAGACTGTGAGATTAGTGTAACTCAGACTGTGAGATTAGTGCAATTCCAACTGTGGGATTAGTGAAACTCAGACTGTGAGATTAGTGTAACTCAGACTGTAAGATTATTGTATTTCCAACTGTGGAATTAGTGTAACTCAGACTGTGAGATTAGTGTCATTCAGACTGTGAGATTAGTATAATTCCAACTGTGGAATTAGTGTAACTCAGACTGTGAGATTAGTGTAATTCCAACTGTGAGATTAGTGTAACTCAGACTGTGAGATTAGTGTATTTCCAACTGTGGAATTAGTGTCAATCAGACTGTGGAATTAGTGTAACTCAGACTGTGGGATGTATGTAACTCAGACTGTGGAATTAGGGTATTTCCAACTGTGGAATTAGTGTAACTCAGACTGTGAGATTAGTGTAACTCAGACTGTGAGATTAGTATAATTCCAACTGTGACATTAGTGTAACTCAGAGTGTGAGATTAGTGTAATTCCAACTGTGAGATTAGTGTAACTCAGACTGTGAGATTAGTGTATTTCCAACTGTGGAATTAGTGTCATTCAGACTGTGGAATTAGTGTAACTCAGAATGTGAGATTAGTGTTACTCAGACTGTGAGATTAGTGTAATTCCAACTGTGAGATTAGTGTAACTCAGACTGTGAGATTAGTGTAATTCCAACTGTGGAATTAGTGTCATTCAGAATGTGAGATTAGTGTAACTCAGACTGTGAGATTAGTGTAATTCAGACTGTGGGATTAGTGTAACTCAGACTGTGAGATTAGTGTAACTCAGACTGTGAGATTAGTGTAATCCCAACTGTGGAATTAATGTAACTCAGACTGTGAGATTAGTGTAACTCAGACTGTGGGATTGGTGTCATTCAGACTGTGAGATTAGTGTAACTCAGACTGTGAGATTAGTGTCATTCAGACTGTGGGATTAGTGTAACTCAGCCTGTGGGATTAGTGTAACTCAGACTGTGGAATTAGTGTAACTCAGACTGTGGGATTGGTGTCATTCAGACTGTGAGATTAGTGTAACTCAGACTGTGAGATTCGTGTCATTCAGACTGTGGGATTAGTGTAACTCAGACTGTGGGATTAGTGTAACTCAGACTGTGGAATTAGTGTAACTCAGACTGTGAGATTAGTGTAATTCCAACTGTGGAATTAGTGTCATTCAGACTGTGAGATTAGTGTAATTCCAACTGTGGAATTAGTGTAACTCAGACTGTGGGATTAGTGTAACTCAGACTGTGGAATTAGTGTAACTCAGACTGTGAGATTAGTGTAATTCCAATTGAGGAATTAATGTAACTCAGACTGTGGAATTAGTGTAATTCCAACTGTGGAATTAATGTAACTCAGACTGTGAGATTAGTGTAATTCCAACTGTGGAATTAGTGTAACTCAGACTGTGGGAATGGTGTAACTCAGACTGTGGGATTAGTGTAATTCCAACTGTGGAATTAATGTAACTCAGACTGTGAGATTAGTGTAACTCAGACTGTGGAATTAGTGCATTTCCAACTGTGGAATTAGTGTAACTCAGACTGTGAGATTAGTGTAATTCCAACTGTGAGATTAGTGTCATTCAGAATGTGGGATTAGTGTAACTCAGACTGTGGGATTAGTGTAACTCAGACTGTGAGATTAGAGTAACTCAGACTGTGAGATTAGTGTAATTCCAACTGTGGGATTAGTGTAACTCAGACTGTGAGATTAGTGTAACTCAGACTGTGAGATTAGTGTATTTCCAACTGTGGAATTAGTGTAACTCAGACTGTGAGATTAGTGTAACTCAGACTGTGTGATTAGTATAATTCCAACAGTGGAATTAGTGTAACTCAGACTGTGAGATTAGTGTAATTCCAACTGTGAGATTAATGTAACTCAGACTGTGAGATTAGTGTATTTCCAACTGTGGAATTAGTGTCATTCAGACTGTGGAATTAGTGTAACTCAGACTGTGGAATTAGTGTAACTCAGACTGTGGAATTAGGGTATTTCCAACTGTGGAATTCGTGTAACTCAGACTGTGAGATTAGTGTAACTCAGACTGTGAGATTAGTGTAATTCCAACTGTGAGATTAGTGTAACTCAGACTGTGAGATTAGTGTATTTCCAACTGTGGAATTAGTGTAACTCAGACTGTGGAATTAGTGTAACTCAGACTGTGAGATTAGTGTAACTCAGACTGTGGAATTAGTGTAACTCAGACTGTGAGATTAGTGTAATTCCAACTGTGGGATTAGTGTCGTTCAGAATGTGAGATTAGTGTAACTCAGACTGTGAGATTAGTGTAATTCAGACTGTGGGATTAGTGTAACTCAGACTGTGAGATTAGTGTAACTCAGACTGTGAGATTAGTGTAATTCAGACTGTGGGATTAGTGTAACTCAGACTGTGAGATTAGTGTAACTCAGACTGTGGGATTAGTGTAACTCAGACTGTGGGATTAGTGTAACTCAGACTGTGGAATTAGGGTATTTCCAACTGTGGAATTCGTGTAACTCAGACTGTGAGATTAGTGTAACTCAGACTGTGAGATTAGTGTAATTCCAACTGTGAGATTAGTGTAACTCAGACTGTGAGATTAGTGTATTTCCAACTGTGGAATTAGTGTAACTCAGACTGTGGAATTAGTGTAACTCAGACTGTGAGATTAGTGTAACTCAGACTGTGGAATTAGTGTAACTCAGACTGTGAGATTAGTGTAATTCCAACTGTGGGATTAGTGTCGTTCAGAATGTGAGATTAGTGTAACTCAGACTGTGAGATTAGTGTAATTCAGACTGTGGTATTAGTGTAACTCAGACTGTGAGATTAGTGTAACTCAGACTGTGAGATTAGTGTAATTCCAACTGTGGAATTAATGTAACTCAGACTGTGAGATTAGTGTAACTCAGACTGTGGGATTGGTGTCATTCAGACTGTGAGATTAGTGTAACTCAGACTGTGAGATTAGTGTCATTCCGACTGTGGGATTAGTGTAAATCAGACTGTGGAATTAGTGTAACTCAGACTGTGGGATTGGTGTCATTCAGACTGTGGGATTAGTGTAACTCAGACTGTGGGATTAGTGTAACTCAGACTGTGGAATTAGTGTAACTCAGACTGTGAGATTAGTGTAATTCCAACTGTGGAATTAGTGTCATTCAGACTGTGAGATTAGTGTAATTCCAACTGAGGAATTTATGTAACTCAGACTGTGGAATTAGTGTAATTCCAAATGTGGAATTAATGTAACTCAGACTGTGAGATTAGTGTAATTCCAACTGTGGAATTAGTGTAACTCAAGACTGTGGGAATGGTGTAACTCAGACTGTGGGATTAGTGTAATTCCAACTGAGGAATTAATGTAAATCAGACTGTGATATTAGTGCAATTCCAACTGTGGAATTAGTGTAACTCAGACTGTGGGATTGGTGTAACTCAGACTGTGGGATTAGTGTAATTCCAACTGTGGAATTAGTGTAACTCAGACTGTGAGATTAGTGTAATTCCAACTGTGGAATTAGTGTAACTCAGACTGTGACATTAGTGTAATTCCAACTGTGGAATTAGTGTCATTCAGACTGTGAGATTAGTGTAACTCAGACTGTGAGATTAGTGTAATTCCAACTGTGGAATTAATGTAACTCAGACTGTGAGATTAGTGTAACTCAGACTGTGGAATTCGTGTAACTCAGACTGTGGAATTAGTGTAACTCAGACTGTGAGATTATTGTAATTCCAACTGTGGAATTAGTGTCATTCAGAATGTGAGATCAGTGTAATTCCAACTGAGGAATTAATGTAACTCAGACTGTGGAATTAGTGTAATTCCAACTGTGGAATTAATGTAACTCAGACTGTGAGATTAGTGTAATTCCAACTGTGGAATTAGTGTAACTCAGACTGTGGGAATGGTGTAACTCAGACTGTGGGATTAGTGTAATTCCAACTGTGGAATTAATGTAACTCAGACTGTGAGATTAGTGTAATTCCAACTGTGGAATTAGTGTAACTCAGACTGTGGGATTGGTGTCACTCAGACTGTGGGATTAGTGTAATTCCAACTGTGGAATTAGTGTAACTCAGACTGTGAGATTAGTGTAATTCCAAATGTGGAATTAGTGTAACTCAGACTGTGACATTAGTGTAATTCCAACTGTGGAATTCGTGTCATTCAGTCTGTGAGATTAGTGTAACTCAGACTGTGAGATTAGTGTAATTCCAACTGTGGAATTAATGTAACTCAGACTGTGAGATTAGTGTAACTCAGACTGTGGAATTAGTGCATTTCCAACTGTGCAATTAGTGTAACTCAGACTGTGGAATTAGTGTAACTCAGACTGTGAGATTAGTGTATTTCCAGCTGTGGAATTAGTGTCATTCAGAATGTGGGATTAGTGTAACTCAGACTGTGGGATTAGTGTAACTCAGACTGTGATATTAGTGTAATTCCAACTGTGGAATTAGTGTCATTCAGACTGTGGAATTAGTGTAACTCAGACTGTGAGATTAGTGTAATTCCAACTGTGAGATTAGTGTCATTCAGAATGTGGGATTAGTGTAACTCAGACTGTGGGATTAGTGTAACTCAGACTGTGAGATTAGTGTAACTCAGACTGTGAGATTACTGTATTTCCAACTGTGGAATTAGTGTAACTCAGACTGTGAGATTAGTGTAACTCAGACTGTGTGATTAGTATAATTCCAACAGTGGAATTAGTGTAACTCAGACTGTGAGATTAGTGTAATTCCAACTGTGAGATTAATGTAACTCAGACTGTGAGATTAGTGTATTTCCAACTGTGGAATTAGTGTCATTCAGACTGTGGAATTAGTGTAACTCAGACTGTGGAATTAGTGTAAATCAGACTGTGGAATTAGGGTATTTCCAACTGTGGAATTCGTGTAACTCAGACTGTGAGATTAGTGTAACTCAGACTGTGAGATTAGTGTAATTCCAACTGTGAGATTAGTGTAACTCAGACTGTGAGATTAGTGTATTTCCAACTGTGGAATTAGTGTAACTCAGACTGTGGAATTAGTGTAACTCAGACTGTGAGATTAGTGTAACTCAGACTGTGGAATTAGTGTAACTCAGACTGTGAGAATAGTGTAATTCCAACTGTGGGATTAGTGTAACTCAGACTGTGGGATTAGTGTAACTCAGACTGTGGGATTAGTGTAACTCAGACTGTGGAATTAGGGTATTTCCAACTGTGGAATTCGTGTAACTCAGACTGTGAGATTAGTGTAACTCAGACTGTGGGATTAGTGTAACTCAGACTGTGGGATTAGTGTAACTCAGACTGTGGAATTAGGGTATTTCCAACTGTGGAATTCGTGTAACTCAGACTGTGAGATTAGTGTAACTCAGACTGTGAGATTAGTGTAATTCCAACTGTGAGATTAGTGTAACTCAGACTGTGAGATTAGTGTATTTCCAACTGTGGAATTAGTGTAACTCAGACTGTGGAATTAGTGTAACTCAGACTGTGAGATTAGTGTAACTCAGACTGTGGAATTAGTGTAACTCAGACTGTGAGATTAGTGTAATTCCAACTGTGGGATTAGTGTCGTTCAGAATGTGAGATTAGTGTAACTCAGACTGTGAGATTAGTGTAATTCAGACTGTGGGATTAGTGTAACTCAGACTGTGAGATTAGTGTAACTCAGACTGTGAGATTAGTGTAATTCCAACTGTGGAATTAATGTAACTCAGACTGTGAGATTAGTGTAACTCAGACTGTGGGATTGGTGTCATTCAGACTGTGAGATTAGTGTAACTCAGACTGTGAGATTAGTGTCATTCCGACTGTGGGATTAGTGTAAATCAGACTGTGGAATTAGTGTAACTCAGACTGTGGGATTGGTGTCATTCAGACTGTGAGATTAGTGTAACTCAGACTCTGAGATTAGTGTCATTCAGACTGTGGGATTAGTGTAACTCAGACTGTGGGATTAGTGTAACTCAGACTGTGGAATTAGTGTAACTCAGACTGTGAGATTAGTGTAATTCCAACTGTGGAATTAGTGTCATTCAGACTGTGAGATTAGTGTAATTCCAACTGAGGAATTTATGTAACTCAGACTGTGGAATTAGTGTAATTCCAAATGTGGAATTAATGTAACTCAGACTGTGAGATTAGTGTAATTCCAACTGTGGAATTAGTGTAACTCAAGACTGTGGGAATGGTGTAACTCAGACTGTGGGATTAGTGTAATTCCAACTGAGGAATTAATGTAAATCAGACTGTGATATTAGTGCAATTCCAACTGTGGAATTAGTGTAACTCAGACTGTGGGATTGGTGTAACTCAGACTGTGGGATTAGTGTAATTCCAACTGTGGAATTAGTGTAACTCAGACTGTGAGATTAGTGTAATTCCAACTGTGGAATTAGTGTAACTCAGACTGTGACATTAGTGTAATTCCAACTGTGGAATTAGTGTCATTCAGACTGTGAGATTAGTGTAACTCAGACTGTGAGATTAGTGTAATTCCAACTGTGGAATTAATGTAACTCAGACTGTGAGATTAGTGTAACTCAGACTGTGGAATTCGTGTAACTCAGACTGTGGAATTAGTGTAACTCAGACTGTGAGATTATTGTAATTCCAACTGTGGAATTAGTGTCATTCAGAATGTGAGATCAGTGTAATTCCAACTGAGGAATTAATGTAACTCAGACTGTGGAATTAGTGTAATTCCAACTGTGGAATTAATGTAACTCAGACTGTGAGATTAGTGTAATTCCAACTGTGGAATTAGTGTAACTCAGACTGTGGGAATGGTGTAACTCAGACTGTGGGATTAGTGTAATTCCAACTGTGGAATTAATGTAACTCAGACTGTGAGATTAGTGTAATTCCAACTGTGGAATTAGTGTAACTCAGACTGTGGGATTGGTGTCACTCAGACTGTGGGATTAGTGTAATTCCAACTGTGGAATTAGTGTAACTCAGACTGTGAGATTAGTGTAATTCCAAATGTGGAATTAGTGTAACTCAGACTGTGACATTAGTGTAATTCCAACTGTGGAATTCGTGTCATTCAGACTGTGAGATTAGTGTAACTCAGACTGTGAGATTAGTGTAATTCCAACTGTGGAATTAATGTAACTCAGACTGTGAGATTAGTGTAACTCAGACTGTGGAATTAGTGCATTTCCAACTGTGCAATTAGTGTAACTCAGACTGTGGAATTAGTGTAACTCAGACTGTGAGATTAGTGTATTTCCAGCTGTGGAATTAGTGTCATTCAGAATGTGGGATTAGTGTAACTCAGACTGTGGGATTAGTGTAACTCAGACTGTGATATTAGTGTAATTCCAACTGTGGAATTAGTGTCATTCAGACTGTGGAATTAGTGTAACTCAGACTGTGAGATTAGTGTAATTCCAACTGTGAGATTAGTGTCATTCAGAATGTGGGATTAGTGTAACTCAGACTGTGGGATTAGTGTAACTCAGACTGTGAGATTAGTGTAACTCAGACTGTGAGATTAGTGCAATTCCAACTGTGGGATTAGTGAAACTCAGACTGTGAGATTAGTGTAACTCAGACTGTGAGATTATTGTATTTCCAACTGTGGAATTAGTGTAACTCAGACTGTGAGATTAGTGTCATTCAGAGTGTGAGATTAGTATAATTCCAACTGTGGAATTAGTGTAACTCAGACTGTGAGATTAGTGTAATTCCAACTGTGAGATTAGTGTAACTCAGACTGTGAGATTAGTGTATTTCCAACTCTGGAATTAGTGCCAATCAGACTGTGGAATTAGTGTAACTCAGACTGTGGGATGTATGTAACTCAGACTGTGGAATTAGGGTATTTCCAACTGTGGAATTAGTGTAACTCAGACTGTGAGATTAGTGTAACTCAGACTGTGAGATTAGTATAATTCCAACTGTGACATTAGTGTAACTCAGAGTGTGAGATTAGTGTAATTCCAACTGTGAGATTAGTGTAACTCAGACTGTGAGATTAGTGTATTTCCAACTGTGGAATTAGTGTCATTCAGACTGTGGAATTAGTGTAACTCAGACTGTGAGATTAGTGTTACTCAGACTGTGAGATTAGTGTAATTCCAACTGTGAGATTAGTGTAACTCAGACTGTGAGATTAGTGTATTTCCAACTGTGGAATTAGTGTAACTCAGACTGTGAGATTAGTGTAATTCAGACTGTGGGATTAGTGTAACTCAGACTGTGAGATTAGTGTAACTCTGACTGTGAGATTAGTGTAATTCCAACTCTGGAATTAATGTAACTCAGACTGTGAGATTAGTGTAACTCAGACTGTGGGATTAGTGTAACTCAGACTGTGGAATTAGTGTAACTCAGACTGTGGGATTGGTGTCATTCAGACTGTGAGATTAGTGTAACTCAGACTGTGAGATTAGTGTCATTCAGACTGTGGGATTAGTGTAACTCAGACTGTGGGATTAGTGTAACTCAGACTGTGGAATTAGTGTAACTCAGACTGTGAGATTAGTGTAATTCCAACTGTGGAATTAGTGTCATTCAGACTGTGAGATTAGTGTAATTCCAACTGAGGAATTTATGTAACTCAGACTGTGAGATTAGTGTAATTCCAACTGTGGAATTAGTGTAACTCAGACTGTGGGAATGGTGTAACTCAGACTGTGGGATTAGTGTAATTCCAACTGTGGAATTAATGTAACTCAGACTGTGAGATTAGTGTAATTCCAACTGTGGAATTAGTGTAACTCAGACTGTGGGAATGGTGTAACTCAGACTGTGGGATTAGTGTAATTCCAACTGTGGAATTAATGTAACTCAGACTGTGAGATTAGTGTAATTCCAACTGTGGAATTAGTGTAACTCAGACTGTGGGAATGGTGTAACTCAGACTGTGGGATTAGTGTAATTCGGACTGTGGAATTAGTGTAACTCAGACTGTGAGATTAGTGTAATTCCAACTGTGGAATTAGTGTCACTCAGACTGTGACATTAGTGTAATTCCAACTGTGGAATTAGTGTCATTCAGACTGTGAGATTAGTGTAACTCAGACTGTGAGATTAGTGTAATTCCAACTGTGGAATTAATGTAACTCAGACTGTGAGATTAGTGTAACTCAGACTGTGGAATTAGTGTAACTCAGACTGTGGAATTAGTGTAACTCAGACTGTGAGATTAGTGTAATTCCAACTGTGGAATTAGTGTCACTCAGACTGTGACATTAGTGTAATTCCAACTGTGGAATTAGTGTCATTCAGACTGTGAGATTAGTGTAACTCAGACTGTGAGATTAGTGTAATTCCAACTGTGGAATTAATGTAACTCAGACTGTGAGATTAGTGTAACTCAGACTGTGGAATTAGTGTAACTCAGACTGTGGAATTAGTGTAACTCAGACTGTGAGATTAGTGTAATTCCAACTGAGGAATTAATGTAACTCAGACTGTGCAATTAGTGTAATTCCAACTGTGGAATTAATGTAACTCAGACTGTGAGATTAGTGTTATTCCAACTGTGGAATTAGTGTAACTCAGTCTGTGGGAATGGTGTAACTCAGACAGTGGGATTAGTGTAATTCCAATTGTGGAATTAATGTAACTCAGACTGTGAGATTAGTGTAATTCCAACAGTGGAATTAGTGTAACTCAGACTGTGGGATTGGTGTAACTCAGACTGTGGGATTAGTGTAATTCCAACTGTGGAATTAGTGTAACTCAGACTGTGAGATTAGTGTAATTCCAAATGTGGAATTAGTGTAACTCAGACTGTGACATTAGTGTAATTGCAACTGTGGAATTAGTGTCATTCAGACTGTGAGATTAGTGTAACTCAGACTTGAGATTAGTGTAATTCCAACTGTGGAATTAATGTAACTCAGACTGTGAGATTAGTGTAACTCAGACTGTGAGATTAGTGTATTTCCAGCTGTGGAATTCGTGTCATTCAGAATGTGGGATTAGTGTAACTCAGACTGTGGGATTAGTGTAACTCAGACTGTGGGATTAGGGTAACTCAGACTGTGAGATTAGTGTAATTCCAACTATGGAATTAGTGTCATTCAGACTGTAGAATTAGTGTAACTCAGACTGTGAGATTAGTGTAATTCCAACTGTGAGATTAATGTCATTCAGAATGTGGGTTTAGTGTAACTCAGACTGTGGGATTAGTGTAACTCAGACTGTGAGATTAGTGTAACTCAGACTGTGAGATTAGTGTAATTCCAACTGTGGGATTAGTGAAACTCAGACTGTGAGATTAGTGTAACTCAGACTGTGAGATTATTGTATTTCCAACTGTGGAATTAGTGTAACTCAGACTGTGAGATTAGTGTCATTCAGACTGTGAGATTAGTATAATTCCAACTGGGAATTAGTGTAACTCAGACTGTGAGATTAGTGTAATTCCAACTGTGAGATTAGTGTAACTCAGACTGTGAGATTAGTGTATTTCCAACTGTGGAATTAGTGTCAATCAGAATGTGGAATTAGTGGAACTCAGACTGTGAGATTAGTGTAACTCAGACTGTGAGATTAGTGTAATTCCAACTGTGAGATTAGTGTAACTCAGACTGTGGGATTAGTGTATTTCCAACTGTGGAATTAGTGTAACTCAGACTGTGGAATTAGTGTAACTCAGACTGTGAGATTAGTGTAACTCAGACTGTGGAATTAGTGTAACTCAGACTGTGAGATTAGTGCAACTCAGACTGTGGAATTAGGGTATTTCCAACTGTGGAATTAGTGTAAATCAGACTGTGAGATTAGTGTAACTCAGACTGTGAGATTAGTATAATTCCAACTGTGAAATTAGTGTAACTCAGAGTGTGAGATTAGTGTAATTCCAACTGTGAGATTAGTGTAACTCAGACTGTGAGATTAGTGTATTTCCAACTGTGGAATTAGTGTCATTCAGACTGTGGAATTAGTGGAACTCAGACTGTGAGATTAGTGTAACTCAGACTGTGAGATTAGTGTAATTCCAACTGTGAGATTAGTGTAACTCAGACTGTAAGATTAGTGTATTTCCAACTGTGGAATTAGTGTAACTCAGACTGTGGAATTAGTGTAACTCAGACTGTGAGATTAGTGTAACTCAGACTGTGGAATTAGTGTAACTCAGACTGTGAGATTAGTGCAACTCAGACTGTGAAATTAGTGTATTTCCAACTGTGGAATTAGTGTCATTCAGAATGTGGGATTAGTGTAACTCAGACTGTGGAATTAGTGTAACTCAGACTGTGAGATTAGTGTAACTCAGACTGCGAAATTAGTGTATTTCCAACTGTGGAATTAGTGTCATTCAGAATGTGGGATTGGTGTAATTCCAACTGTGGAATTAGAGTCATTCAGAATGTGAGATTGGTGTAATTCTAACTGTGGAATTAATGTAACTCAGACTGTGGAATTAGTGTAACTCTGTCTGTGAGATTAGTATAACTCAGAATGTGAGATTAGTGTAACTCAGACTGTGGAATTAGTGTAACTCAGACTGTGAGATTGGTGTCATTCAGACTGTGGGATTAGTGTCATTCAGAATGTGGGATTGGTGTAATTCCAACTGTGGAATTAGTGTAACTCAGACTGTGAGATTAGTGTCATTCAGACTGTGGGATTAGTGTAACTCAGACTGTGGGATTAGTGTAACTCAGACTGTGGAATTAGTGTAACTCAGACTGTGAGATTAGTGTAATTCCAACTGTGGAATTAGTGTCATTCAGAATGTGAGATTAGTGTAACTCAGACTGTGAGATTAGTGTATTTCAGACTGTGGGATTAGTGTAACTCAGACTGTGAGATTAGTGTAACTCAGACTGTGAGATTAGTGTAATTCCAACTGTGGAATTAGTGTCACTCAGACTGTGACATTAGTGTAATTCCAACTGTGGAATTAGTGTCATTCAGACTGTGAGATTAGTGTAACTCAGACTGTGAGATTAGTGTAATTCCAACTGTGGAATTAATGTAACTCAGACTGTGAGATTAGTGTAACTCAGACTGTGGAATTAGTGTAACTCAGACTGTGGAATTAGTGTAACTCAGAATGTGAGATTATTGTAATTCCAACTGTGGAATTAGTGTCATTCAGAATGTGAGATCAGTGTAATTCCAACTGAGGAATTAATGTAACTCAGACTGTGGAATTAGTGTAATTCCAACTGTGGAATTAATGTAACTCAGACTGTGAGATCAGTGTAATTCCAACTGAGGAATTAATGTAACTCAGACTGTGGAATTAGTGTAATTCCAACTGTGGAATTAATGTAACTCTGACTGTGAGATTAGTGTAATTCCAACTGTGGAATTAGTGTAACTCAGTCTGTGGGAATGGTGTAACTCAGACAGTGGGATTAATGTAACTCAGACTGTGAGATTAGTGTAATTCCAACTGTGGAATTAGTGTAACTCAGTCTGTGGGAATGGTGTAACTCAGACAGTGGGATTAGTGTAATTCCAATTGTGGGATTAATGTAACTCAGACTGTGAGATTAGTGTAATTCCAACTGTGGAATTAGTGTAACTCAGACTGTGGGATTGGTGTAACTCAGACTGTGGGATTAGTGTAATTCCAACTGTGGAATTAGTGTAACTCAGACTGTGAGATTAGTGTAATTCCAAATGTGGAATTAGTGTAACTCAGACTGTGACATTAGTGTAATTGCAACTGTGGAATTAGTGTCATTCAGACTGTGAGATTAGTGTAACTCAGACTTGAGATTAGTGTAATTCCAACTGTGGAATTAATGTAACTCAGACTGTGAGATCAGTGTAACTCAGACTGTGAGATTAGTGTATTTCCAGCTGTGGAATTCGTGTCATTCAGAATGTGGGATTAGTGTAACTCAGACTGTGGGATTAGTGTAACTCAGACTGTGGGATTAGGGTAACTCAGACTGTGAGATTAGTGTAATTCCAACTGTGGAATTAGTGTCATTCAGACTGTGGAATTAGTGTAACTCAGACTGTGAGATTAGTGTAATTCCAACTGTGAGATTAATGTCATTCAGAATGTGGGATTAGTGTAACTCAGACTGTGGGATTAGTGTAACTCAGACTGTGAGATTAGTGTAACTCAGACTGTGAGATTAGTGTAATTCCAACTGTGGGATTAGTGAAACTCAGACTGTGAGATTAGTGTAACTCAGACTGTGAGATTATTGTATTTCCAACTGTGGAATTAGTGTAACTCAGACTGTGAGATTAGTGTCATTCAGACTGTGAGATTAGTATAATTCCAACTGTGGAATTAGTGTCACTCAGACTGTGAGATTAGTGTAATTCCAACTGTGAGATTAGTGTAACTCAGACTGTGAGATTAGTGTATTTCCAACTGTGGAATTAGTGTCAATCAGAATGTGGAATTAGTGGAACTCAGACTGTGAGATTAGTGTAACTCAGACTGTGAGATTAGTGTAATTCCAACTGTGAGATTAGTGTAACTCAGACTGTGAGATTAGTGTATTTCCAACTGTGGAATTAGTGTAACTCAGACTGTGGAATTAGTGTAACTCAGACTGTGAGATTAGTGTAACTCAGACTGTGTGATTAGTGTAATTCCAACTGTGAGATTAGTGTAACTCAGACTGTGAGATTAGTGTATTTCCAACTGTGGAATTAGTGTCATTCAGACTGTGGAATTAGTGGAACTCAGACTGTGGAATTAGTGTAACTCAGACTGTGAGATTAGTGTAATTCCAACTGTGAGATTAGTGTAACTCAGACTGTGAGATTAGTGTATTTCCAACTGTGGAATTAGTGTAACTCAGACTGTGGAATTAGTGTAACTCAGACTGTGAGATTAGTGTAACTCAGACTGTGGAATTAGTGTAACTCAGACTGTGAGATTAGTGCAACTCAGACTGTGAAATTAGTGTATTTCCAACTGTGGAATTAGTGTCATTCAGAATGTGGGATTAGTGCAACTCAGACTGTGGAATTAGTGTAACTCAGACTGTGAGATTAGTGTAACTCAGACTGTGGAATTAGTGTAACTCAGACTGTGAGATTAGTGTAACTCAGACTGCGAAATTAGTGTATTTCCAACTGTGGAATTAGTGTCATTCAGAATGTGGGATTGGTGTAATTCCAACTGTGGAATTAGAGTCATTCAGAATGTGGGATTGGTGTAATTCTAACTGTGGAATTAATGTAACTCAGACTGTGGAATTAGTGTAACTCAGTCTGTGAGATTAGTACAACTCAGACTGTGAGATTAGTGTAACTCAGACTGTGGAATTAGTGTAACTCAGACTGTGAGATTGGTGTCATTCAGACTGTGGGATTAGTGTCATTCAGAATGTGGGATTGGTGTAATTCCAACTGTGGAATTAGTGTAACTCAGACTGTGAGATTAGTGTCATTCAGACTGTGGGATTAGTGTAACTCAGACTGTGGGATTAGTGTAACTCAGACTGTGGAATTAGTGTAACTCAGACTGTGAGATTAGTGTAATTCCAACTGTGGAATTAGTGTCATTCAGAATGTGAGATTAGTGTAACTCAGACTGTGAGATTAGTGTAATTCAGACTGTGGGATTAGTGTAACTCAGACTGTGAGATTAGTGTAACTCAGACTGTGAGATTAGTGCAATTCCAACTGTGGAATTAATGTAACTCAGACTGTGAGATTAGTGTAACACAGACTGTGGGATTGGTGTCATTCAGACTGTGAGATTAGTGTAACTCAGACTGTGAGATTAGTGTAACTCAGACTGTGAGATTAGTGTCATTCAGACTGTGGGATTAGTGTAACTCAGACTGTGGGATTAGTGTAACTCAGACTGTGGGATTGGTGTCATTCAGACTGTGAGATTAGTGTAACTCAGACTGTGAGATTAGTGTCATTCAGACTGTGGGATTAGTGTAACTCAGACTTTGGGATTAGTGTAACTCAGACTGTGGAATTAGTGTAACTCAGACTGTGAGATTAGTGTATTTCCAACTGTGGAATTAGTGTCATTCAGACTGTGAGATTAGTGTAATTCCAACTGAGGAATTTATGTAACTCAGACTGTGGAATTAGTGTAATTCCAACTGTGGAATTAATGTAACTCAGACTGTGAGATTAGTGTAATTCCAACTGTGGAATTAGTGTAACTCAGACTGTGTGAATGGTGTAACTCAGACTGTGGGATTAGTGTAATTCCAACTGTGGAATTAATGTAACTCAGACTGTGAGATTAGTGTAATTCCAACTGTGGAATTAGTGTAACTCAGACTGTGGGATTGGTGTAACTCAGACTGTGGGATTAGTGTAATTCCAACTGTGGAATTAGTGTAACTCAGACTGTGAGATTAGTGTAATTCCAACTGTGGAATTAGTGTAACTCAGACTGTGACATTAGTGTAATTCCAACTGTGGAATTAGTGTCATTCAGACTGTGAGATTAGTGTAACTCAGACTGTGAGATTAGTGTAATTCCAACTGTGGAATTAATGTAACTCAGACTGTGAGATTCGTGTAACTCAGACTGTGGAATTAGTGCATTTCCAACTGTGGAATTAGTGTAACTCAGACTGTGGAATTAGTGTAACTCAGACTGGGAGATTAGTGTAACTCAGACTGCGAAATTAGTGTATTTCCAACTGTGGAATTAGTGTCGTTCAGAATGTGGGATTGGTGTAATTCTAACTGTGGAGTTAAAGTAACTCAGACTGTGGAATTAGTGTAACTCTGACTGTGAGATTAGTGTAACTCAGATTGTGAGATTAGTGTAACTCAGACTGTGGAATTAGTGTAACTGAGACTGTGAGATGAGTGTCATTCAGACTGTGGGATTAGTGTAACTCAGACTGTGGGATTAGTGTAACTCAGCCTGTGGAATTAGTGTAACTCAGACTGTGAGATTAGTGTAATTCCAACTGTGGAATTAGTGTCATTCAGAATGTGAGATTAGTGTAACGCAGACAGTGAGATTAGTGTAATTCAGACTGTGGGATCAGTGTTACTCAGACTGTGAGATTAGTGTAACTCAGACTGTGAGATTAGTGTCATTCCAACTGTGGAATTAATGTAACTCAGACTGCGAGATTAGTGTAACTCAGACTGTGGGATTTGTGTCATTCAGACTGTGAGATTAGTGTAACTCAGACTGTGAGATTAGTGTCATTCAGACTGTGGGATTAGTGTAACTCAGCCTGTGGGATTAGTGTAACTCAGACTGTGGAATTAGTGTAACTCAGACTTTGAGATTAGTGTAATTCCAACTGTGGAATTTGTGTCATTCAGACTGTGAGATTAGTGTACCTCAGACTGTGAGATTAGTGTAATTCCAACTGTGGAATTAATGTAACTCAGACTGTGAGATTAGTGTAATTCCAACTGTGGAATTAGTGTAACTCAGACTGTGGGCTTGGTGTAACTCAGACTGTGGGATTAGTGTAATTCTTACTGTGGATTTAATGTAACTCAGACTGTGAGATTAGTGGAATTCCAACTGTGGAATTAGTGTAACTCAGACTGTGGGATTGGTGTAACTCAGACTGTGGGATTAGTGTAATTGAAAATGTGGAATTAATGTAACTCAGACTGTGGAATTAGTGTAATTCCAACTCTGGAATTAATGTAACTAAGACGGTGAGATTAGTGTATTTCCAACTGTGGAATTAGTGTCATTCAGACTGTGAGATTAGTGTAACTCAGACTGTGGAATTAGTGTAATTCCAACTGTGGAATTAGTGTAACTCAGACTGTGGGATTGTTGTAACTCAGACTGTGAGATTAGTGTAATTCCAACTGTGGAATTAATGTAACTCAGACTGTGGAATTAGTGTAATTCCAACTGTGGAATTAGTGTAACTCAGACTGTGGGATTAGTGTAATTCCAACTGTGGAATTAATGTAACTCAGACTGTGGAATTAGTGTAACTCAGACTGTGGGATTAGTGTAATTCCAACTGTGGAATTAATGTAACTCAGACTGTGGAATTAGTGTCACAGACTGTGAGATTAGTGTAATTCCAACTGTGGAATTAGTGTAACTCAGACTGTGGGATTGGTGTAACTCAGACTGTGGGATTATTGTAACTCAGACTGTGAGATTAGTGTAATTCCAACTGTGGAATTAGTGTAATTCAGACTGTGGAATTAGTGTAACTCAGACTGTGGGATTGGTGTAACACAGACTGTGAGATTAGTGTAATTCCAACTGTGGAATTAGTATAATTCAGACTGTGGGATTGGTGTAACTCAGACTGTGGGATTAGTGTAACTCAGACTGTGAGATGAGTGTAATTCCAACTGTGGAATTAGTGTAACTCAGACTGTGGGATTGGTGTAACTCAGACTGTTGGATTAGTGTAACTCAGACTGTGAGTTGAGTGTAATTCCAACTGTGGAATTAGTGTAATTCAGACTGTGGAATTTGTGTAACTCAGACTGTGGGATTGGTGTAATTCCAACTGTGGAATTAATGTAACTCAGACTATGGGATTGGTGTAACTCAGACTGTGAGATTAGTGTAATTCCAACTGTGGAATTAATGTAACTCAGACTGTGGAATTAGTGTAACTCAGACTGTGAGATTAGTGTAACTCAGACTGTGAGATTAGTGTAATTCCAACTGTGGAAATAGTGTAACTCAGACTGTGGAATTAGTGTAACTCAGACTGTGGAATTAATGTAATTCCAACTGTGGAATTAATGTAACTCACACTGTGGAATTAGTGTAACTCAGACTGTGAGATTAGTGTAATTCCAACTGTGAGATTAGTGTAATTCCAACTGTGAGATTAGTGTAACTGAGACTGTGAGATTAGTGTATTTCCAACTGTGGAATTAATGTAACTCAGACTGTGGAATTAGTGGAAATCAGACTGTGGGATTGGTGTAATTCCAACTGTGGAATTATTGTAACTCAGACTGTGAAATTAGTGTATTTCCAACTGTGGAACTAGTGTCATTCAGAATGTGGGATTAGTGTAACTCAGACTGTGGAATTAGTGTAACTCAGACTGTGAGATTAGTTAAACTCAGACTGTGGAATTAGTGTAACTCAGACTGTGAGATTAGTGTAACTCAGACTGCGAAATTAGTGTATTTCCAACTGTGGAATTAGTGTCATTCAGAATGTGGGATTGGTGTCATTCCAAATGTGGAATTAGTGTCATTCAGAATGTGGGATTGGTGTAATTCTAACTGTGGAATTAATGTAACTCAGACTGTGGAATTAGTGTAACTCAGTCTGTGAGATTAGTGTAACTCAGACTGTGAGATTAGTGTAACTCAGACTGTGGAATTAGTGTAACTCAGACTGTGAGATTGGTGTCATTCAGACTGTGGGATTCGTGTAATTCCAACTGTGGAATTAGTGTAACTCAGAATGTGGAAATAGTGTAACTCAGACTGTGGGATTAGTGTCATTCAGAATGTGGGATTGGTGTAATTCCAACTGTGGAATTAGTGTAACTCAGACTGTGAGATTAGTGTCATTCAGACTGTGGGATTAGTGTAATTCCAACTGTGGAATTAGTGTAACTCAGAATGTGGAAATAGTGTAACTCAGACTGTGAGATTAGTGTAATTCCAACTGTGGAATTAGTGTAACTCAGACTGTGAGATTAGTGTAACTCAGACTGTGAGATTAGTGTAATTCCAACTGTGGAATTAATGTAACTCACACTGTGGAATTAGAGTCATTCAGACTGTGAGATTAGTGTAACTCAGACTGTGGAATTAGTGTAACTCAGACTGTGGATTTACTGTAATTCCAACTGTGGAATTAATGTAACTCACACTGTGGAATTAGTGTCATTCAGACTGTGAGATTAGTGTAACTCAGACTGTGGAATTAGTGTAATTCCAACTGTGGAATTAGTGTAACTCAGACTGTGGGATTGGTGTAACTCAGACTGTGGGATTAGTGTAATTGAAAATGTGGAATTAATGTAACTCAGACTGTGAGATTAGTGTAATTCCAACTGTGGAATTAGTGTCATTCAGACTGTGAGATTAGTGTAACTCAGACTGTGGAATTAGTGTAATTCCAACTGTGGAATTAGTGTAACTCAGACTGTGGGATTGTTGTAACTCAGAATGTGAGATTAGTGTAATTCCAACTGTGGAATTAATGTAACTCAGACTGTGGAATTAGTGTAATTCCAACTGTGGAATTAGTGTCATTCAGAATGTGAGATTAGTGTAACTCAGACTGTGGAATTAGTGTAATTCCAAATGTGGAATTAGTGTAACTCAGACTGTGGGATTGTTGTAACTCAGACTGTGAGATTAGTGTAATTCCAACTGTGGAATTAGTGTAACACAGACTGTGGGATTAGTGTAATTCCAACTGTGGAATTAATGTAACTCAGACTGTGGAATTAGTGTAACTCAGACTGTGGGATTAGTGTAATTCCAACTCTGGAATTAATGTAACTCAGACTGTGAGATTAGTGTAATTCCAACTGTGGAATTAGTGTCATTCAGACTGTGAGATTAGTGTAACTCAGACTGTGGAATTAGTGTAACTCAGACTGTGGAATTAGTGTAATTCCAACTGTGGAATTAATGTAACTCAGACTGTGGGATTGTTGTAACTCAGAATGTGAGATTAGTGTAATTCCAACTGTGGAATTAATGTAACTCAGACTGTGGAATTAGTGTAATTCCAACTGTGGAATTAGTGTCATTCAGACTGTGAGATTAGTGTAACTCAGACTGTGGAATTAGTGTAATTCCAAATGTGGAATTAGTGTAACTCAGACTGTGGGATTGTTGTAACTCAGACTGTGAGATTAGTGTAATTCCAACTGTGGAATTAATGTAACTCAGACTGTGGAATTAGTGTAATTCCAACTGTGGAATTAGTGTAACACAGACTGTGGGATTAGTGTAATTCCAACTGTGGAATTAATGTAACTCAGACTGTGGAATTAGTGTAACTCAGACTGTGGGATTAGTGTAATTCCAACTCTGGAATTAATGTAACTCAGACTGTGAGATTAGTGTAATTCCAACTGTGGAATTAGTGTAACTCAGACTGTGAGATTGTTTTAACTCAGACTGTGAGATTAGTGTAATTCCAACTGTGGAATTAATGTAACTCAGACTGTGGAATTAGTGTAATTCCAACTGTGGAATTAGTGTAACTCAGACTGTGGGATTAGTGTAATTCCAACTGTGGAATTAATGTAACTCAGACTGTGGAATTAGTGTAACTCAGACTGTGGGATTAGTGTAATTCCAACTGTGGAATTAATGTAACTCAGACTGTGGAATTAGTGTAACAGACTGTGAGATTAGTGTAATTCCAACTGTGGAATTAGTGTAACTCAGAATGTGGGATTGGTGTAACTCAGACTGTGGGATTATTGTAACTCAGACTGTGGAATTAGTGTAATTCAGACTGTGGAATTAGTGTAATTCAGACTGTGGGATTGGTGTAACTCAGACTGTGGGATTAGTGTAACTCAGACTGTGAGATTAGTGTAATTCCAACTGTGGAATTAGTGTAATTCAGACTGTGGGATTGGTGTAACGCAGACTGTGAGATTAGTGTAATTCCAACTGTGGAATTAGTGTAATTCAGACTGTGGGATTGGTGTAACTCAGACTGTGGGATTAGTGTAACTCAGACTGTGAGATGAGTGTAATTCCAACTGTGGAATTAGTGTAATTCAGACTGTGGAATATGTGTAACTCAGACTGTGGGATTGGTGTAATTCCAACTGTGGAATTAGTGTAACTCAGACTATGGGATTGGTGTAACACAGACTGTGAGATTAGTGTAATTCCAACTGTGGAATTAATGTAACTCAGACTGTGAGATTAGTGTAACTCAGACTGTGAGATTAGTGTAACTCAGACTGTGAGATTAGTGTAATTCCAACTGTGGAATTAATGTAACTCAGACTGTGGAATTAGTGAAACTCAGACTGTGAGATTAGTGTAATTCCAACTGTGGAATTAGTGTAGCTCAGACTGTGGAATTAGTGTAACTCAGACTGTGAGATTAGTGTAATTCCAACTGTGGAATTAGTGTAATTCAGACTGTGGAATTAGTGTAACTCAGACTGTGGAATTAATGTAATTCCAACTGAGGAATTAGTGTAACTCAGACTGTGGGATTGGTGTAATTCCAACTGTGGAATTAGTGTAACTCAGACTGTGGGATTGGTGTAACTCAGACTGTGGGATTAGTGTAATTGAAAATGTGGAATTAATGTAACTCAGACTGTGAGATTAGTGTAATTCCAACTGTGGAATTAGTGTCATTCAGACTGTGAGATTAGTGTAACTCAGACTGTGGAATTAGTGTAATTCCAACTGTGGAATTAGTGTAACTCAGACTGTGGGATTGTTGTAACTCAGAATGTGAGATTAGTGTAATTCCAACTGTGGAATTAATGTAACTCAGACTGTGGAATTAGTGTAATTCCAACTGTGGAATTAGTGTCATTCAGACTGTGAGATTAGTGTAACTCAGACTGTGGAATTAGTGTAATTCCAAATGTGGAATTAGTGTAACTCAGACTGTGGGATTGTTGTAACTCAGACTGTGAGATTAGTGTAATTCCAACTGTGGAATTAGTGTAACACAGACTGTGGGATTAGTGTAATTCCAACTGTGGAATTAATGTAACTCAGACTGTGGAATTAGTGTAACTCAGACTGTGGGATTAGTGTAATTCCAACTCTGGAATTAATGTAACTCAGACTGTGAGATTAGTGTAATTCCAACTGTGGAATTAGTGTCATTCAGACTGTGAGATTAGTGTAACTCAGACTGTGGAATTAGTGTAACTCAGACTGTGGAATTAGTGTAATTCCAACTGTGGAATTAATGTAACTCAGACTGTGGGATTGTTGTAACTCAGAATGTGAGATTAGTGTAATTCCAACTGTGGAATTAATGTAACTCAGACTGTGGAATTAGTGTAATTCCAACTGTGGAATTAGTGTCATTCAGACTGTGAGATTAGTGTAACTCAGACTGTGGAATTAGTGTAATTCCAAATGTGGAATTAGTGTAACTCAGACTGTGGGATTGTTGTAACTCAGACTGTGAGATTAGTGTAATTCCAACTGTGGAATTAATGTAACTCAGACTGTGGAATTAGTGTAATTCCAACTGTGGAATTAGTGTAACACAGACTGTGGGATTAGTGTAATTCCAACTGTGGAATTAATGTAACTCAGACTGTGGAATTAGTGTAACTCAGACTGTGGGATTAGTGTAATTCCAACTCTGGAATTAATGTAACTCAGACTGTGAGATTAGTGTAATTCCAACTGTGGAATTAGTGTAACTCAGACTGTGAGATTGTTTTAACTCAGACTGTGAGATTAGTGTAATTCCAACTGTGGAATTAATGTAACTCAGACTGTGGAATTAGTGTAATTCCAACTGTGGAATTAGTGTAACTCAGACTGTGGGATTAGTGTAATTCCAACTGTGGAATTAATGTAACTCAGACTGTGGAATTAGTGTAACTCAGACTGTGGGATTAGTGTAATTCCAACTGTGGAATTAATGTAACTCAGACTGTGGAATTAGTGTAACAGACTGTGAGATTAGTGTAATTCCAACTGTGGAATTAGTGTAACTCAGAATGTGGGATTGGTGTAACTCAGACTGTGGGATTATTGTAACTCAGACTGTGGAATTAGTGTAATTCAGACTGTGGAATTAGTGTAATTCAGACTGTGGGATTGGTGTAACTCAGACTGTGGGATTAGTGTAACTCAGACTGTGAGATTAGTGTAATTCCAACTGTGGAATTAGTGTAATTCAGACTGTGGGATTGGTGTAACGCAGACTGTGAGATTAGTGTAATTCCAACTGTGGAATTAGTGTAATTCAGACTGTGGGATTGGTGTAACTCAGACTGTGGGATTAGTGTAACTCAGACTGTGAGATGAGTGTAATTCCAACTGTGGAATTAGTGTAATTCAGACTGTGGAATATGTGTAACTCAGACTGTGGGATTGGTGTAATTCCAACTGTGGAATTAGTGTAACTCAGACTATGGGATTGGTGTAACACAGACTGTGAGATTAGTGTAATTCCAACTGTGGAATTAATGTAACTCAGACTGTGAGATTAGTGTAACTCAGACTGTGAGATTAGTGTAACTCAGACTGTGAGATTAGTGTAATTCCAACTGTGGAATTAATGTAACTCAGACTGTGGAATTAGTGAAACTCAGACTGTGAGATTAGTGTAATTCCAACTGTGGAATTAGTGTAGCTCAGACTGTGGAATTAGTGTAACTCAGACTGTGAGATTAGTGTAATTCCAACTGTGGAATTAGTGTAATTCAGACTGTGGAATTAGTGTAACTCAGACTGTGGAATTAATGTAATTCCAACTGAGGAATTAGTGTAACTCAGACTGTGGGATTGGTGTAATTCCAACTGTGGAATTAGTGTAACTCAGACTATGGGATTGGTGTAACTCAGACTGTGGGATTGGTGTAATTCCAACTGTGGAATTAATGTAACTCAGACTGTGGAATTAGTGTAACTCAGACTGTGGGATTGGTGTAATTCCAACTGTGGAATTAATGTAACTCAGACTGTGAAATTAATGTAACTCAGACTGTGGAATTAGTGTAACTCAAACTGTGAGATTAGTGTAATTCCAACTGTGGAATTAGTGTAACTCAGACTGTGAGATTAGTGTAATTCCAACTGTGGAATTAGTGTAACTCAGACTGTGGAATTAGTGTAACTCAGACTGTGAGATTAGTGTAATTCCAACTGTGGAATTAGTGTAACTCAGACTGTGGAATTAGTGTAACTCAGACTGTGGAATTAGTGTAATTCCAACTGTGGAATTAATGTAACTCAGACTGTGGAATTAGTGTAACTCAGACTGTGAGATTAGTGTAATTCCAACTGTGGAATTAGTGTAACTCAGACTGTGAGATTCGTGTAACTCAGACTGTGCGATTAGTGTAACTCAGACTTTGACATTAGTGTAATTCCAACTGTGGAATTAGTGTAACTCAGACTGTGAGATTCGTGTAATTCCAACAGTGGAATTAGTGTAACTCAGACTGTGAGATTAGTGTAATTCCAACTGTGGAATTAGTGTAACTCAGACTGTGGGATTGGTGTAACTCAGACTGTGGGATTAGTGTAACTCAGACTGTGAGATGAGTGTAATTCCAACTGTGGAATTAGTGTAATTCAGACTGTGGAATATGTGTAACTCAGACTGTGGGATTGGTGTAATTCCAACTGTGGAATTAGTGTAACTCAGACTATGGGATTGGTGTAACACAGACTGTGAGATTAGTGTAATTCCAACTGTGGAATTAATGTAACTCAGACTGTGAGATTAGTGTAACTCAGACTGTGAGATTAGTGTAACTCAGACTGTGAGATTAGTGTAATTCCAACTGTGGAATTAATGTAACTCAGACTGTGGAATTAGTGAAACTCAGACTGTGAGATTAGTGTAATTCCAACTGTGGAATTAGTGTAACTCAGACTGTGGAATTAGTGTAACTCAGACTGTGAGATTAGTGTAATTCCAACTGTGGAATTAGTGTAATTCAGACTGTGGAATTAGTGTAACTCAGACTGTGGAATTAATGTAATTCCAACTGTGGAATTAGTGTAACTCAGACTGTGGGATTGGTGTAATTCCAACTGTGGATTTAGTGTAACTCAGACTATGGGATTGGTGTAACTCAGACTGTGGGATTGGTGTAATTCCAACTGTGGAATTAATGTAACTCAGACTGTGGAATTAGTGTAACTCAGACTGTGGGATTGGTGTAATTCCAACTGTGGAATTAATGTAACTCAGACTGTGGAATTAATGTAACTCAGACTGTGGAATTAGTGTAACTCAGACTGTGAGATTAGTGTAATTCCAACTGTGGAATTAGTGTAACTCAGACTGTGAGATTAGTGTAATTCCAACTGTGGAATTAGTGTAACTCAGACTGTGGAATTAGTGTAACTCAGACTGTGAGATTAGTGTAATTCCAACTGTGGAATTAGTGTAACTCAGACTGTGGAATTAGTGTAACTCAGACTGTGGAATTAGTGTAATTCCAACTCTGGAATTAATGTAACTCAGACTGTGAGATTAGTGTAATTCCAACTGTGGAATTAGTGTCATTCAGACTGTGAGATTAGTGTAACTCAGACTGTGGAATTAGTGTAACTCAGACTGTGGAATTAGTGTAATTCCAACTGTGGAATTAATGTAACTCAGACTGTGGGATTGTTGTAACTCAGAATGTGAGATTAGTGTAATTCCAACTGTGGAATTAATGTAACTCAGACTGTGGAATTAGTGTAATTCCAACTGTGGAATTAGTGTCATTCAGACTGTGAGATTAGTGTAACTCAGACTGTGGAATTAGTGTAATTCCAAATGTGGAATTAGTGTAACTCAGACTGTGGGATTGTTGTAACTCAGACTGTGAGATTAGTGTAATTCCAACTGTGGAATTAATGTAACTCAGACTGTGGAATTAGTGTAATTCCAACTGTGGAATTAGTGTAACACAGACTGTGGGATTAGTGTAATTCCAACTGTGGAATTAATGTAACTCAGACTGTGGAATTAGTGTAACTCAGACTGTGGGATTAGTGTAATTCCAACTCTGGAATTAATGTAACTCAGACTGTGAGATTAGTGTAATTCCAACTGTGGAATTAGTGTAACTCAGACTGTGAGATTGTTTTAACTCAGACTGTGAGATTAGTGTAATTCCAACTGTGGAATTAATGTAACTCAGACTGTGGAATTAGTGTAATTCCAACTGTGGAATTAGTGTAACTCAGACTGTGGGATTAGTGTAATTCCAACTGTGGAATTAATGTAACTCAGACTGTGGAATTAGTGTAACTCAGACTGTGGGATTAGTGTAATTCCAACTGTGGAATTAATGTAACTCAGACTGTGGAATTAGTGTAACAGACTGTGAGATTAGTGTAATTCCAACTGTGGAATTAGTGTAACTCAGAATGTGGGATTGGTGTAACTCAGACTGTGGGATTATTGTAACTCAGACTGTGGAATTAGTGTAATTCAGACTGTGGAATTAGTGTAATTCAGACTGTGGGATTGGTGTAACTCAGACTGTGGGATTAGTGTAACTCAGACTGTGAGATTAGTGTAATTCCAACTGTGGAATTAGTGTAATTCAGACTGTGGGATTGGTGTAACGCAGACTGTGAGATTAGTGTAATTCCAACTGTGGAATTAGTGTAATTCAGACTGTGGGATTGGTGTAACTCAGACTGTGGGATTAGTGTAACTCAGACTGTGAGATGAGTGTAATTCCAACTGTGGAATTAGTGTAATTCAGACTGTGGAATATGTGTAACTCAGACTGTGGGATTGGTGTAATTCCAACTGTGGAATTAGTGTAACTCAGACTATGGGATTGGTGTAACACAGACTGTGAGATTAGTGTAATTCCAACTGTGGAATTAATGTAACTCAGACTGTGAGATTAGTGTAACTCAGACTGTGAGATTAGTGTAACTCAGACTGTGAGATTAGTGTAATTCCAACTGTGGAATTAATGTAACTCAGACTGTGGAATTAGTGAAACTCAGACTGTGAGATTAGTGTAATTCCAACTGTGGAATTAGTGTAGCTCAGACTGTGGAATTAGTGTAACTCAGACTGTGAGATTAGTGTAATTCCAACTGTGGAATTAGTGTAATTCAGACTGTGGAATTAGTGTAACTCAGACTGTGGAATTAATGTAATTCCAACTGAGGAATTAGTGTAACTCAGACTGTGGGATTGGTGTAATTCCAACTGTGGAATTAGTGTAACTCAGACTATGGGATTGGTGTAACTCAGACTGTGGGATTGGTGTAATTCCAACTGTGGAATTAATGTAACTCAGACTGTGGAATTAGTGTAACTCAGACTGTGGGATTGGTGTAATTCCAACTGTGGAATTAATGTAACTCAGACTGTGAAATTAATGTAACTCAGACTGTGGAATTAGTGTAACTCAAACTGTGAGATTAGTGTAATTCCAACTGTGGAATTAGTGTAACTCAGACTGTGAGATTAGTGTAATTCCAACTGTGGAATTAGTGTAACTCAGACTGTGGAATTAGTGTAACTCAGACTGTGAGATTAGTGTAATTCCAACTGTGGAATTAGTGTAACTCAGACTGTGGAATTAGTGTAACTCAGACTGTGGAATTAGTGTAATTCCAACTGTGGAATTAATGTAACTCAGACTGTGGAATTAGTGTAACTCAGACTGTGAGATTAGTGTAATTCCAACTGTGGAATTAGTGTAACTCAGACTGTGAGATTCGTGTAACTCAGACTGTGCGATTAGTGTAACTCAGACTTTGACATTAGTGTAATTCCAACTGTGGAATTAGTGTAACTCAGACTGTGAGATTTGTGTAATTCCAACAGTGGAATTAGTGTAACTCAGACTGTGAGATTAGTGTAATTCCAACTGTGGAATTAGTGTAACTCAGACTGTGGGATTGGTGTAACTCAGACTGTGGGATTAGTGTAACTCAGACTGTGAGATGAGTGTAATTCCAACTGTGGAATTAGTGTAATTCAGACTGTGGAATATGTGTAACTCAGACTGTGGGATTGGTGTAATTCCAACTGTGGAATTAGTGTAACTCAGACTATGGGATTGGTGTAACACAGACTGTGAGATTAGTGTAATTCCAACTGTGGAATTAATGTAACTCAGACTGTGAGATTAGTGTAACTCAGACTGTGAGATTAGTGTAACTCAGACTGTGAGATTAGTGTAATTCCAACTGTGGAATTAATGTAACTCAGACTGTGGAATTAGTGAAACTCAGACTGTGAGATTAGTGTAATTCCAACTGTGGAATTAGTGTAACTCAGACTGTGGAATTAGTGTAACTCAGACTGTGAGATTAGTGTAATTCCAACTGTGGAATTAGTGTAATTCAGACTGTGGAATTAGTGTAACTCAGACTGTGGAATTAATGTAATTCCAACTGTGGAATTAGTGTAACTCAGACTGTGGGATTGGTGTAATTCCAACTGTGGATTTAGTGTAACTCAGACTATGGGATTGGTGTAACTCAGACTGTGGGATTGGTGTAATTCCAACTGTGGAATTAATGTAACTCAGACTGTGGAATTAGTGTAACTCAGACTGTGGGATTGGTGTAATTCCAACTGTGGAATTAATGTAACTCAGACTGTGGAATTAATGTAACTCAGACTGTGGAATTAGTGTAACTCAGACTGTGAGATTAGTGTAATTCCAACTGTGGAATTAGTGTAACTCAGACTGTGAGATTAGTGTAATTCCAACTGTGGAATTAGTGTAACTCAGACTGTGGAATTAGTGTAACTCAGACTGTGAGATTAGTGTAATTCCAACTGTGGAATTAGTGTAACTCAGACTGTGGAATTAGTGTAACTCAGACTGTGGAATTAGTGTAATTCCAACTGTGGAATTAATGTAACTCAGACTGTGGAATTAGTGTAACTCAGACTGTGAGATTAGTGTAATTCCAACTGTGGAATTAGTGTAACTCAGACTGTGAGATTCGTGTAACTCAGACTGTGAGATTAGTGTAACTCAGACTTTGACATTAGTGTAATTCCAACTGTGGAATTAGTGTAACTCAGACTGTGAGATTCGTGTAATTCCAACAGTGGAATTAGTGTAACTCAGACTGTGAGATTAGTGTAATTCAGACTGTGGAATTAATGTAACACAGACTGTGGAATTAATGTAATTGCAACTGTGGAAATAGTGTAACTCAGACTGTGGGATTGGTGTAACTCAGACTGTGGGATTGGTGTAATTCCAACTGTGGAATTAATGTAACTCAGACTGTGGAATTAGTGGAACTCAGACTGTGGGATTAGTGTAATTCCAACTGTTGAATTAGTGTAACTCAGACTGTGGGATTGGTGTAATTCCAACTGTGGAATTAATGTAACTCAGACTGTGAGATTAGTGTAATTCCAACTGTGGAATTAGTGTAACTCAGACTGTGAGATTAGTGTAATTCCAACTGTGGAATTAGTGTAACTCAGACTGTGGAATTAGTGTAACTCAGACTGTGAGATTAGTGTAATTCCAACAGTGGAATTAGTGTAACTCAGACTGTGGAATTAGTGTAACTCAGACTGTGGAATTAGTGTAATTCCAACTGTGGAATTAATGTAACTCAGACTGTGGAATTAGTGTAACTCAGACTGTGAGATTAGTGTAATTCCAACTGTGGAATTAGTGTAACTCAGACTGTGAGATTCGTGTAACTCAGACTGTGAGATTAGTGTAACTCAGACTTTGACATTAGTGTAATTCCAACTGTGGAATTAGTGTAACTCAGACTGTGAGATTCGTGTAATTCCAACAGTGGAATTAGTGTAACACAGACTGTGAGATTAGTGTAATTCAGACTGTGGAATTAATGTAACTCAGACTGTGGGATTAGTGGAACTCAGACTGTGGGATTAGTGTAATTCCAACTGTTGAATTAGTGTAACTCAGACTGTGGGATTGGTGTAATTCCAACTGTGGAATTAATGTAACTCAGACTGTGAGATTAGTGTAATTCCAACTGTTGAATTAGTGTAACTCAGACTGTGGGATTGGTGTAATTCCAACTGTGGAATTAATGTAACTCAGACTGTGAGATTAGTGTAATTCCAACTGTGGAATTAGTGTAACTCAGACTGTGAGATTAGTATAATTCCAACTGTGGAATTAGTGTATCTCAGACTGTGGAATTAGTGCAACTCAGGCTGTGAGATTAGTGTAATTCCAACTGTGAAATTAGTGTAACTCAGACTGTGGAATTAGTGTAACTCAGACTGTGGAATTAGTGTAATTCCAACTGTGGAATTAATGTAATTCAGACTGTGGAATTCGTGTAACTCAGACTGTGAGATTAGTGTAACTCAGACTGTGAGATTAGTGGATATCAGACTGTGGAATTTGTGTAACTCAGACTGTGAGATTAGTGTAATTCCAACTGTGGAATTAGTGTAACTCAGACTGTGAGATTAGTGTAATTCCAACTGTGGAATTAGTGTAACTCAGACTGTGAGATTAGTGTAATTCCAACTGTGGAATTAGTGTCACTCAGACTGTGGAATTAGTGAATTTCCAACTGTGGAATTAGTGTAACTCAGACTGTGAGATTAGTGTAATTCCAACTGTGGAATTAGTGTAACTCAGACTGTGAGATTAGTGTAACACAGACTGTGAGATTAGTGTAATTCCAACTGTGGAATTAATGTAACTCAGACTGTGGAATTAGTGTAACTCAGACTGTGAGATTAGTGTAACTCAGACTGTGAGATTAGTGTAATTCCAACTGTGGAATTAATGTAACTCAGACTGTGGAATTAGTGGAACTCAGACTGTGAGATTAGTGTAATTCCAACTGTGGTATTAGTGTAACTCAGACTGTGAGATTAGTGTAATTCCAACTGTGGAATTAGTGTAACTCAGACTGTGGAAATAGTGTAACTCAGACTGTGAGATTAGTGTAATTCCAACTGTGGAATTAATGTAATTCCAACTGTGGAATTAATGTAACTCACACTGTGGAATTAGTGTAACTCAGACTGTGAGATTAGTGTAATACCAACTGTGGAATTAGTGTAACTCAGACTGTGAGATTAGTGTAATACCAACTGTGGAATTAGTGTAACTCAGACTGTGAGATTAGTGTAATTCAAACTGTGGAATTAGTGTAACTCAGATTGTGAGATTAGTGTAATTCCAACTGTGGAATTAGTGTAATTCAGACTGTGGAATTAGTGTAACTCAGACTGTGGAATTAATGTAATTCCAACTGTGGAATTAGTGTAACTCAGACTGTGGGATTGGTGTAATTCCAACTGTGGAATTAGTGCAACTCAGACTATGGGATTGGTGTAACTCAGACTGTGGGATTGGTGTAATTCCAACTGTGGAATTAATGTAACTCAGACTGTGGAATTAGTGTAACTCAGACTGTGGGATTGGTGTAATTCCAACTGTGGAATTAATGTAACTCAGACTGTGGAATTAATGTAACTCAGACTGTGGAATTAGTGTAACTCAGACTGTGAGATTAGTGTAATTCCAACTGTGGAATTAGTGTAACTCAGACTGTGAGATTAGTGTAATTCCAACTGTGGAATTAGTGTAACTCAGACTGTGGAATTAGTGTAACTCAGACTGTGAGATTAGTGTAATTCCAACTGTGGAATTAGTGTAACTCAGACTGTGGAATTAGTGTAACTCAGACTGTGGAATTAGTGTAATTCCAACTGTGGAATTAATGTAACTCAGACTGTGGAATTAGTGTAACTCAGACTGTGAGATTAGTGTAATTCCAACTGTGGAATTAGTGTAACTCAGTCTGTGAGATTCGTGTAACTCAGACTGTGAGATTAGTGTAATTCCAACTGTGGAATTAGTGTAACTCAGACTGTGAGATTCGTGTAATTCCAACAGTGGAATTAGTGTAACTCAGACTGTGAGATTAGTGTAATTCAGACTGTGGAATTAATGTAACTCAGACTGTGGAATTAATGTAATTGCAACTGTGGAAATAGTGTAACTCAGACTGTGGGATTGGTGTAACTCAGACTGTGGGATTGGTGTAATTCCAACTGTGGAATTAATGTAACTCAGACTGTGAGATTCGTGTAATTCCAACAGTGGAATTAGTGTAACTCAGACTGTGAGATTAGTGTAATTCAGACTGTGGAATTAATGTAACTCAGACTGTGGAATTAATGTAATTGCAACTGTGGAAATAGTGTAACTCAGACTGTGGAATTAGTGGAACTCAGACTGTGGGATTAGTGTAATTCCAACTGTTGAATTAGTGTAACTCAGACTGTGGGATTGGTGTCATTCCAACTGTGGAATTAATGTAACTCAGACTGTGAGATTAGTGTAATTCCAACTGTGGAATTAGTGTAACTCAAACTGTGAGATTAGTGTAATTCCAACTGTGGAATTAGTGTAACTCAGACTGTGGAATTAGTGTAACTCAGACTGTGAGATTAGTGTAATTCCAACTGTGGAATTAGTGTAACTCAGACTGTGGAATTAGTGTAACTCAGACTGTGGAATTAGTGTAATTCCAACTGTGGAATTAATGTAACTCAGACTGTGGAATTAGTGTAACTCAGACTGTGAGATTAGTGTAATTCCAACTGTGGAATTAGTGTAACTCAGACTGTGAGATTCGTGTAACTCAGACTGTGAGATTAGTGTAATTCCAACTGTGGAATTAGTGTAACTCAGACTGTGAGATTCGTGTAACTCAGACTGTGAGATTAGTGTAACTCAGACTTTGACATTAGTGTAATTCCAACTGTGGAATTAGTGTAACTCAGACTGTGAGATTCGTGTAATTCCAACAGTGGAATTAGTGTAACTCAGACTGTGAGATTAGTGTAATTCAGACTGTGGAATTAATGTAACTCAGACTGTGGAATTAATGTAATTGCAACTGTGGAAATAGTGTAACTCAGACTGTGGGATTGGTGTAACTCAGACTGTGGGATTGGTGTAATTCCAACTGTGGAATTAATGTAACTCAGACTGTGGAATTAGTGGAACTCAGACTGTGGGATTAGTGTAATTCCAACTGTTGAATTAGTGTAACTCAGACTGTGGGATTGGTGTAATTCCAACTGTGGAATTAATGTAACTCAGACTGTGAGATTAGTGTAATTCCAACTGTGGAATTAGTGTAACTCAGACTGTGGAATTCGTGTAACTCAGACTGTGAGATTAGTGTAATTCCAACTGTGGAATTAGTGTAATTCAGACTGTGGAATTAGTGTAACTCAGACTGTGGAATTAATGTAATTCCAACTGTGGAATTAGTGTAACTCAGACTGTGGGATTGGTGTAATTCCAACTGTGGAATTAGTGCAACTCAGACTATGGGATTGGTGTAACTCAGACTGTGGGATTGGTGTAATTCCAACTGTGGAATTAATGTAACTCAGACTGTGGAATTAGTGTAACTCAGACTGTGGGATTGGTGTAATTCCAACTGTGGAATTAATGTAACTCAGACTGTGGAATTAATGTAACTCAGACTGTGGAATTAGTGTAACTCAGACTGTGAGATTAGTGTAATTCCAACTGTGGAATTAGTGTAACTCAGACTGTGAGATTAGTGTAATGCCAACTGTGGAATTAGTGTAACTCAGACTGTGGAATTAGTGTAACTCAGACTGTGAGATTAGTGTAATTCCAACTGTGGAATTAGTGTAACTCAGACTGTGGAATTAGTGTAACTCAGACTGTGGAATTAGTGTAATTCCAACTGTGGAATTAATGTAACTCAGACTGTGGAATTAGTGTAACTCAGACTGTGAGATTAGTGTAATTCCAACTGTGGAATTAGTGTAACTCAGTCTGTGAGATTCGTGTAACTCAGACTGTGAGATTAGTGTAACTCAGACTTTGACATTAGTGTAATTCCAACTGTGGAATTAGTGTAACTCAGACTGTGAGATTCGTGTAATTCCAACAGTGGAATTAGTGTAACTCAGACTGTGAGATTAGTGTAATTCAGACTGTGGAATTAATGTAACTCAGACTGTGGAATTAATGTAATTGCAACTGTGGAAATAGTGTAACTCAGACTGTGGGATTGGTGTAACTCAGACTGTGGGATTGGTGTAATTCCAACTGTGGAATTAATGTAACTCAGACTGTGGAATTAGTGGAACTCAGACTGTGGGATTAGTGTAATTCCAACTGTTGAATTAGTGTAACTCAGACTGTGGGATTGGTGTCATTCCAACTGTGGAATTAATGTAACTCAGACTGTGAGATTAGTGTAATTCCAACTGTGGAATTTGTGTAACTCAAACTGTGAGATTAGTGTAATTCCAACTGTGGAATTAGTGTAACTCAGACTCTGGAATTAGTGTAACTCAGACTGTGAGATTAGTGTAATTCCAACTGTGGAATTAGTGTAACTCAGACTGTGGAATTAGTGTAACTCAGACTGTGGAATTAGTGTAATTCCAACTGTGGAATTAATGTAACTCAGACTGTGGAATTAGTGTAACTCAGACTGTGAGATTAGTGTAATTCCAACTGTGGAATTAGTGTAACTCAGACTGTGAGATTCGTGTAACTCAGACTGTGAGATTAGTGTAACTCAGACTTTGACATTAGTGTAATTCCAACTGTGGAATTAGTGTAACTCAGACTGTGAGATTCGTGTAATTCCAACAGTGGAATTAGTGTAACTCAGACTGTGAGATTAGTGTAATTCAGACTGTGGAATTAATGTAACTCAGACTGTGGAATTAATGTAATTGCAACTGTGGAAATAGTGTAACTCAGACTGTGGGATTGGTGTAACTCAGACTGTGGGATTGGTGTAATTCCAACTGTGGAATTAATGTAACTCAGACTGTGGAATTAGTGGAACTCAGACGGTGGGATTAGTGTAATTCCAACTGTTGAATTAGTGTAACTCAGAATGTGGGATTGGTGTAATTCCAACTGTGGAATTAATGTAACTCAGACTGTGAGATTAGTGTAATTCCAACTGTGGAATTAGTGTAACTCAGACTGTGGAATTAGTGTAACTCAGACTGTGAGATTAGTGTAATTCCAACTGTGAAATTAGTGTAACTCAGACTGTGGAATTAGTGTAACTCAGACTGTGGAATTAGTGTAATTCCAACTGTGGAATTAATGTAATTCAGACTGTGGAATTCGTGTAACTCAGACTGTGAGATTAGTGTAACACAGACTGTGAGATTAGTATAATTCCAACTGTGGAATTAGTGTATCTCAGACTGTGGAATTAGTGCAACTCAGACTGTGAGATTAGTGTAATTCCAACTGTGAAATTAGTGTAACTCAGACTGTGGAATTAGTGTAACTCAGACTGTGGAATTAGTGTAATTCCAACTGTGGAATTAATGTAATTCAGACTGTGGAATTCGTGTAACTCAGACTGTGAGATTAGTGTAACTCAGACTGTGAGATTAGTGGATATCAGACTGTGGAATTTGTGTAACTCAGACTGTGAGATTAGTGTAATTCCAACTGTGGAATTAGTGTAACTCAGACTGTGAGATTAGTGTAATTCCAACTGTGGAATTAGTGTAACTCAGACTGTGAGATTAGTGTAATTCCAACTGTGGAATTAGTGTCACTCAGACTGTGGAATTAGTGAATTTCCAACTGTGGAATTAGTGTAACTCAGACTGTGAGATTAGTGTAATTCCAACTGTGGAATTAGTGTAACTCAGACTGTGAGATTAGTGTAACTCAGACTGTGAGATTAGTGTAATTCCAACTGTGGAATTAATGTAACTCAGACTGTGGAATTAGTGTAACTCAGACTGTGAGATTAGTGTAACTCAAACTGTGAGATTAGTGTAATTCCAACTGTGGAATTAATGTAACTCAGACTGTGGAAATAGTGTAACTCAGACTGTGAGATTAGTGTAATTCCAACTGTGGAATTAGTGTAACTCAGACTGTGAGATTAGTGTAATTCCAACTGTGGAATTAGTGTAACTCAGACTGTGAGATTAGTGTAATTCCAACTGTGGAATTAGTGTAACTCAGACTGTGAGATTAGTGTAATTCCAACTGTGGAATTAGTGTAACTCAGACTGTGAGATTAGTGTAATTCCAACTGTGGAATTAGTGTAACTCAGACTGTGGAAATAGTGTAACTCAGACTGTGAGATTAGTGTAATTCCAACTGTGGAATTAGTGTAACTCAGACTGTGGAATTAGTGTAACTCAGACTGTGGAATTAATGTAATTCCAACTGTGGAATTAATGTAACTCACACTGTGGAATTAGTGTAACTCAGACTGTGAGATTAGTGCAATTCCAACTGTGGAATTAGTGTAACTCAGACTGTGGAATTAGTGTAACTCAGACTGTGGAATTAGTGTAATTCCAACTGTGGAATTAGTGTAACTCAGACTGTGGAATTAGTGTAACTCAGACTGTGGGATTGGTGTAATTCCAACTGTGGAATTAATGTAACTCAGACTGTGGAATTAGTGTAACTCAGACTGTGGGATTGGTGTAATTCCAACTGTGGAATTAATGTAACTCAGACTGTGGAATTAGAGTAACTCAGACTGTGAGATTAGTGTAATTCCAACTGTGGAATTAGTGTAACTAAGACTGTGAGATTAGTATAATTCCAACTGTGGAATTAGTGTAACTCAGACTGTGAAATTAGTGTAACTCAGACTGTGAGATTACTGTAATTCCAACTGTGGAATTAGTGTAACTCAGACTGTGAGATTAGTGTAATTCCAACTGTGGAATTAATGTAACTCAGACTGTGAGATTAGTGTAACTCAGACTGTGAGATTCGTGTAATTCCAACTGTGGAATTTGTGTAACTCAGACTGTGAGATTAGTGTAACTCAGACTGTGGAATTAGTGTAACTCAGACTGTGAGATTAGTGCAATTCCAACTGTGGAATTAGTGTAACTCAGACTGTGGAATTAGTGTAACTCAGACTGTGGAATTAGTGTAATTCCAACTGTGGAATTAGTGTAACTCAGACTGTGGAATTAGTGTAACTAAGACTGTGGAATTAGTGTAACTAAGACTGTGGAATTAGTGTAATTCCAACTGTGGAATTAGTGTAACTCAGACTGTGGAATTAGTGTAATTCCAACTGTGGAATTAGTGTAACTCAGACTGTGGAATTAGTGTAACTAAGACTGTGGAATTAGTGTAACTCAGACTGTGAGATTAGTGTAATTCCAACTGTGGAATTAGTGTAACTCAGACTGTGGAATTAGTGTAACTCAGACTGTGGAATTAGTGTAATTCCAACTGTGGAATTAGTGTAACTCAGACTGTGGAATTAGTGTAACTCAGACTGTGGAATTAGTGTAATTTCAACTGTGGAATTAGTGTAACTCTGACTGTGGAATTAGTGTAACTCAGACTGTGGGATTGGTGTAATTCCAACTGTGGAATTAATGTAACTCTGACTGTGGAATTAGTGTAACTCAGACTGTGGGATTGGTGTAATTCCAACTGTGGAATTAATGTAACTCAGACTGTGGAATTAGTGTAACTCAGACTCTGAGATGAGTGTAATTCCAACTGTGGAATTAGTGTAACTCAGACTGTGAGATTAGTGTAACTCAGACTGTGAGATTAGTGTAACTCAGACTGTGAGATTAGTGTAATTCCAACTGTGGAATTAGTGTAACTCAGACTGAGGGATTGGTGTGATTCCAACTGTGGAATTAATGTAACTCAGACTGTGGAATTAGTGTAACTCAGACTGTGGGATTGGTGTAATTCCAACTGTGGAATTAATGTAACTCAGACTGTGGAATTAGTGTAACTCAGACTGTGAGATTAGTGTAATTCCAACTGTGGAATTTGTGTAACTCAGACTGTGAGATTAGTGTAATTCCAACAGTGGAATTAGTGTAACTCAGACTGTGGAATTAGTGTAACTCAGACTGTGAGATAAGTGTAATTCCAACTGTGGAATTAGTGTAACTCAGACTGTGGAATTAGTGTAACTCAGACTGTGGAATTAGTGTAATTCCAACTGTGGAATTAATGTAACTCAGACTGTGAGATTAGTGTAACTCAGACTGTGAGATTAGTGTAACTCAGACTGTGGGATTGGTGTAATTCCAACTGTGGAATTAATGTAACTCAGACTGTGGAATTAGAGTAACTCAGACTGTGAGATTAGTGTAATTCCAACTGTGGAATTAATGTAACTCAGACTGTGGAATTAGAGTAACTCAGACTGTGAGATTAGTGTAATTCCAACTGTGGAATTAGTGTAACTAACACTGTGAGATTAGTATAATTCCAACTGTGGAATTAGTGTAACTCAGACTGTGGAATTAGTGTAATTCCAACTGTGGAATTAATGTAATTCAGACTGTGGAATTCGTGTAACTCAGACTGTGAGATTAGTGTAATTCCAACTGTGGAATTAGTGTAACTCAGACTGTGAGATTAGTGTAACTCAGACTGTGAGATTTGTGTAACTCAGACTGTGAGATTAGTGTAATTCCAACTGTGGAATTAGTGTTAATCAGACTCTGAGATTAGTGTAACTCAGACTGTGAAATTAGTGTAACTCAGACTGTGAGATTAGTGTAATTCCAACTGTGGAATTAGTGTAACTCAGACTGTGGGATTGGTGTAATTCCAACTGTGGAATTAATGTAACTCTGACTGTGGAATTAATGTAACTCTGACTGTGGAATTAATGTAACTCAGACTGTGGAATTAGTGTAACTCAGACTGTGAGATTAGTGTAATTCCAACTGTGGAATTAGTGTAACTCAGACTGTGAGATTAGTGTAATTCCAACTGTGGAATTAGTGTAACTCAGACTGTGGAATTAGTGTAACTCAGACTGTGAGATTAGTGTAATTCCAACTGTGGAATTAGTGTAACTCAGACTGTGAGATTAGTGTAATTCCAACTGTGGAATTAATGTAACTCAGACTGTGGAATTAGAGTAACTCAGACAGTGGAATTTGTGTAATTCCATCTGTGGAATTAATGTAACTCAGACTGTGGAATTAGTGTAATTCCAACTGTGGAATTAATGTAACTCAGACAGTGGAATTAGTGTTACTCAGACTGTGAGATTAGTGTAATTCCAACAGTTGAATTAGTGTAACTCAGACTGTGAGATCAGTGTAACTCAGACTGTGAGATTAGTGTAACTCAGAATGTGAGATTAGTATAATTCCAACTGTGGAATTAGTGTAACTCAGACTGTGAGATTCGTGTAATTCCAACTGTGAAATTAGTGTAACTCAGACTGTCAGATTAGTGTAACTCAGACTGTGAGATTGGTGTAATTCCAACTGTGGAATTAATGTAACTCAGACTGTGGAATTAATGTAACTCAGACTAAGGGATTGGTGTAATTCCAACTGTGGAATTAATGTAACTCAGACTGTGCAATTAGAGTAACTCAGACTGTGAGATTAGTATAATTCCAACTGTGGAATTAGTGTAACTCAGACTGTGGAATTAGTGTAACTCAGAATGTGAGATTACTGTAATTCCAACTGTGGAATTAGTGTAACTCAGACTGTGGAATTGCTGTAACTCAGACTGTGGAATTAGTGTAATTCCAACTGTGGAATTAATGTAATTCAGACTGTGGAATTCGTGTAACTCAGACAGTGAGATTAGTGTAATTCCAACTGTGGAATTAGTGTAACTCAGACTGTGAGATTAGTGTAACTCAGACTGTGGAATTAGTGTAATTCCAACTGTGGAATTAGTGTAACTCAGACTGTGGGATTGGTGTAATTCCAACTGTGGAATTAATGTAACTCTGACTGTGGAATTAGGGTAACTCAGACTGTGGGGTTGGTGTAATTCCAACTGTGGAATTAATGTAACTCAGACTGTGAGATTAGTGAAATTCAGACTGTGGAATTAGTGTAATTTAGACTGTGAGATTAGTGTAATTCCAACTGTGGAATTAGTGTAACTCAGACTGTGAGATTGGTGTAATTCTAACTGTGGAATTAGTGTAACTCAGACTGGGAGATTAGTGTAATTCCAACTGTGGAATTAGTGTAACTCAGACTGTGGAATTAGTGTAACTCAGACTGTGGAATTAATGTAATTCCAACTGTGGAATTAATGTAACTTACACTGTGGAATTAGTGTAACTCAGACTGTGAGAAAAGTGTAATTCCAACTGTGGAATTAGTGTAACTCAGACTGTGAGATTCGTGTAATTCCAACTGTGAAATTAGTGTAACTCAGACTGTGAGATTAGTGTAACTCAGACTGTGGGATTGGTGTAATTCCAACTGTGGAATTAATGTAACTCAGACTGTGGAATTAGTGTAACTCAGACTGTGGGATTGGTGTAATTCCAACTGTGGAATTAATGTAACTCAGACTGTGGAATTAGAGTAACTCAGACTGTGAGATTAGTGTAATTCCAACTGTGGAATTAGTGTAACTAAGACTGTGAGATTAGTATAATTCCAACTGTGGAATTAGTGTAACTCAGACTGTGGAATTAGTGTAACTCAGACTGTGCAATTAGAGTAACTCAGACTGTGAGATTAGTATAATTCCAACTGTGGAATTAGTGTAACTCAGACTGTGGAATTAGTGTAACTCAGAATGTGAGATTACTTTAATTCCAACTGTGGAATTAGTGTAACTCAGACTGTGAGATTAGTGTAATTCCAACTGTGCAATTAATGTAACTCAGACTGTTAGATTAGTGTAACTCAGACTGTGAGATTAGTGTAATTCCAACTGTGGAATTAGTGTAACTCAGACTGTGAGATTAGTGTAACTCAGACTGTGGAATTAGTGTAACTCAGACTGTGAGATTAGTGTAATTCCAACTGTGGAATTAGTGTAACTCAGACTGTGGAATTAGTGTCACTCAGACTGTGGAATTAGTGTAATTCCAACTGTGGAATTAGTGTAACTCAGACTGTGGAATTAGTGTAACTAAAACTGTGGAATTAGTGTAATTCCAACTGTGGAATTAATGTAACTCAGACTGTGGAATTAGTGTAACTCAGACAGTGAGATGAGTGTAATTCCAACTGTGGAATTAGTGTAACTCAGACTGTGAGATTAGTGTAACTCAGACTGTGAGATTAGTGTAACTCAGACTGTGAGATTAGTGTAATTCCAACTGTGGAATTAGTGTAACTCAGACTGTGAGATTCGTGTAATTCCAACTGTGAAATTAGTGTAACACAGACTGTGAGATTAGTGTAACTCTGACTGTAGGATTGGTGTAATTCCCACTGTGGAATTAATGTAACTCTGACTGTGGAATTAGTGTAACTCAGACTGTGGGATTGGTGTAATTCCAACTGTGGAATTAATGTAACTCAGACTGTGGAATTAGTGCAACTCAGACTGTGAGATTAGTGTAATTCCAACTGTGGAATTAGTGTAACTCAGACTGTGAGATTAGTGTAATTCCAACTGTGGAATTAGTGTAACTCAGACTGTGGAATTAGTGTAACTCAGACTTTGAGATTAGTGCAATTCCAACTGTGGAATTAGTGTAACTCAGACTGTGGAATTAGTGTAACTCAGACTGTGGAATTAGTGTAATTCCAACTGAGGAATTAATGTAACTCAGACTGTGGAATTAGTGTAACTCAGACTGTGAGATTAGTGTAATTCCAACTGTTGAATTAGTGTAACTCAGACTGTGAGATTAGTGTAACTCAGACTGTGAGATTAGTGTAACTCAGACTGTGAGATTAGTGTAATTCCAACTGTTGAATTAGTGTAACTCAGACTGTGAGATTAGTGTAACTCAGACTGTGAGATTCGTGTAATTCCAACTGTGAAATTAGTGTAACTCAGACTGTGAGATTACTGTAACTCAGACTGTGGGATTGGTGTAATTCCAACTGTGGAATTAATGTAACTCAGACTGTGGAATTTGTGTAACTCAGACTGTGGGATTGGTGTAATTCCAACTGTGGAATTAATGTAACTCAGACTGTGGAATTAGAGTAACGCAGACTGTGAGATTAGTGTAATTCCAACTGTGGAATTAGTGTAACTAAGACAGTGAGATTAGTATAATTCCAACTGTGGAATTAGTGTAACTCAGACTGTGGAATTAGTGTAACTCAGACTGTGAGATTACTGTAATTCCAACTGTGGAATTAGTGTAACTCAGACTGTGAGATTAGTGTAATTCCAACTGTGGAATTAATGTAACTCAGACTGTGAGATTCGTGTAACTCAGACTGTGAGATTCGTGTAATTCCAACTGTGGAATTAGTGTAACTCAGACTGTGAGATTAGTGTAACTCAGACTGTGGAATTAGTGTAACTCAGACTGTGAGATTAGTGTAATTCCAACTGTGGAATTAGTGTAACTCAGACTGTGAGATTACTGTAACTCAGACTGTGGAATTAGTGTAATTCCAACTGTGGAATTAGTGTAACTCAGACTGTGGGATTGGTGTAATTCCAACTGTGGAATTAATGTAACTCTGACTGTGGAATTAGTGTAACTCAGACTGTGGGGTTGGTGTAATTCCAACTGTGGAATTAATGTAACTCAGACTGTGAGATTAGTGAAATTCAGACTGTGGAATTAGTGTAATTTAGACAGTGAGATTAGTGTAATTCCAACTGTGGAATTAGTGTAACTCAGACTGTGAGATTGGTGTAATTCTAACTGTGGAATTAGTGTAACTCAGACTGGGAGATTAGTGTAATTCCAATTGTGGAATTAGTGTAACTCAGACTGTGGAAATAGTGTAACTCAGACTGTGAGATTAGTGTAATTCCAACTGTGGAATTAGTGTAACTCAGACTGTGGAATTAGTGTAACTCAGACTGTGGAATTAATGTAATTCCAACTGTGGAATTAATGTAACTCACACTGTGGAATTAGTGTAACTCAGACTGTGAGATTAGTGTAATTCCAACTGTGGAATTAGTGTAACTCAGACTGTGAGATTCGTGTAATTCCAACTGTGAAATTAGTGTAACTCAGACTGTGAGATTAGTGTAACTCAGACTGTGGGATTGGTGTAATTCCAACTGTGGAATTAATGTAACTCAGACTGTGGAATTAGTGTAACTCAGACTGTGGGATTGGTGTAATTCCAACTGTGGAATTAATGTAACTCAGACTGTGGAATTAGAGTAACTCAGACTGTGAGATTAGTGTAATTCCAACTGTGGAATTAGTGTAACTAAGACTGTGAGATTAGTATAATTCCAACTGTGGAATTAGTGTAACTCAGACTGTGGAATTAGTGTAACTCAGACTGTGCAATTAGAGTAACTCAGACTGTGAGATTAGTATAATTCCAACTGTGGAATTAGTGTAACTCAGACTGTGGAATTAGTGTAACTCAGAATGTGAGATTACTGTAATTTCAACTGTGGAATTAGTGTAACTCAGACTGTGAGATTAGTGTAATTCCAACTGTGCAATTAATGTAACTCAGACTGTTAGATTAGTGTAACTCAGACTGTGAGATTAGTGTAATTCCAACTGTGGAATTAGTGTAACTCAGACTGTGAGATTAGTGTAACTCAGACTGTGGAATTAGTGTAACTCAGACTGTGAGATTAGTGTAATTCCAACTGTGGAATTAGTGTAACTCAGACTGTGGAATTAGTGTCACTCAGACTGTGGAATTAGTGTAATTCCAACTGTGGAATTAGTGTAACTCAGACTGTGGAATTAGTGTAACTAAAACTGTGGAATTAGTGTAATTCCAACTGTGGAATTAATGTAACTCAGACTGTGGAATTATAGTAACGCAGACTGTGAGATTAGTGTAATTCCAACTGTGGAATTAGTGTAACTAAGACTGTGAGATTAGTATAATTCCAACTGTGGAATTAGTGTAACGCAGACTGTGGAATTAGTGTAACTCAGACTGTGAGATTACTGTAATTCCAACTGTGGAATTAGTGTAACTCAGACTGTGAGATTAGTGTAATTCCAACTGTGGAATTAATGTAACTCAGACTGTGAGATTCGTGTAACTCAGACTGTGAGATTCGTGTAATTCCAACTGTGGAATTAGTGTAACTCAGACTGTGAGATTCGTGTAATTCCAACTGTGAAATTAGTGTAACTCAGACTGTGAGATTAGTGTAACTCAGACTGTGGGATTGGTGTAATTCCAACTGTGGAATTAGTGTAACTCAGACTGTGGGATTGGTGTAATTCCAACTGTGGAATTAATGTAACTCAGACTGTGGAATTAGAGTAACTCAGACTGTGAGATTAGTGTAATTCCAACTGTGGAATTAGTGTAACTAAGACTGTGAGATTAGTATAATTCCAACTGTGGAATTAGTGTAACTCAGACTGTGGAATTAGTGTAACTCAGACTGTGCAATTAGAGTAACTCAGACTGTGAGATTAGTATAATTCCAACTGTGGAATTAGTGTAACTCAGACTGTGGAATTAGTGTAACTCAGAATGTGAGATTACTGTAATTCCAACTGTGGAATTAGTGTAACTCAGACTGTGAGATTAGTGTAATTCCAACTGTGCAATTAATGTAACTCAGACTGTTAGATTAGTGTAACTCAGACTGTGAGATTAGTGTAATTCCAACTGTGGAATTAGTGTAACTCAGACTGTGAGATTAGTGTAACTCAGACTGTGGAATTAGTGTAACTCAGACTGTGAGATTAGTGTAATTCCAACTGTGGAATTAGTGTAACTCAGACTGTGGAATTAGTGTCACTCAGACTGTGGAATTAGTGTAATTCCAACTGTGGAATTAGTGTAACTCAGACTGTGGAATTAGTGTAACTAAAACTGTGGAATTAGTGTAATTCCAACTGTGGAATTAATGTAACTCAGACTGTGGAATTAGAGTAACGCAGACTGTGAGATGAGTGTAATTCCAACTGTGGAATTAGTGTAACTAAGACTGTGAGATTAGTATAATTCCAACTGTGGAATTAGTGTAACTCAGACTGTGGAATTAGTGTAACTCAGACTGTGAGATTACTGTAATTCCAACTGTGGAATTAGTGTAACTCAGACTGTGAGATTAGTGTAATTCCAACTGTGGAATTAATGTAACTCAGACTGTGAGATTCGTGTAACTCAGACTGTGAGATTCGTGTAATTCCAACTGTGGAATTAGTGTAACTCAGACTGTGAGATTAGTGTAACTCAGATTGTGGAATTAGTGTAACTCAGACTGTGAGATTAGTGTAATTCCAACTGTGGAATTAGTGTAACTCAGACTGTGAGATTAGTGTAACTCAGACTGTGGAATTAGTGTAATTCCAACTGTGGAATTAGTGTAACTCAGACTGTGGGATTGGTGTAATTCCAACTGTGGAATTAATGTAACTCTGACTGTGGAATTAGTGTAACTCAGACTGTGGGGTTGGTGTAATTCCAACTGTGGAATTAATGTAACTCAGACTGTGAGATTAGTGAAATTCAGACTGTGGAATTAGTGTAATTTAGACTGTGAGATTAGTGTAATTCCAGCTGTGGAATTAGTGTAACTCAGACTGTGAGATTGGTGTAATTCTAACTGTGGAATTAGTGTAACTCAGACTGGGAGATTAGTGTAATTCCAATTGTGGAATTAGTGTAACTCAGACTGTGGAAATAGTGTAACTCAGACTGTGAGATTAGTGTAATTCCAACTGTGGAATTAGTGTAACTCAGACTGTGGAATTAGTGTAACTCAGACTGTGGAATTATTGTAATTCCAACTGTGGAATTAATGTAACTCACACTGTGGAATTAGTGTAACTCAGACTGTGAGATTAGTGTAATTCCAACTGTGGAATTAGTGTAACTCAGACTGTGGAATTAGTGTCACTCAGACTGTGGAATTAGTGTAATTCCAACTGTGGAATTAGTGTAACTCAGACTGTGGAATTAGTGTAACTAAAACTGTGGAATTAGTGTAATTCCAACTGTGGAATTAATGTAACTCAGACTGTGGAATTAGAGTAACGCAGACTGTGAGATTAGTGTAATTCCAACTGTGGAATTAGTGTAACTAAGACTGTGAGATTAGTATAATTCCAACTGTGGAATTAGTGTAACGCAGACTGTGGAATTAGTGTAACTCAGACTGTGAGATTACTGTAATTCCAACTGTGGAATTAGTGTAACTCAGACTGTGAGATTAGTGTAATTCCAACTGTGGAATTAATGTAACTCAGACTGTGAGATTCGTGTAACTCAGACTGTGAGATTCGTGTAATTCCAACTGTGGAATTAGTGTAACTCAGACTGTGAGATTCGTGTAATTCCAACTGTGAAATTAGTGTAACTCAGACTGTGAGATTAGTGTAACTCAGACTGTGGGATTGGTGTAATTCCAACTGTGGAATTAATGTAACTCAGACTGTGGAATTAGTGTAACTCAGACTGTGGGATTGGTGTAATTCCAACTGTGGAATTAATGTAACTCAGACTGTGGAATTAGAGTAACTCAGACTGTGAGATTAGTGTAATTCCAACTGTGGAATTAGTGTAACTAAGACTGTGAGATTAGTATAATTCCAACTGTGGAATTAGTGTAACTCAGACTGTGGAATTAGTGTAACTCAGACTGTGCAATTAGAGTAACTCAGACTGTGAGATTAGTATAATTCCAACTGTGGAATTAGTGTAACTCAGACTGTGGAATTAGTGTAACTCAGAATGTGAGATTACTGTAATTCCAACTGTGGAATTAGTGTAACTCAGACTGTGAGATTAGTGTAATTCCAACTGTGCAATTAATGTAACTCAGACTGTTAGATTAGTGTAACTCAGACTGTGAGATTAGTGTAATTCCAACTGTGGAATTAGTGTAACTCAGACTGTGAGATTAGTGTAACTCAGACTGTGGAATTAGTGTAACTCAGACTGTGAGATTAGTGTAATTCCAACTGTGGAATTAGTGTAACTCAGACTGTGGAATTAGTGTCACTCAGACTGTGGAATTAGTGTAATTCCAACTGTGGAATTAGTGTAACTCAGACTGTGGAATTAGTGTAACTAAAACTGTGGAATTAGTGTAATTCCAACTGTGGAATTAATGTAACTCAGACTGTGGAATTAGAGTAACGCAGACTGTGAGATTAGTGTAATTCCAACTGTGGAATTAGTGTAACTAAGACTGTGAGATTAGTATAATTCCAACTGTGGAATTAGTGTAACTCAGACTGTGGAATTAGTGTAACTCAGACTGTGAGATTACTGTAATTCCAACTGTGGAATTAGTGTAACTCAGACTGTGAGATTAGTGTAATTCCAACTGTGGAATTAATGTAACTCAGACTGTGAGATTCGTGTAACTCAGACTGTGAGATTCGTGTAATTCCAACTGTGGAATTAGTGTAACTCAGACTGTGAGATTAGTGTAACTCAGATTGTGGAATTAGTGTAACTCAGACTGTGAGATTAGTGTAATTCCAACTGTGGAATTAGTGTAACTCAGACTGTGAGATTAGTGTAACTCAGACTGTGGAATTAGTGTAATTCCAACTGTGGAATTAGTGTAACTCAGACTGTGGGATTGGTGTAATTCCAACTGTGGAATTAATGTAACTCTGACTGTGGAATTAGTGTAACTCAGACTGTGGGGTTGGTGTAATTCCAACTGTGGAATTAATGTAACTCAGACTGTGAGATTAGTGAAATTCAGACTGTGGAATTAGTGTAATTTAGACTGTGAGATTAGTGTAATTCCAGCTGTGGAATTAGTGTAACTCAGACTGTGAGATTGGTGTAATTCTAACTGTGGAATTAGTGTAACTCAGACTGGGAGATTAGTGTAATTCCAATTGTGGAATTAGTGTAACTCAGACTGTGGAAATAGTGTAACTCAGACTGTGAGATTAGTGTAATTCCAACTGTGGAATTAGTGTAACTCAGACTGTGGAATTAGTGTAACTCAGACTGTGGAATTATTGTAATTCCAACTGTGGAATTAATGTAACTCACACTGTGGAATTAGTGTAACTCAGACTGTGAGATTAGTGTAATTCCAACTGTGGAATTAGTGTAACTCAGACTGTGAGATTCGTGTAATTCCAACTGTGAAATTAGTGTAACTCAGACTGTGAGATTAGTGTAACTCAGACTGTGGGATTGGTGTAATTCCAACTGTGGAATTAATGTAACTCAGACTGTGGAATTAGTGTAACTCAGACTGTGGGATTGGTGTAATTCCAACTGTGGAATTAATGTAACTCAGACTGTGGAATTAGAGTAACTCAGACTGTGAGATTAGTGTAATTCCAACTGTGGAATTAGTGTAACTAAGACTGTGAGATTAGTATAATTCCAACTGTGGAATTAGTGTAACTCAGACTGTGGAATTAGTGTAACTCAGACTGTGCAATTAGAGTAACTCAGACTGTGAGATTAGTATAATTCCAACTGTGGAATTAGTGTAACTCAGACTGTGGAATTAGTGTAACTCAGAATGTGAGATTACTGTAATTCCAACTGTGGATTTAGTTTAACTCAGACTGTGAGATTAGTGTAATTCCAACTGTGCAATTAATGTAACTCAGACTGTTAGATTAGTGTAACTCAGACTGTGAGATTAGTGTAATTCCAACTGTGGAATTAGTGTAACTCAGACTGTGAGATTAGTGTTACTCAGACTGTGGAATTAGTGTAACTCAGACTGTGAGATTAGTGTAATTCCAACTGTGGAATTAGTGTAACTCAGACTGTGGAATTAGTGTCACTCAGACTGTGGAATTAGTGTAATTCCAACTGTGGAATTAGTGTAACTCAGACTGTGGAATTAGTGTAACTAAAACTGTGGAATTAGTGTAATTCCAACTGTGGAATTAATGTAACTCAGACTGTGGAATTAGTGTAACTCAGACAGTGAGATGAGTGTAATTCCAACTGTGGAATTAGTGTAACTCAGACTGTGAGATTAGTGTAACTCAGACTGTGAGATTAGTGTAATTCCAACTGTGGAATTAGTGTAACTCAGACTGTGAGATTCGTGTAATTCCAACTGTGAAATTAGTGTAACACAGACTGTGAGATTAGTGTAACTCTGACTGTAGGATTGGTGTAATTCCAACTGTGGAATTAATGTAACTCTGACTGTGGAATTAGTGTAACTCAGACTGTGGGATTGGTGTAATTCCAACTGTGGAATTAATGTAACTCAGACTGTGGAATTAGTGCAACTCAGACTGTGAGATTAGTGTAATTCCAACTGTGGAATTAGTGTAACTCAGACTGTGAGATTAGTGTAATTCCAACTGTGGAATTAGTGTAACTCAGACTGTGGAATTAGTGTAACTCAGACTTTGAGATTAGTGCAATTCCAACTGTGGAATTAGTGTAACTCAGACTGTGGAATTAGTGTAACTCAGACTGTGGAATTAGTGTAATTCCAACTGAGGAATTAATGTAACTCAGACTGTGGAATTAGTGTAACTCAGACTGTGAGATTAGTGTAATTCCAACTGTTGAATTAGTGTAACTCAGACTGTGAGATTAGTGTAACTCAGACTGTGAGATTAGTGTAACTCAGACTGTGAGATTAGTATAATTCCAACTGTGGAATTAGTGTAACTCAGACTGTGAGATTCGTGTAATTCCAACTGTGAAATTAGTGTAACTCAGACTGTGAGATTAGTGTAACTCAGACTGTGGGATTGGTGTAATTCCAACTGTGGAATTAATGTAACTCAGACTGTGGAATTTGTGTAACTCAGACTGTGGGATTGGTGTAATTCCAACTGTGGAATTAATGTAACTCAGACTGTGGAATTAGAGTAACGCAGACTGTGAGATTAGTGTAATTCCAACTGTGGAATTAGTGTAACTAAGACTGTGAGATTAGTATAATTCCAACTGTGGAATTAGTGTAACTCAGACTGTGGAATTAGTGTAACTCAGACTGTGAGATTACTGTAATTCCAACTGTGGAATTAGTGTAACTCAGACTGTGAGATTAGTGTAATTCCAACTGTGGAATTAATGTAACTCAGACTGTGAGATTCGTGTAACTCAGACTGTGAGATTCGTGTAATTCCAACTGTGGAATTAGTGTAACTCAGACTGTGAGATTAGTGTAACTCAGACTGTGGAATTAGTGTAACTCAGACTGTGAGATTAGTGTAACTCAGACTGTGGAATTAGTGTAATTCCAACTGTGGAATTAGTGTAACTCAGACTGTGGAATTAGTGTAACTCAGACTGTGGAATTAGTGTAATTCCAACTGTGGAATTAATGTAACTCAGACTGTGGAATTAGTGTAACTCAGACTGTGAGATGAGTGTAATTCCAACTGTGGAATTAGTGTAACTCAGACTGTGAGATTAGTGTAACTCAGACTGTGAGATTAGTGTAACTCAGACTGTGAGATTAGTGTAATTCCAACTGTGGAATTAGTGTAACTCAGACTGTGAGATTCGTGTAATTCCAACTGTGAAATTAGTGTAACTCAGACTGTGAGATTAGTGTAACTCAGACTGTGGGATTGGTGTAATTCCAACTGTGGAATTAATGTAACTCAGACTGTGAGATTAGTGTAACTCAGACTGTGGGATTGTTGAAATTCCAACTGTGGAATTAATGTAACTCAGACTCTGGAATTAGTGTAACTCAGACTGTGAGATTAGTGTAATTCCAACTGTGGAATTAGTGTAACTAAGACTGTGAGATTAGTATAATTCCAACTGTGGAATTAGTGTAACTCAGACTGTGGAATTAGTGTAACTCAGACTGTGAGATTAGTGTAATTCCAACTGTGGAATTAGTGTAACTCAGACTGTGGAATTGCTGTAACTCAGACTGTGGAATTAGTGTAATTCCAACTGTGGAATTAATGTAATTCAGACTGTGGAATTCGTGTAACTCAGACTGTGAGATTAGTGTAATTCCAACTGTGGAATTAGTGTAACTCAGACTGTGAGATTAGTGTAACTCAGACTGTGGAATTAGTGTAATTCCAACTGTGGAATTAGTGTAACTCAGACTGTGGGAAAGGTGTAATTCCAACTGTGGAATTAATGTAACTCTGACTGTGGAATTAGTGTAACTCAGACTGTGGGGTTGGTGTAATTCCAACTGTGGAATTAATGTAACTCAGACTGTGAGATTAGTGAAATTCAGACTGTGGAATTAGTGTAATTTAGACTGTGAGATTAGTGTAATTCCAACTGTGGAATTAGTGTAACTCAGACTGTGAGATTGGTGTAATTCTAACTGTGGAATTAGTGTAACTCAGACTGGGAGATTAGTGTAATTCCAATTGTGGAATTAGTGTAACTCAGACTGTGGAAATAGTGTAACTCAGACTGTGGGATTGGTGTAATTCTAACTGTGGAATTAGTGTAACTCAGACTGGGAGATTAGTGTAATTCCAATTGTGGAATTAGTGTAACTCAGACTGTTGAAATAGTGTAACTCAGACTGTGAGATTAGTGTAATTCCAACTGTGGAATTAGTGTAACTCAGACTGTGGAATTAGTGTAACTCAGACTGTGGAATTAGTGTAACTCAGAGTGTGGAATTAATGTAATTCCAACTGTGGAATTAGTGTAACTCAGAATGTGAGATTAGTGTAATTCCAACTGTGGAATTAATGTAACTCAGACTGTGAGATTCGTGTAACTCAGACTGTGAGATTCGTGTAATTCCAACTGTGGAATTAGTGTAACTCAGACTGTGAGATTAGTGTAACTCAGACTGTGGAATTATTGTAACTCAGACTGTGAGATTAGTGTAATTCCATCTGTGGAATTAGTGTAACTCAGACTGTGGAATTAGTGTAACTCAGACTGTGGAATTAGTGTAATTCCAACTGTGGAATTAGTGTAACTCAGACTGTGGAATTAGTGTAACTCAGACTGTGGAATTAGTGTAATTCCAACTGTGGAATTAATGTAACTCAGACTGTGGAATTAGTGTAACTCAGACTGTGAGATGAGTGTAATTCCAACTGTGGAATTAGTGTACCTCAGACTGTGAGATTAGTGTAACTCAGACTGTAAGATTAGTGTAACTCAGACTGTGAGATTAGTGTAATTCCAACTGTGGAATTAGTGTAACTCAGACTGTGAGATTCGTGTAATTCCAACTGTGAAATTAGTGTAACTCAGACTGTGAGATTAGTGTAACTCAGACTGTGGGATTGGTGTAATTCCAACTGTGGAATTAATGTAACTCAGACTGTGAGATTAGTGTAACTCAGACTGTGGGATTGGTGAAATTCCAACTTTGGAATTAATGTAACTCAGACTGTGGAATTAGAGTAACTCAGACTGTGAGATTAGTGTAATTCCAACTGTGGAATTAGTGTAACTAAGACTGTGAGATTAGTATAATTCCAACTGTGGAATTAGTGTAACTCAGACTGTGGAATTAGTGTAACTCAGACTGTGAGATTAGTGTAATTCCAACTGTGGAATTAGTGTAACTCAGACTGTGGAATTGCTGTAACTCAGACTGTGGAATTAGTGTAATTCCAACTGTGGAATTAATGTAACTCAGACTGTGAGATTAGTGAAATTCAGACTGTGGAATTAGTGTAATTTAGACTGTGAGATTAGTGTAATTCCAACTGTGGAATTAGTGTAACTCAGACTGTGAGATTGGTGTAATTCTAACTGTGGAATTAGTGTAACTCAGACTGGGAGATTAGTGTAATTCCAATTGTGGAATTAGTGTAACTCAGACTGTGGAAATAGTGTAACTCAGACTGTGGGATTGGTGTAATTCTAACTGTGGAATTAGTGTAACTCAGACTGGGAGATTAGTGTAATTCCAATTGTGGAATTAGTGTAACTCAGACTGTTGAAATAGTGTAACTCAGACTGTGAGATTAGTGTAATTCCAACTGTGGAATTAGTGTAACTCAGACTGTGGAATTAGTGTAACTCAGAGTGTGGAATTAATGTAATTCCAACTGTGGAATTAGTGTAACTCAGACTGTGAGATTAGTGTAATTCCAACTGTGGAATTAATGTAACTCAGACTGTGAGATTCGTGTAACTCAGACTGTGAGATTCGTGTAATTCCAACTGTGGAATTAGTGTAACTCAGACTGTGAGATTAGTGTAACTCAGACTGTGGAATTATTGTAACTCAGACTGTGAGATTAGTGTAATTCCAACTGTGGAATTAGTGTAACTCAGACTGTGGAATTAGTGTAACTCAGACTGTGGAATTAGTGTAATTCCAACTGTGGAATTAGTGTAACTCAGACTGTGGAATTAGTGTAACTCAGACTGTGGAATTAGTGTAATTCCAACTGTGGAATTAATGTAACTCAGACTGTGGAATTAGTGTAACTCAGACTGTGAGATGAGTGTAATTCCAACTGTGGAATTAGTGTACCTCAGACTGTGAGATTAGTGTAACTCAGACTGTGAGATTAGTGTAACTCAGACTGTGAGATTAGTGTAATTCCAACTGTGGAATTAGTGTAACTCAGACTGTGAGATTCGTGTAATTCCAACTGTGAAATTAGTGTAACTCAGACTGTGAGATTAGTGTAACTCAGACTGTGGGATTGGTGTAATTCCAACTGTGGAATTAATGTAACTCAGACTGTGAGATTAGTGTAACTCAGACTGTGGGATTGGTGAAATTCCAACTGTGGAATTAATGTAACTCAGACTGTGGAATTAGAGTAACTCAGACTGTGAGATTAGTGTAATTCCAACTGTGGAATTAGTGTAACTAAGACTGTGAGATTAGTATAATTCCAACTGTGGAATTAGTGTAACTCAGACTGTGGAATTAGTGTAACTCAGACTGTGAGATTAGTGTAATTCCAACTGTGGAATTAGTGTAACTCAGACTGTGGAATTGCTGTAACTCAGACTGTGGAATTAGTGTAATTCCAACTGTGGAATTAATGTAATTCAGACTGTGGAATTCGTGTAACTCAGACTGTGAGATTAGTGTAATTCCAACTGTGGAATTAGTGTAACTCAGACTGTGAGATTAGTGTCACTCAGACTGTGGAATTAGTGTAATTCCAACTGTGGAATTAGTGTAACTCAGACTGTGGGAAAGGTGTAATTCCAACTGTGGAATTAATGTAACTCTGACTGTGGAATTAGTGTAACTCAGACTGTGGGGTTGGTGTAATTCCAACTGTGGAATTAATGTAACTCAGACTGTGAGATTAGTGAAATTCAGACTGTGGAATTAGTGTAATTTAGACTGTGAGATTAGTGTAATTCCAACTGTGGAATTAGTGTAACTCAGACTGTGAGATTGGTGTAATTCTAACTGTGGAATTAGTGTAACTCAGACTGGGAGATTAGTGTAATTCCAATTGTGGAATTAGTGTAACTCAGACTGTGGAAATAGTGTAACTCAGACTGTGAGATTAGTGTAATTCCAACTGTGGAATTAGTGTAACTCAGACTGTGGAATTAGTGTAACTCAGACTGTGGAATTAATGTAATTCCAACTGTGGAATTAATGTAACTCACACTGTGGAATTAGTGTAACTCAGACTGTGAGATTAGTGTAATTCCAACTGTGGAATTAGTGTAACTCAGACTGTGGGATTGGTGTAATTCCAACTGTGGAATTAATGTAACTCAGACTGTGGAATTAGTGTAACTCAGACTGTGGGATTGGTGTAATTCCAACTGTGGAATTAATGTAACTCAGACTGTGGAATTAGAGTAACTCAGACTGTGAGATTAGTGTAATTCCAACTGTGGAATTAGTGTAACTAAGACTGTGAGATTAGTATAATTCCAACTGTGGAATTAGTGTAACTCAGACTGTGGAATTAGTGTAACTCAGACTGTGAGATTAGTGTAATTCCAACTGTGGAATTAGTGTAACTCAGACTGTGGAATTAATGTAACTCAGACTGTGGAATTAGTGTAATTCCAACTGTGGAATTAATGTAATTCAGACTGTGGAATTCGTGTAACTCAGACTGTGGGATTAGTGTAATTCCAACTGTGGAATTAGTGTAACTCAGACTGTGAGATTAGTGTAACTCAGACTGTGAGATTTGTGTAACTCAGACTGTGAGATTAGTGTAATTCCAACTGTGGAATTAGTATAACTCAGACTGTGAGATTAGTGTAACTCAGACTGTGAGATTAGTGTAATTCCAATTGTGGAATTAGTGTAACTCATACTGTGGAATTAGTGTAACTCAGACTGTGGAATTAGTGTAACTCAGACTGTGAGATTAGTGTAACTCAGACTGTGAGATTAGTGTAATTCCAACTGTGGAATTAGTGTAACTCAGACTGTGGAATTAGTGTAACTCTGACTGTGAGATTAGTGTAACTCAGACTGTGAGATTAGTGTAATTCCAACTGTGGAATTAGTGTAACTCAGACTGTGGAATTAGTGTAACTCAGACTGTGGAATTAGTGTAATTCCAGCTGTGGAATTAATGTAACTCAGACTGTGGAATTAGTGTAACTCAGACTGTGAGATTAGTGTAATTCCAACTGTGGAATTAGTGTAACTCAGACTGTGAGATTAGCGTAACTCAGACTGTGAGATTAGTGTAACTCAGACTGTGAGATTAGTGTAACTCAGACTGTGAGATTCGTGTAATTCCAACTGTGAAATTAGTGTAACTCAGACTGTGAGATTAGTGTAACTCAGACTGTGGGATTGGAGTAATTCCAACTGTGGAATTAATGTAACTCAGACTGTGGAATTAGTGTAACTCAGACTGTGGGATTGGTGTAATTCCAACTGTGGAATTAATGTAACTCAGACTGTGGAATTAGAGTAACTCAGACTGTGAGATTAGTGTAATTCCAACTGTGGAATTAGTGTAACTAAGACTGTGAGATTAGTATAATTCCAACTGTGGAATTAGTGTAACTCAGACTGTGGAATTAGTGTAACTCAGACTGTGAGATTAGTGTAATTCCAACTGTGGAATTAGTGTAACTCAGACTGTGAGATTAGTGTAATTCCAACTGTGGAATTAGTGTAACTCAGACTGTATAATTAGTGTAACTCAGACTGTGAGATTAGTGTAATTCCAACTGTGGAATTAGTGTAACTCAGACTGTGGAATTAGTTTAACTCAGACTGTGGAATTAGTGTAACTCAGACTGTGGAATTAGTGTAATTCCAACTGTGGAATTAGTGTAACTCAGACTGTGGAATTAGTGTAACTCAGACTGTGGAATTAGTGTAATTCCAACTGTGGAATTAATGTAACTCAGACTGTGGAATTAGTGTAACTCAGACTGTGAGATGAGTGTAATTCCAACTGTGGAATTAGTGTAACTCAGACTGTGAGATTAGTGTAACTCAGACTGTGAGATTAGTGTAACTCAGACTGTGAGATTAGTGTAATTCCAACTGTGGAATTAGTGTAACTCAGACTGTGAGATTCGTGTAATTCCAACTGTGAAATTAGTGTAACTCAGACTGTGAGATTAGTGTAACTCAGACTGTGGGATTGGTGTAATTCCAACTGTGGAATTAATGTAACTCAGACTGTGAGATTAGTGTAACTCAGACTGTGGGATTGGTGTAATTCCAACTGAGGAATTAATGTAACTCAGACTGTGGAATTAGAGTAACTCAGACTGTGAGATTAGTGTAATTCCAACTGTGGAATTAGTGTAACTAAGACTGTGAGATTAGTATAATTCCAACTGTGGAATTAGTGTAACTCAGACTGTGAGATTAGTGTAATTCCAACTGTGGAATTAGTGTAACTCAGACTGTGGAATTGCTGTAACTCAGACTGTGGGATTAGTGTAATTCCAACTGTGGAATTAATGTAATTCAGACTGTGGAATTTGTGTAACTCAGACTGTGAGATTATTGTAATTCCAACTGTGGAATTAGTGTAACTCAGACAGTGAGATTAGTGTAACTCAGACTGTGGAATTAGTGTAATTCCAACTGTGGAATTAGTGTAACTCAGACTGTGGGATTGGTGTAATTCCAACTGTGGAATTAATGTAACTCTGACTGTGGAATTAGTGTAACTCAGACTGTGGGATTGGTGTATTTCCAACTGTGGAATTAATGTAACTCAGACTGTGAGATTGGTGTAATTCTAACTGTGTAATTAGTGTAACTCAGACTGGGAGATTAGTGTAACTCAGACTGTGGGATTGGTGTAATTCCAACTGTGGAATTAATGTAACTCAGACTGTGGAATTAGAGTAACTCAGACTGTGAGATTAGTGTAATTCCAACTGTGGAATTAGTGTAACTAAGACTGTGAGATTAGTATAATTCCAACTGTGGAATTAGTGTAACTCAGACTGTGAGATTGGTGTAATTCTAACTGTGTAATTAGTGTAACTCAGACTGGGAGATTAGTGTAACTCAGACTGTGGGATTGGTGTAATTCCAACTGTGGAATTAATGTAACTCAGACTGTGGAATTAGAGTAACTCAGACTGTGAGATTAGTGTAATTCCAACTGTGGAATTAGTGTAACTAAGACTGTGAGATTAGTATAATTCCAACTGTGGAATTAGTGTAACTCAGACTGTGGAATTAGTGTAACTCAGACTGTGAGATTAGTGTAATTCCAACTGTGGAATTAGTGTAACTCAGACTGTGGAATTAGTGTAATTCCAACTGTGGAATTAATGTAATTCAGACTGTGGAATTCGTGTAACTCAGACTGTGAGATTAGTGTAATTCCAACTGTGGAATTAGTGTAACTCAGACTGTGAGATTAGTGTAACTCAGACTGTGGAATTAGTGTAATTCCAACTGTGGAATTAGTGTAACTCAGACTGTGGGATTGGTGTAATTCCAACTGTGGAATTAGTGTAACTCAGACTGTGAGATTAGTGAAATTCAGACTGTGGAATTAGTGTAATTTAGACTGTGAGATTAGTGTAATTCCAACTGTGGAATTAGTGTAACTCAGACTGTGAGATTGGTGTAATTCTAACTGTGGAATTAGTGTAACTCAGACTGGGAGATTAGTGTAATTCCAATTGTGGAATTAGTGTAACTCAGACTGTGGAAATAGTGTAACTCAGACTGTGAGATTAGTGTAATTCCAACTGTGGAATTAGTGTAAAACAGAATGTGGAAATAGTGTAACTCAGACTGTGAGATTAGTGTAATTCCAACTGTGGAATTAGTGTAACTCAGACTGTGGAATTAATGTAATTCCAACTGTGGAATTAATGTAACTCACACTGTGGAATTAGTGTAACTCAGACTGTGAGATTAGTGTAATTCCAACTGTGGAATTAGTGTAACTCAGACTGTGAGATTTGTGTAATTCCAACTGTGGAATTTGGGAGATTAGTGTAATTCCAACTGGGGAATTAGTCTAACTCAGACTGTGGAATTAGTGTAACTCAGACTGTGAGATTCGTGTAATTCCAACTGTGAAATTAGTGTAACTCAGACTGTGAGATTAGTGTAACTCAGACTGTGGGATTGGTGTAATTCCAACTGTGGAATTAATGTAACTCAGACTGTGGAATTAGAGTAACTCAGACTGTGAGATTAGTGTAATTCCAACTGTGGAATTAGTGTAACTAAGACTGTGAGATTAGTATAATTCCAACTGTGGAATTAGTGTAACTCAGACTGTGGAATTAATGTAACTAAGACTGTGAGATTAGTATAATTCCAACTGTGGAATTAGTGTAACTCAGACTGTGGAATTAGTGTAACTCAGACTGTGAGATTAGTGTAATTCCAACTGTGGAATTAGTGTAACTCAGAATGTGAGATTAGTGTAATTCCAACTGTGGAATTAGTGTAACTCAGACTGTGGAATTAGTGTAACTCAGACTGTGAGATTAGTGTAATTCCAACTGTGGAATTAGTGTAACTCAGACTGTGGAATTAATGTAACTCAGACTGTGAGATTAGTGTAATTCCAACTGTGGAATTAATGTAATTCAGACTGTGGAATTCGTGTAACTCAGACTGTGAGATTAGTGTAATTCCAACTGTGGAATTAGTGTATCTCAGACTGTCAGATTAGTGTAACTCAGACTGTGAGATTTCTGTAACTCAGACTGTGAGATTAGTGTAATTCCAACTGTGGAATTAGTGTAACTCAGACTGTGGAATTAGTGTAACTCAGACTGTGGAATTAGTGTAATTCCAGCTGTGGAATTAATGTAACTCAGACTGTGGAATTAGTGTAACTCAGACTGTGAGATTAGTGTAATTCCAACTGTGGAATTAGTGTAACTCAGACTGTGAGATTAGCGTAACTCAGACTGTGAGATTAGTGTAACTCAGACTGTGAGATTAGTGTAACTCAGACTGTGAGATTCGTGTAATTCCAACTGTGAAATTAGTGTAACTCAGACTGTGAGATTAGTGTAACTCAGACTGTGGGATTGGAGTAATTCCAACTGTGGAATTAATGTAACTCAGACTGTGGAATTAGTGTAACTCAGACTGTGGGATTGGTGTAATTCCAACTGTGGAATTAATGTAACTCAGACTGTGGAATTAGAGTAACTCAGACTGTGAGATTAGTGTAATTCCAACTGTGGAATTAGTGTAACTAAGACTGTGAGATTAGTATAATTCCAACTGTGGAATTAGTGTAACTCAGACTGTGGAATTAGTGTAACTCAGACTGTGAGATTAGTGTAATTCCAACTGTGGAATTAGTGTAACTCAGACTGTGAGATTAGTGTAATTCCAACTGTGGAATTAGTGTAACTCAGACTGTGGAATTAGTTTAACTCAGACTGTGGAATTAGTGTAATTCCAACTGTGGAATTAGTGTAACTCAGACTGTGAGATTAGCGTAACTCAGACTGTGAGATTAGTGTAACTCAGACTGTGAGATTAGTGTAACTCAGACTGTGAGATTAGTGTAATTCCAACTGTGGAATTAGTGTAACTCAGACTGTGGAATTAGTGTAATTCCAACTGTGGAATTAGTGTAACTCAGACTGTGGAATTAGTGTAACTCAGACTGTGGGATTGGTGTAATTCCAACTGTGGAATTAGTGTAACTCAGACTGTGGAATTAGTGTAACTCAGACTGTGAGATTAGTGAAATTCAGACTGTGGAATTAGTGTAATTTAGACTGTGAGATTAGTGTAATTCCAACTGTGGAATTAGTGTAACTCAGACTGTGAGATTGGTGTAATTCTAACTGTGGAATTAGTGTAACTCAGACTGGGAGATTAGTGTAATTCCAATTGTGGAATTAGTGTAACTCAGACTGTGGAAATAGTGTAACTCAGACTGTGAGATTAGTGTAATTCCAACTGTGGAATTAGTGTAAAACAGAATGTGGAAATAGTGTAACTCAGACTGTGAGATTAGTGTAATTCCAACTGTGGAATTAGTGTAACTCAGACTGTGGAATTAATGTAATTCCAACTGTGGAATTAATGTAACTCACACTGTGGAATTAGTGTAACTCAGACTGTGAGATTAGTGTAATTCCAACTGTGGAATTAGTGTAACTCAGACTGTGAGATTCGTGTAATTCCAACTGTGGAATTTGGGAGATTAGTGTAATTCCAACTGGGGAATTAGTCTAACTCAGACTGTGGAATTAGTGTAACTCAGACTGTGAGATTCGTGTAATTCCAACTGTGAAATTAGTGTAACTCAGACTGTGAGATTAGTGTAACTCAGACTGTGGGATTGGTGTAATTCCAACTGTGGAATTAATGTAACTCAGACTGTGGAATTAGAGTAACTCAGACTGTGAGATTAGTGTAATTCCAACTGTGGAATTAGTGTAACTAAGACTGTGAGATTAGTATAATTCCAACTGTGGAATTAGTGTAACTCAGACTGTGGAATTAATGTAACTAAGACTGTGAGATTAGTATATTTCCAACTGTGGAATTAGTGTAACTCAGACTGTGGAATTAGTGTAACTCAGACTGTGAGATTAGTGTAATTCCAACTGTGGAATTAGTGTAACTCAGAATGTGAGATTAGTGTAATTCCAACTGTGGAATTAGTGTAACTCAGACTGTGGAATTAGTGTAACTCAGACTGTGAGATTAGTGTAATTCCAACTGTGGAATTAGTGTAACTCAGACTGTGGAATTAATGTAACACAGACTGTGAGATTAGTGTAATTCCAACTGTGGAATTAATGTAATTCAGACTGTGGAATTCGTGTAACTCAGACTGTGAGATTAGTGTAATTCCAACTGTGGAATTAGTGTATCTCAGACTGTGAGATTAGTGTAACTCAGACTGTGAGATTTCTGTAACTCAGACTGTGAGATTAGTGTAATTCCAACTGTGGAATTAGTGTAACTCAGACTGTGGAATTAGTGTAACTCAGACTGTGGAATTAGTGTAATTCCAGCTGTGGAATTAATGTAACTCAGACTGTGGAATTAGTGTAACTCAGACTGTGAGATTAGTGTAATTCCAACTGTGGAATTAGTGTAACTCAGACTGTGAGATTAGCGTAACTCAGACTGTGAGATTAGTGTAACTCAGACTGTGAGATTAGTGTAACTCAGACTGTGAGATTCGTGTAATTCCAACTGTGAAATTAGTGTAACTCAGACTGTGAGATTAGTGTAACTCAGACTGTGGGATTGGAGTAATTCCAACTGTGGAATTAATGTAACTCAGACTGTGGAATTAGTGTAACTCAGACTGTGGGATTGGTGTAATTCCAACTGTGGAATTAATGTAACTCAGACTGTGGAATTAGAGTAACTCAGACTGTGAGATTAGTGTAATTCCAACTGTGGAATTAGTGTAACTAAGACTGTGAGATTAGTATAATTCCAACTGAGGAATTAGTGTAACTCAGACTGTGGAATTAGTGTAACTCAGACTGTGAGATTAGTGTAATTCCAACTGTGGAATTAGTGTAACTCAGACTGTGAGATTAGTGTAATTCCAACTGTGGAATTAGTGTAACTCAGACTGTGGAATTAGTTTAACTCAGACTGTGGAATTAGTGTAATTCCAACTGTGGAATTAGTGTAACTCAGACTGTGAGATTAGCGTAACTCAGACTGTGAGATTAGTGTAACTCAGACTGTGAGATTAGTGTAACTCAGACTGTGAGATTAGTGTAATTCCAACTGTGGAATTAGTGTAACTCAGACTGTGGAATTAGTGTAATTCCAACTGTGGAATTAGTGTAACTCAGACTGTGGAATTAGTGTAACTCAGACTGTGAGATTAGTGTAATTCCAACTGTGGAATTAGTGTAACTCAGACTGTGGAATTAGTTTAACTCAGACTGTGGAATTAGTGTAATTCCAACTGTGGAATTAGTGTAACTCAGACTGTGGAATTAGTGTAACTCAGACTGTGGAATTAGTGTAATTCCAACTGTGGAATTAATGTAACTCAGACTGTGGAATTAGTGTAACTCAGACTGTGAGATTAGTGTAATTCAGACTGTGGAATTAGTGTAACTCAGACTGTTAGAATAGTGTAACTCAGACTGTGAGATTAGTGTAATTCCAACTGTGGAATTAGTGTAACTCAGACTGTGAGATTCGTGTAATTCCAACTGTGAAATTAGTGTAACTCAGACTGTGAGATTAGTGTAACTCAGACTGTGGGATTGGTGTAATTCCAACTGTGGAATTAATGTAACTCAGACTTTGGAATTAGTGTAACTCAGACTGTGGGATTGGTGTAATTCCAACTGTGGAATTAATGTAACTCAGACTGTGGAATTAGAGTAACTCAGACTGTGAGATTAGTGTAATTCCAACTGTGGAATTAGTGTAACTAAGACTGTGAGATTAGTATAATTCCAACTGTGGAATTAGTGTAACTCAGACTGTGGAATTAGTGTAACTCAGACTGTGAGATTAGTGTAATTCCAACTGTGGAATTAGTGTAACTCAGACTGTGGAATTACTGTAACTCAGACTGTGGAATTAGTGTAATTCCAACTGTGGAATTAATGTAATTCAGACTGTGGAATTCGTGTAACTCAGACTGTGAGATTAGTGTAATTCAAACTGTGGAATTAGTGTAACTCAGACTGTCAGATTAGTGTAACTCAGACTGTGAGATTTGTGTAACTCAGACTGTGAAATTAGTGTAATTCCAACTGTGGAATTAGTGTAACTCAGACTGTGAGATTAGTGTAACTCAGACTGTGAGATTAGTGTAACTCAGACTGTGAGATTAGTGTAATTCCAACTGTGGAATTAGTGTAACTCAGACTGTGAGATTAGTGTAATTCCAACTGTGGAATTGGTGTAACTCAGACTGTGAGATTAGTGTAACTCAGACTGTGAGATTAGTGTAACTCAGACTGTGGAATTTGTGTAACTCAGACTGTGAGATTATTGTAATTCCAACTGTGGAATTAGGGTAACTCAGACTGTGAGATTAGTGTAATTCCAACTGTGGAATTAGTGTAACTCAGACTGTGAGATTAGTGTAATTCAGACTGTGGAATTAGTGTAACTTAGACTGTGTGATTAGTGTAATTCCAACTGTGGAATTAGTGTAACTCAGACTGTGAGATTAGTGTAATTCCAACTGTGGAATTAGTGTAACTCAGACTGTGAGATTAGTGTAATTCCAACTGTGGAATTAGTGTAAAACAGACTGTGGAAATAGTGTAACTCAGACTGTGAGATTAGTGTAATTCCAACTGTGGAATTAGTGTAACTCAGACTGTGGAATTAATGTAATTCCAACTGTGGAATTAATGTAACTCACACTGTGGAATTAGTGTAACTCAGACTGTGAGATTAGTGTAATTCCAACTGTGGAATTAGTGTAACTCAGACTGTGAGATTCGTGTAATTCCAACTGTGGAATTTGGGAGATTAGTGTAATTCCAACTGTGGAATTAGTGTAACTCAGACTGTGGAATTAGTGTAAGTCAGACTGTGAGATTAGTGTAATTCCAACTGTGGAATTAGTGTAACTCAGACTGTGGAATTAGTGTAACTCAGACTGTGGAATTCATGTAATTCCAACTGGGGAATTAGTGTAACTCAGACTGTGGAATTAGTGTAACTCAGACTGTGAGATTCGTGTAATTCCAACTGTGAAATTAGTGTAACTCAGACTGTGAGATTAGTGTAACTCAGACTGTGGGATTGGTGTAATTCCAACTGTGGAATTAATGTAACTCAGACTGTGGAATTAGAGTAACTCAGACTGTGAGATTAGTGTAATTCCAACTGTGGAATTAGTGTAACTAAGACTGTGAGATTAGTATAATTCCAACTGTGGAATTAGTGTAACTCAGACTGTGGAATTAATGTAACTAAGACTGTGAGATTAGTATAATTCCAACTGTGGAATTAGTGTAACTCAGACTGTGGAATTAGTGTAACTCAGACTGTGAGATTAGTGTAATTCCAACTGTGGAATTAGTGTAACTCAGACTGTGAGATTAGTGTAATTCCAACTGTGGAATTAGTGTAACTCAGACTGTGGAATTAGTGTAACTCAGACTGTGAGATTAGTGTAATTCCAACTGTGGAATTAGTGTAACTCAGACTGTGGAATTAATGTAACTCAGACTGTGAGATTAGTGTAATTCCAACTGTGGAATTAATGTAATTCAGACTGTGGAATTCGTGTAACTCAGACTGTGAGATTAGTGTAATTCCAACTGTGGAATTCGAGTAACTCAGACTGTGAGATTAGTGTAACTCAGACTGTGAGATTTCTGTAACTCAGACTGTGAGATTAGTGTAATTCCAACTGTGGAATTAGTGTAACTCAGACTGTGGAATTAGTGTAACTCAGACTGTGGAATTAGTGTAATTCCAGCTGTGGAATTAATGTAACTCAGACTGTGGAATTAGTGTAACTCAGACTGCGAGATTAGTGTAATTCCAACTGTGGAATTAGTGTAACTCAGACTGTGAGATTAGCGTAACTCAGACTGTGAGATTAGTGTAACTCAGACTGTGAGATTAGTGTAACTCAGACTGTGAGATTCGTGTAATTCCAACTGTGAAATTAGTGTAACTCAGACTGTGAGATTAGTGTAACTCAGACTGTGGGATTGGAGTAATTCCAACTGTGGAATTAATGTAACTCAGACTGTGGAATTAGTGTAACTCAGAATGTGGGATTGGTGTAATTCCAACTGTGGAATTAATGTAACTCAGACTGTGGAATTAGAGTAACTCAGACTGTGAGATTAGTGTAATTCCAACTGTGGAATTAGTGTAACTAAGACTGTGAGATTAGTATAATTCCAACTGTGGAATTAGTGTAACTCAGACTGTGAGATTAGTGTAATTCCAACTGTGGAATTACGTAACTCAGACTGTGGAATTAGTTTAACTCAGACTGTGGAATTAGTGTAATTCCAACTGTGGAATTAGTGTAACTCAGACTGTGAGATTAGCGTAACTCAGACTGTGAGATTAGTGTAACTCAGACTGTGAGATTAGTGTAACTCAGACTGTGAGATTAGTGTAATTCCAACTGTGGAATTAGTGTAACTCAGACTGTGGAATTAGTGTAATTCCAACTGTGGAATTAGTGTAACTCAGACTGTGGAATTAGTGTAACTCAGACTGTGAGATTAGTGTAATTCCAACTGTGGAATTAGTGTAACTCAGACTGTGGAATTAGTTTAACTCAGACTGTGGAATTAGTGTAATTCCAACTGTGGAATTAGTGTAACTCAGACTGTGGAATTAGTGTAACTCAGACTGTGGAATTAGTGTAATTCCAACTGTGGAATTAATGTAACTCAGACTGTGGAATTAGTGTAACTCAGACTGTGAGATTAGTGTAATTCAGACTGTGGAATTAGTGTAACTCAGACTGTTAGAATAGTGTAACTCAGACTGTGAGATTAGTGTAATTCCAACTGTGGAATTAGTGTAACTCAGACTGTGAGATTCGTGTAATTCCAACTGTGAAATTAGTGTAACTCAGACTGTGAGATTAGTGTAACTCAGACTGTGGGATTGGTGTAATTCCAACTGTGGAATTAATGTAACTCAGACTTTGGAATTAGTGTAACTCAGACTGTGGGATTGGTGTAATTCCAACTGTGGAATTAATGTAACTCAGACTGTGGAATTAGAGTAACTCAGACTGTGAGATTAGTGTAATTCCAACTGTGGAATTAGTGTAACTAAGACTGTGAGATTAGTATAATTCCAACTGTGGAATTAGTGTAACTCAGACTGTGGAATTAGTGTAACTCAGACTGTGAGATTAGTGTAATTCCAACTGTGGAATTAGTGTAACTCAGACTGTGGAATTACTGTAACTCAGACTGTGGAATTAGTGTAATTCCAACTGTGGAATTAATGTAATTCAGACTGTGGAATTCGTGTAACTCAGACTGTGAGATTAGTGTAATTCAAACTGTGGAATTAGTGTAACTCAGACTGTGAGATTAGTGTAACTCAGACTGTGAGATTTGTGTAACTCAGACTGTGAAATTAGTGTAATTCCAACTGTGGAATTAGTGTAACTCAGACTGTGAGATTAGTGTAACTCAGACTGTGGAATTAGTGTAACTTAGACTGTGTGATTAGTGTAATTCCAACTGTGGAATTAGTGTAACTCAGACTGTGAGATTAGTGTAATTCCAACTGTGGAATTAGTGTAACTCAGACTGTGAGATTAGTGTAATTCCAACTGTGGAATTAGTGTAAAACAGACTGTGGAAATAGTGTAACTCAGACTGTGAGATTAGTGTAATTCCAACTGTGGAATTAGTGTAACTCAGACTGTGGAATTAATGTAATTCCAACTGTGGAATTAATGTAACTCACACTGTGGAATTAGTGTAACTCAGACTGTGAGATTAGTGTAATTCCAACTGTGGAATTAGTGTAACTCAGACTGTGAGATTCGTGTAATTCCAACTGTGGAATTTGGGAGATTAGTGTAATTCCAACTGTGGAATTAGTGTAACTCAGACTGTGGAATTAGTGTAAGTCAGACTGTGAGATTAGTGTAATTCCAACTGTGGAATTAGTGTAACTCAGACTGTGGAATTAGTGTAACTCAGACTGTGGAATTCATGTAATTCCAACTGGGGAATTAGTGTAACTCAGACTGTGGAATTAGTGTAACTCAGACTGTGAGATTCGTGTAATTCCAACTGTGAAATTAGTGTAACTCAGACTGTGAGATTAGTGTAACTCAGACTGTGGGATTGGTGTAATTCCAACTGTGGAATTAATGTAACTCAGACTGTGGAATTAGAGTAACTCAGACTGTGAGATTAGTGTAATTCCAACTGTGGAATTAGTGTAACTAAGACTGTGAGATTAGTATAATTCCAACTGTGGAATTAGTGTAACTCAGACTGTGGAATTAATGTAACTAAGACTGTGAGATTAGTATAATTCCAACTGTGGAATTAGTGTAACTCAGACTGTGGAATTAGTGTAACTCAGACTGTGAGATTAGTGTAATTCCAACTGTGGAATTAGTGTAACTCAGACTGTGAGATTAGTGTAATTCCAACTGTGGAATTAGTGTAACTCAGACTGTGGAATTAGTGTAACTCAGACTGTGAGATTAGTGTAATTCCAACTGTGGAATTAGTGTAACTCAGACTGTGGAATTAATGTAACTCAGACTGTGAGATTAGTGTAATTCCAACTGTGGAATTAATGTAATTCAGACTGTGGAATTCGTGTAACTCAGACTGTGAGATTAGTGTAATTCCAACTGTGGAATTCGAGTAACTCAGACTGTGAGATTAGTGTAACTCAGACTGTGAGATTTCTGTAACTCAGACTGTGAGATTAGTGTAATTCCAACTGTGGAATTAGTGTAACTCAGACTGTGGAATTAGTGTAACTCAGACTGTGGAATTAGTGTAATTCCAGCTGTGGAATTAATGTAACTCAGACTGTGGAATTAGTGTAACTCAGACTGCGAGATTAGTGTAATTCCAACTGTGGAATTAGTGTAACTCAGACTGTGAGATTAGCGTAACTCAGACTGTGAGATTAGTGTAACTCAGACTGTGAGATTAGTGTAACTCAGACTGTGAGATTCGTGTAATTCCAACTGTGAAATTAGTGTAACTCAGACTGTGAGATTAGTGTAACTCAGACTGTGGGATTGGAGTAATTCCAACTGTGGAATTAATGTAACTCAGACTGTGGAATTAGTGTAACTCAGAATGTGGGATTGGTGTAATTCCAACTGTGGAATTAATGTAACTCAGACTGTGGAATTAGAGTAACTCAGACTGTGAGATTAGTGTAATTCCAACTGTGGAATTAGTGTAACTAAGACTGTGAGATTAGTATAATTCCAACTGTGGAATTAGTGTAACTCAGACTGTGAGATTAGTGTAATTCCAACTGTGGAATTACGTAACTCAGACTGTGGAATTAGTTTAACTCAGACTGTGGAATTAGTGTAATTCCAACTGTGGAATTAGTGTAACTCAGACTGTGAGATTAGCGTAACTCAGACTGTGAGATTAGTGTAACTCAGACTGTGAGATTAGTGTAACTCAGACTGTGAGATTAGTGTAATTCCAACTGTGGAATTAGTGTAACTCAGACTGTGGAATTAGTGTAATTCCAACTGTGGAATTAGTGTAACTCAGACTGTGGAATTAGTGTAACTCAGACTGTGAGATTAGTGTAATTCCAACTGTGGAATTAGTGTAACTCAGACTGTGGAATTAGTTTAACTCAGACTGTGGAATTAGTGTAATTCCAACTGTGGAATTAGTGTAACTCAGACTGTGGAATTAGTGTAACTCAGACTGTGGAATTAGTGTAATTCCAACTGTGGAATTAATGTAACTCAGACTGTGGAATTAGTGTAACTCAGACTGTGAGATTAGTGTAATTCAGACTGTGGAATTAGTGTAACTCAGACTGTTAGAATAGTGTAACTCAGACTGTGAGATTAGTGTAATTCCAACTGTGGAATTAGTGTAACTCAGACTGTGAGATTCGTGTAATTCCAACTGTGAAATTAGTGTAACTCAGACTGTGAGATTAGTGTAACTCAGACTGTGGGATTGGTGTAATTCCAACTGTGGAATTAATGTAACTCAGACTTTGGAATTAGTGTAACTCAGACTGTGGGATTGGTGTAATTCCAACTGTGGAATTAATGTAACTCAGACTGTGGAATTAGAGTAACTCAGACTGTGAGATTAGTGTAATTCCAACTGTGGAATTAGTGTAACTAAGACTGTGAGATTAGTATAATTCCAACTGTGGAATTAGTGTAACTCAGACTGTGGAATTAGTGTAACTCAGACTGTGAGATTAGTGTAATTCCAACTGTGGAATTAGTGTAACTCAGACTGTGGAATTACTGTAACTCAGACTGTGGAATTAGTGTAATTCCAACTGTGGAATTAATGTAATTCAGACTGTGGAATTCGTGTAACTCAGACTGTGAGATTAGTGTAATTCAAACTGTGGAATTAGTGTAACTCAGACTGTGAGATTAGTGTAACTCAGACTGTGAGATTTGTGTAACTCAGACTGTGAAATTAGTGTAATTCCAACTGTGGAATTAGTGTAACTCAGACTGTGAGATTAGTGTAACTCAGACTGTGAGATTAGTGTAACTCAGACTGTGAGATTAGTGTAATTCCAACTGTGGAATTAGTGTAACTCAGACTGTGAGATTAGTGTAATTCCAACTGTGGAATTGGTGTAACTCAGACTGTGAGATTAGTGTAATTCAGACTGTGGAATTAGTGTAACTCAGACTGTGAGATTAGTGTAACTCAGACTGTGGAATTTGTGTAACTCAGACTGTGAGATTATTGTAATTCCAACTGTGGAATTAGGGTAACTCAGACTGTGAGATTATTGTAATTCCAACTGTGGAATTAGTGTAACTCAGACTGTGAGATTAGTGTAATTCAGACTGTGGAATTAGTGTAACTTAGACTGTGTGATTAGTGTAATTCCAACTGTGGAATTAGTGTAACTCAGACTGTGAGATTAGTGTAATTCCAACTGTGGAATTAGTGTAACTCAGACTGTGAGATTAGTGTAATTCCAACTGTGGAATTAGTGTAAAACAGACTGTGGAAATAGTGTAACTCAGACTGTGAGATTAGTGTAATTCCAACTGTGGAATTAGTGTAACTCAGACTGTGGAATTAATGTAATTCCAACTGTGGAATTAATGTAACTCACACTGTGGAATTAGTGTAACTCAGACTGTGAGATTAGTGTAATTCCAACTGTGGAATTAGTGTAACTCAGACTGTGAGATTCGTGTAATTCCAACTGTGGAATTTGGGAGATTAGTGTAATTCCAACTGTGGAATTAGTGTAACTCAGACTGTGGAATTAGTGTAACTCAGACTGTGAGATTAGTGTAATTCCAACTGTGGAATTAGTGTAACTCAGACTGTGGAATTAGTGTAACTCAGACTGTGGAATTAATGTATTTGCAACTGTGGAATTAGTGTAACTCAGACTGTGGGATTGGTGTAACTCAGACTGTGGGATTGGTGTAATTCCAACTGTGGAATTAATGTAACTCAGACTGTGGAATTAGTGTAACTCAGACTGTGGGATTGGTGTAATTCCAACTGTGGAATTAATGTAACTCAGACTGTGGAATTAGTGTAACTCAGACTGTGAGATTGGTGTAATTCCAACTGTGGAATTAGTGTAACTCAGACTGTGAGATTAGTGTAATTCCAACTGTGGAATTAGTGTAACTCAGACTGTGGAATTAGTGTAACTCAGACTGTGAGATTAGTGTAATTCCAACTGTGGAATTAGTGTAACTCAGACTGTGAGATTAGTGTAACTCAGACTGTGAGATTTGTGTAACTCAGACTGTGAAATTAGTGTAATTCCAACTGTGGAATTAGTGTAACTCAGACTGTGAGATTAGTGTAACTCAGACTGTGAGATTAGTGTAACTCAGACTGTGAGATTAGTGTAATTCCAACTGTGGAATTAGTGTAACTCAGACTGTGAGATTAGTGTAATTCCAACTGTGGAATTGGTGTAACTCAGACTGTGAGATTAGTGTAATTCAGACTGTGGAATTAGTGTAACTCAGACTGTGAGATTAGTGTAACTCAGACTGTGGAATTTGTGTAACTCAGACTGTGAGATTATTGTAATTCCAACTGTGGAATTAGGGTAACTCAGACTGTGAGATTAGTGTAATTCCAACTGTGGAATTAGTGTAACTCAGACTGTGAGATTAGTGTAATTCAGACTGTGGAATTAGTGTAAAACAGACTGTGGAAATAGTGTAACTCAGACTGTGAGATTAGTGTAATTCCAACTGTGGAATTAGTGTAACTCAGACTGTGGAATTAATGTAATTCCAACTGTGGAATTAATGTAACTCACACTGTGGAATTAGTGTAACTCAGACTGTGAGATTAGTGTAATTCCAACTGTGGAATTAGTGTAACTCAGACTGTGAGATTCGTGTAATTCCAACTGTGGAATTTGGGAGATTAGTGTAATTCCAACTGTGGAATTAGTGTAACTCAGACTGTGGAATTAGTGTAACTCAGACTGTGAGATTAGTGTAATTCCAACTGTGGAATTAGTGTAACTCAGACTGTGGAATTAGTGTAACTCAGACTGTGGAATTAATGTATTTGCAACTGTGGAATTAGTGTAACTCAGACTGTGGGATTGGTGTAACTCAGACTGTGGGATTGGTGTAATTCCAACTGTGGAATTAATGTAACTCAGACTGTGGAATTAGTGTAACTCAGACTGTGGGATTGGTGTAATTCCAACTGTGGAATTAATGTAACTCAGACTGTGGAATTAGTGTAACTCAGACTGTGAGATTGGTGTAATTCCAACTGTGGAATTAGTGTAACTCAGACTGTGAGATTAGTGTAATTCCAACTGTGGAATTAGTGTAACTCAGACTGTGGAATTAGTGTAACTCAGACTGTGAGATTAGTGTAATTCCAACTGTGGAATTAGTGTAACTCAGACTGTGAGATTCGTGTAATTCCAACTGTGGAATTAATGTAACTCAGACTGTGAGATTAGTGTAACTCAGACTGTGAGATTAGTGTAACTCAGACTGTGAGATTAGTGTAATTCCAACTGTGGAATTAGTGTAACTCAGACTGTGAGATTCGTGTAATTCCAACTGTGAAATTAGTGTAACTCAGACTGTAAGATTAGTGTAATTCAGACTGTGGAAATAGTGTAACTCAGACTGTGAGATTAGTGTAACTCAGACTGTGGAATTTGTGTAACTCAGACTGTGAGATTAGTGTAATTCCAACTGTGGAATTAGGGTAACTCAGACTGTGAGATTAGTGTAACTCAGACTGTGAGATTAGTGTAACTCAGACTGTGAGATTAGTGTAATTCCAACTGTGGAATTAGTGTAACTCAGACTGTGAGATTAGTGTAATTCCAACTGTGGAATTGGTGTAACTCAGACTGTGAGATTAGTGTAATTCAGACTGTGGAATTAGTGTAACTCAGACTGTGAGATTAGTGTAACTCAGACTGTGGAATTTGTGTAACTCAGACTGTGTGATTATTGTAATTCCAACTGTGGAATTAGGGTAACTCAGACTGTGAGATTAGTGTAATTCCAACTGTGGAATTAGTGTAACTCGGACTGTGAGATTAGTGTAATTCAGACTGTGGAATTAGTGTAACTTAGACTGTGTGATTAGTGTAATTCCAACTGTGGAATTAGTGTAACTCAGACTGTGAGATTAGTGTAATTCCAACTGTGGAATTAGTGTAACTCAGACTGTGAGATTAGTGTAATTCCAACTGTGGAATTAGTGTAAAACAGACTGTGGAAATAGTGTAACTCAGACTGTGAGATTAGTGTAATTCCAACTGTGGAATTAGTGTAACTCAGACTGTGGAATTAATGTAATTCCAACTGTGGAATTAATGTAACTCACACTGTGGAATTAGTGTAACTCAGACTGTGAGATTAGTGTAATTCCAACTGTGGAATTAGTGTAACTCAGACTGTGAGATTCGTGTAATTCCAACTGTGGAATTTGGGAGATTAGTGTAATTCCAACTGTGGAATTAGTGTAACTCAGACTGTGGAATTAGTGTAACTCAGACTGTGAGATTAGTGTAATTCCAACTGTGGAATTAGTGTAACTCAGACTGTGGAATTAGTGTAACTCAGACTGTGGAATTAATGTATTTGCAACTGTGGAATTAGTGTAACTCAGACTGTGGGATTGGTGTAACTCAGACTGTGGGATTGGTGTAATTCCAACTGTGGAATTAATGTAACTCAGACTGTGGAATTAGTGTAACTCAGACTGTGGGATTGGTGTAATTCCAACTGTGGAATTAATGTAACTCAGACTGTGGAATTAGTGTAACTCAGACTGTGAGATTGGTGTAATTCCAACTGTGGAATTAGTGTAACTCAGACTGTGAGATTAGAGTAATTCCAACTGTGGAATTATTGTAACTCAGTCTGTGGAATTAGTGTAACTCAGACTGTGAGATTAGTGTAATTCCAACTGTGGAATTAGTGTAACTCAGACTGTGAGATTCGTGTAATTCCAACTGTGGAATTAATGTAACTCAGACTGTGAGATTAGTGTAACTCAGACTGAGAGATTAGTGTAACTCAGACTGTGAGATTAGTGTAATTCCAACTGTGGAATTAGTGTAACTCAGACTGTGAGATTCGTGTAATTCCAACTGTGAAATTAGTGTAACTCAGACTGTGAGATTAGTGTAATTCAGACTGTGGAAATAGTGTAACTCAGACTGTGGGATTGATGTAATTCCAACTGTGTAATTAGTTTAACTCAGAATATCGGTTTGGTGTAACTCAGACTGTGGGATTGGTGTAATTCCAACTGTGGAATTAATGTAACTCAGACTGTGGAATTAGTGTAACTCAGACTGTGGGATTGGTGTAATTCCAACTGTGGAATTCATGTAACTCAGACTGTGGAATTCGAGTAACTCAGACTGTGAGATTGGTGTAATTCCAACTGTGGAATTACTGTAACTCAGACTGTGAGATTAGTGTAATTCCAACTGTGGAATTAGTGTAACTCAGACTGTGGAATTACTGTAACTCAGACTGTGGAATTACTGTAATTCAGACTGTGGAATTAATGTAATTCAGACTGTGGAATTTGTGTAACTCAGACTGTGAGATTAGTGTAATTCCAACTGTGGAATTAGTGTAACTCAGACTGTGAGATTAGTGTAACTCAGACTGTGAGATTTGTGTAACTCAGACTGTGAGATTAGTGTAATTCCAACTGTGGAATTAGTGTAACTCAGACTGTGAGATTAGTGTAACTCAGACTGTGAGATTAGTGTAATTCCAACTGTGGAATTAGTGTAACTCAGACTGTGAGATTAGTGTAATTCCAACTGTGGAATTAGTGTAACTCAGACTGTGAGATTAGTGTAACTCAGACTGTGAGATTAGTGTAATTCAGACTGTGGAATTAGTGTAACTCAGACTGTGAGATTAGTGTATATCAGACTGTGGAATTTGTGCAACTCAGACTGTGAGATTAGTGTAATTCCAACTGTGGAATTAGTGTAACTCAGACTGTGAGATTAGTGTAATTCCAACTGTGGAATTAGTGTAACTCAGACTGTGAGATTAGTGTAATTCAGACTGTGGAATTAGTGTAATTTAGACTGTGAGATTAGTGTAATTCCAACTGTGGAATTAGTGTAACTCAGACTGTGAGATTTGTGTAATTCCAACTGTGGAATTAGGGTAACTCAGACTGTGAGATTAGTGTAATTCCAAATGTGGAATTAGTGTAACTCAGACTGTGGAATTAGTGTAACTCAGACTGTGAGATTAGTGTAATTCCAACTGTGGAATTAGTGTAACTCAGACTGTGAGATTAGTGTAACTCAGACTGTGAGATTAGTGTAATTCCAACTGTGGAATTAGTGTAACTCAGACTGTGAGATTAGTGTAATTCCAACTGTGGAATTGGTGTAACTCAGACTGTGAGATTAGTGTAATTCAGACTGTGGAATTAGTGTAACTCAGACTGTGAGATTAGTGTAACTCAGACTGTGGAATTTGTGTAACTCAGACTGTGAGATTAGTGTAATTCCAACTGTGGAATTAGGGTAACTCAGACTGTGAGATTAGTGTAATTCCAACTGTGGAATTAGTGTAACTCAGACTGTGAGATTAGTGTAATTCAGACTGTGGAATTAGTGTAACTTAGACTGTGTGATTAGTGTAATTCCAACTGTGGAATTAGTGTTACTCAGACTGTGAGATTAGTGTAATTCCAACTGTGGAATTAGTGTAACTCAGACTGTGAGATTAGTGTAATTCCAACTGTGGAATTAGTGTAAAACAGACTGTGGAAATAGTGTAACTCAGACTGTGAGATTAGTGTAATTCCAACTGTGGAATTAGTGTAACTCAGACTGTGGAATTAATGTAATTCCAACTGTGGAATTAATGTAACTCACACTGTGGAATTAGTGTAACTCAGACTGTGAGATTAGTGTAATTCCAACTGTGGAATTAGTGTAACTCAGACTGTGAGATTCGTGTAATTCCAACTGTGGAATTTGGGAGATTAGTGTAATTCCAACTGTGGAATTAGTGTAACTCAGACTGTGGAATTAGTGTAACTCAGACTGTGAGATTAGTGTAATTCCAACTGTGGAATTAGTGTAACTCAGACTGTGGAATTAGTGTAACTCAGACTGTGGAATTAATGTATTTGCAACTGTGGAATTAGTGTAACTCAGACTGTGGGATTGGTGTAACTCAGACTGTGGGATTGGTGTAATTCCAACTGTGGAATTAATGTAACTCAGACTGTGGAATTAGTGTAACTCAGACTGTGGGATTGGTGTAATTCCAACTGTGGAATTAATGTAACTCAGACTGTGGAATTAGTGTAACTCAGACTGTGAGATTGGTGTAATTCCAACTGTGGAATTAGTGTAACTCAGACTGTGAGATTAGTGTAATTCCAACTGTGGAATTAGTGTAACTCAGACTGTGGAATTAGTGTAACTCAGACTGTGGAATTAGTGTAACTCAGACTGTGAGATTAGTGTAATTCCAACTGTGGAATTAGTGTAACTCAGACTGTGAGATTCGTGTAATTCCAACTGTGGAATTAATGTAACTCAGACTGTGAGATTAGTGTAACTCAAACTGTGAGATTAGTGTAACTCAGACTGTGAGATTAGTGTAATTCCAACTGTGGAATTAGTGTAACTCAGACTGTGAGATTCGTGTAATTCCAACTGTGAAATTAGTGTAACTCAGACTGTGAGATTAGTGTAATTCAGACTGTGGAAATAGTGTAACTCAGACTGTGGAATTACTGTAACTCAGACTGTGGAATTACTGTAATTCAGACTGTGGAATTAATGTAATTCAGACTGTGGAATTTGTTTAACTCAGACTGTGAGATTAGTGTAATTCCAACTGTGGAATTAGTGTAACTCAGACTGTGAGATTAGTGTAACTCAGACTGTGAGATTTGTGTAACTCAGACTGTGAGATTAGTGTAATTCCAACTGTGGAATTAGTGTAACTCAGACTGTGAGATTAGTGTAACTCAGACTGTGAGATTAGTGTAATTCCAACTGTGGAATTAGTGTAACTCAGACTGTGAGATTAGTGTAATTCCAACTGTGGAATTAGTGTAACTCAGACTGTGAGATTAGTGTAACTCAGACTGTGAGATTAGTGTAACTCAGACTGTGAGATTAGTGTAATTCAGACTGTGGAATTAGTGTAACTCAGACTGTGAGATTAGTGTATATCAGACTGTGGAAGTTGTGCAACTCAGACTGTGAGATTAGTGTAATTCCAACTGTGGAATTAGTGTAACTCAGACTGTGAGATTAGTGTAATTCCAACTGTGGAATTAGTGTAACTCAGACTGTGAGATTAGTGTAATTCAGACTGTGGAATTAGTGTAATTTAGACTGTGAGATTAGTGTAATTCCAACTGTGGAATTAGTGTAACTCAGACTGTGAGATTTGTGTAATTCCAACTGTGGAATTAGGGTAACTCAGACTGTGAGATTAGTGTAATTCCAAATGTGGAATTAGTGTAACTCAGACTGTGGAATTAGTGTAACTCAGACTGTGAGATTAGTGTAATTCCAACTGTGGAATTAGTGTAACTCAGACTGTGAGATTAGTGTAACTCAGACTGTGAGATTAGTGTAATTCCAACTGTGGAATTATTGTAACTCAGACTGTGAGATTAGTGTAATTCCAACTGTGGAATTCATGTAACTCAGACTGTGGAATTAGTGTAACTCAGACTGTGGGATTAGTGTAATTCCAACTGTGGAATTAATGTAACTCAGACTGTGGAATTAGTGTATTTCCAACTGTGGAATTAGTGTAACTCAGACTGTGGAATTAGTGTAACTCAGACTGTGAGATTACTGTAATTCCAACTGTGGAATTAGTGTAACTCAGACTGTGGAATTAGTTTAACTCAGACTCTGGGATTAGTGTAATTCCAACTGTGGAATTAATGTAACTCAGACTGTGGAATTAGTGTAACTCAGACTGTGAGATTAGTGTAATTCCAACTGTGGAATTAGTGTAACTCAGACTGTGAGATTAGTGTATTTCCAACTGTGGAATTCGTGTAACTCAGACTGTGGGATTGGTGTAACTCAGACTGTGGGATTAGTGTAACTCAGACTGTGGGATTGGTGTAATTCCAACTGTGGAATTCGTGTAACTCAGACTGTGGGATTGGTGTAACTCAGACTGTGGGATTAGTGTAACTCAGACTGTGGGATTGGTGTAACTCAGACTGTGGGATTGGTGTAATTCCAACTGTGGAATTAGTGTAACTCAGACTGTGAGATTGGTGTAACTCAGACTGTGGGATTAGTGTAATTCCAACTGTGCAATTAGTGTAACTCAGACTGTGAGATTAGTGTAATTCCAACTGTGGAATTCGTGTCACTCAGACTGTGGGATTGGTGTAACTCAGACGGTGAGATTAGTGTATTTCCAACTGTGGAATTCGTGTAACTCAGACTGTGGGATTGGTGTAACTCAGACTGTGGGATTGGTGTAACTCAGACTGTGGGATTAGTGTAATTCCAATTGTGGAATTAGTGTAACTCAGACTGTGAGATTGGTGTAACTCAGACTGTGCGATTGGTGTAATTCCAACTGTGGAATTAGTGTAACTCAGACTGTGGGATTAGTGTAATTCCAATTGTGGAATTAGTGTAACTCAGACTGTGAGATTAGTCTAATTCCAACTGTGGAATTAGTGTAACTCAGACTGTGGAATTAGTGTAATTCCAACTGTGGAATTAATGTAACTCAGACTGTGAGATTAGTGTAATTCCAACTGTGGAATTAGTGTAACTCAGACTGTGGAATTAGTGTAACTCAGACTGTGAGATTAGTGTAATTCCAACTGTGGAATTAGTGTAACTCAGACTGTGGAATTAATGTAACTCAGACTGTGAGATTAGTGTAACTCAGACTGTGAGATTAGTGTAATTCCAACTGTGGAATTAGTGTAACTCAGACTGTGAGATTAGTGTAATTCCAACTGTGGAATTAGTGTAAAACAGACTGTGGAAATAGTGTAACTCAGACTGTGAGATTAGTGTAATTCCAACTGTGGAATTAGTGTAACTCAGACTGTGGAATTAATGTAATTCCAACTGTGGAATTAATGTAACTCACACTGTGGAATTAGTGTAACTCAGACTGTGAGATTAGTGTAATTCCAACTGTGGAATTAGTGTAACTCAGACTGTGAGATTCGTGTAATTCCAACTGTGGAATTTGGGAGATTAGTGTAATTCCAACTGTGGAATTAGTGTAACTCAGACTGTGGAATTAGTGTAACTCAGACTGTGAGATTAGTGTAATTCCAACTGTGGAATTAGTGTAACTCAGACTGTGGAATTAGTGTAACTCAGACTGTGGAATTAATGTATTTGCAACTGTGGAATTAGTGTAACTCAGACTGTGGGATTGGTGTAACTCAGACTGTGGGATTGGTGTAATTCCAACTGTGGAATTAATGTAACTCAGACTGTGGAATTAGTGTAACTCAGACTGTGGGATTGGTGTAATTCCAACTGTGGAATTAATGTAACTCAGACTGTGGAATTAGTGTAACTCAGACTGTGAGATTGGTGTAATTCCAACTGTGGAATTAGTGTAACTCAGACTGTGAGATTAGTGTAATTCCAACTGTGGAATTAGTGTAACTCAGACTGTGGAATTAGTGTAACTCAGACTGTGAGATTAGTGTAATTCCAACTGTGGAATTAGTGTAACTCAGACTGTGAGATTCGTGTAATTCCAACTGTGGAATTAATGTAACTCAGACTGTGAGATTAGTGTAACTCAGACTGTGAGATTAGTGTAACTCAGACTGTGAGATTAGTGTAATTCCAACTGTGGAATTAGTGTAACTCAGACTGTGAGATTCGTGTAATTCCAACTGTGAAATTAGTGTAACTCAGACTGTGAGATTAGTGTAATTCAGACTGTGGAAATAGTGTAACTCAGACTGTGGGATTGATGTAATTCCAACTGTGGAATTCATGTAACTCAGACTGTGGAATTCGAGTAACTCAGACTGTGAGATTAGTGTAATTCCAACTGTGGAATTACTGTAACTCAGACTGTGAGATTAGTGTAATTCCAACTGTGGAATTAGTGTAACTCAGACTGTGGAATTACTGTAACTCAGACTGTGGAATTACTGTAATTCAGACTGTGGAATTAATGTAATTCAGACTGTGGAATTTGTGTAACTCAGACTGTGAGATTAGTGTAATTCCAACTGTGGAATTAGTGTAACTCAGACTGTGAGATTAGTGTAACTCAGACTGTGAGATTTGTGTAACTCAGACTGTGAGATTAGTGTAATTCCAACTGTGGAATTAGTGTAACTCAGACTGTGAGATTAGTGTAACTCAGACTGTGAGATTAGTGTAATTCCAACTGTGGAATTAGTGTAACTCAGACTGTGAGATTAGTGTAATTCCAACTGTGGAATTAGTGTAACTCAGACTGTGAGATTAGTGTAACTCAGACTGTGGAATTAGTGTAACTCAGACTGTGAGATTAGTGTAATTCAGACTGTGGAATTAGTGTAACTCAGACTGTGAGATTAGTGTATATCAGACTGTGGAAGTTGTGCAACTCAGACTGTGAGATTAGTGTAATTCCAACTGTGGAATTAGTGTAACTCAGACTGTGAGATTAGTGTAATTCCAACTGTGGAATTAGTGTAACTCAGACTGTGAGATTAGTGTAATTCAGACTGTGGAATTAGTGTAATTTAGACTGTGAGATTAGTGTAATTCCAACTGTGGAATTAGTGTAACTCAGACTGTGAGATTTGTGTAATTCCAACTGTGGAATTAGGGTAACTCAGACTGTGAGATTAGTGTAATTCCAAATGTGGAATTAGTGTAACTCAGACTGTGGAATTAGTGTAACTCAGACTGTGAGATTAGTGTAATTCCAACTGTGGAATTAGTGTAACTCAGACTGTGAGATTAGTGTAACTCAGACTGTGAGATTAGTGTAACTCAGACTGTGAGATTGGTGTAATTCCAACTGTGGAATTAGTGTAACTCAGACTGTGAGATTAGTGTAATTCCAACTGTGGAATTAGTGTAACTCAGACTGTGGAATTAGTGTAACTCAGACTGTGAGATTAGTGTAATTCCAACTGTGGAATTAGTGTAACTCAGACTGTGAGATTCGTGTAATTCCAACTGTGGAATTAATGTAACTCAGACTGTGAGATTAGTGTAACTCAGACTGTGAGATTAGTGTAACTCAGACTGTGAGATTAGTGTAATTCCAACTGTGGAATTAGTGTAACTCAGACTGTGAGATTCGTGTAATTCCAACTGTGAAATTAGTGTAACTCAGACTGTGAGATTAGTGTAATTCAGACTGTGGAAATAGTGTAACTCAGACTGTGGGATTGATGTAATTCCAACTGTGGAATTCATGTAACTCAGACTGTGGAATTCGAGTAACTCAGACTGTGAGATTAGTGTAATTCCAACTGTGGAATTACTGTAACTCAGACTGTGAGATTAGTGTAATTCCAACTGTGGAATTAGTGTAACTCAGACTGTGGAATTACTGTAACTCAGACTGTGGAATTACTGTAATTCAGACTGTGGAATTAATGTAATTCAGACTGTGGAATTTGTGTAACTCAGACTGTGAGATTAGTGTAATTCCAACTGTGGAATTAGTGTAACTCAGACTGTGAGATTAGTGTAACTCAGACTGTGAGATTTGTGTAACTCAGACTGTGAGATTAGTGTAATTCCAACTGTGGAATTAGTGTAACTCAGACTGTGAGATTAGTGTAACTCAGACTGTGAGATTAGTGTAATTCCAACTGTGGAATTAGTGTAACTCAGACTGTGAGATTAGTGTAATTCCAACTGTGGAATTAGTGTAACTCAGACTGTGAGATTAGTGTAACTCAGACTGTGGAATTAGTGTAACTCAGACTGTGAGATTAGTGTAATTCAGACTGTGGAATTAGTGTAACTCAGACTGTGAGATTAGTGTATATCAGACTGTGGAAGTTGTGCAACTCAGACTGTGAGATTAGTGTAATTCCAACTGTGGAATTAGTGTAACTCAGACTGTGAGATTAGTGTAATTCCAACTGTGGAATTAGTGTAACTCAGACTGTGAGATTAGTGTAATTCAGACTGTGGAATTAGTGTAATTTAGACTGTGAGATTAGTGTAATTCCAACTGTGGAATTAGTGTAACTCAGACTGTGAGATTTGTGTAATTCCAACTGTGGAATTAGGGTAACTCAGACTGTGAGATTAGTGTAATTCCAAATGTGGAATTAGTGTAACTCAGACTGTGGAATTAGTGTAACTCAGACTGTGAGATTAGTGTAATTCCAACTGTGGAATTAGTGTAACTCAGACTGTGAGATTAGTGTAACTCAGACTGTGAGATTAGTGTAACTCAGACTGTGAGATTAGTGTAACTCAGACTGTGAGATTAGTGTAATTCCAACTGTGGAATTAGTGTAACTCAGACTGTGAGATTAATGTAATTCCAACTGTGGAATTAGTGTAACTCAGACTGTGGAATTAATGTAACTCAGACTGTGAGATTAGTGTAACTCAGACTGTGAGATTAGTGTAACTCAGACTGTGAGATTAGTGTAATTCCAACTGTGGAATTAGTGTAACTCAGACTGTGAGATTCGTGTAATTCCAACTGTGAAATTAGTGTAACTCAGACTGTGAGATTAGTGTAATTCAGACTGTGGAAATAGTGTAACTCAGACTGTGGGATTGATGTAATTCCAACTGTGGAATTCATGTAACTCAGACTGTGGAATTCGAGTAACTCAGACTGTGAGATTAGTGTAATTCCAACTGTGGGATTAGTGTAACTCAGACTGTGGGATTGGTGTAATTCCAACTGTGGAATTAGTGTAACTCAGACTGTGGAATTAATGTAACTCAGACTGTGAGATTAGTGTAACTCAGACTGTGAGATTAGTGTAACTCAGACTGTGAGATTAGTGTAATTCCAACTGTGGAATTAGTGTAACTCAGACTGTGAGATTCGTGTAATTCCAACTGTGAAATTAGTGTAACTCAGACTGTGAGATTAGTGTAACTCAGACTGTGGGATTGGTGTAATTCCAACTGTGGAATTAATGTAACTCAGACTGTGAGATTAGTGTAACTCAGACTGTGGGATTGTTGAAATTCCAACTGTGGAATTAATGTAACTCAGACTCTGGAATTAGTGTAACTCAGACTGTGAGATTAGTGTAATTCCAACTGTGAAATTAGTGTAACTCAGACTGTGAGATTAGTGTAATTCAGACTGTGGAAATAGTGTAACTCAGACTGTGGGATTGATGTAATTCCAACTGTGGAATTCATGTAACTCAGACTGTGGAATTCGAGTAACTCAGACTGTGAGATTAGTGTAATTCCAACTGTGAAATTAGTGTAACTCAGACTGTGAGATTAGTGTAATTCAGACTGTGGAAATAGTGTAACTCAGACTGTGGGATTCGTGTAATTCCAACTGTGAAATTAGTGTAACTCAGACTGTGAGATTAGTGTAATTCAGACTGTGGAAATAGTGTAACTCAGACTGTGGGATTGATGTAATTCCAACTGTGGAATTCATGTAACTCAGACTGTGGAATTCGAGTAACTCAGACTGTGAGATTAGTGTAATTCCAACTGTGGAATTACTGTAACTCAGACTGTGAGATTAGTGTAATTCCAACTGTGGAATTAGTGTAACTCAGACTGTGGAATTACTGTAACTCAGACTGTGGAATTACTGTAATTCAGACTGTGGAATTAATGTAATTCAGACTGTGGAATTTGTGTAACTCAGACTGTGAGATTAGTGTAATTCCAACTGTGGAATTAGTGTAACTCAGACTGTGAGATTAGTGTAACTCAGACTGTGAGATTTGTGTAACTCAGACTGTGAGATTAGTGTAATTCCAACTGTGGAATTAGTGTAACTCAGACTGTGAGATTAGTGTAACTCAGACTGTGAGATTAGTGTAATTCCAACTGTGGAATTAGTGTAACTCAGACTGTGAGATTAGTGTAATTCCAACTGTGGAATTAGTGTAACTCAGACTGTGAGATTAGTGTAACTCAGACTGTGAGATTAGTGTAACTCAGACTGTGAGATTAGTGTAATTCAGACTGTGGAATTAGTGTAACTCAGACTGTGAGATTAGTGTATATCAGACTGTGGAAGTTGTGCAACTCAGACTGTGAGATTAGTGTAATTCCAACTGTGGAATTAGTGTAACTCAGACTGTGAGATTAGTGTAATTCCAACTGTGGAATTAGTGTAACTCAGACTGTGAGATTAGTGTAATTCAGACTGTGGAATTAGTGTAATTTAGACTGTGAGATTAGTGTAATTCCAACTGTGGAATTAGTGTAACTCAGACTGTGAGATTTGTGTAATTCCAACTGTGGAATTAGGGTAACTCAGACTGTGAGATTAGTGTAATTCCAAATGTGGAATTAGTGTAACTCAGACTGTGGAATTAGTGTAACTCAGACTGTGAGATTAGTGTAATTCCAACTGTGGAATTAGTGTAACTCAGACTGTGAGATTAGTGTAACTCAGACTGTGAGATTAGTGTAATTCCAACTGTGGAATTATTGTAACTCAGACTGTGAGATTAGTGTAATTCCAACTGTGGAATTCATGTAACTCAGACTGTGGAATTAGTGTAACTCAGACTGTGGGATTAGTGTAATTCCAACTGTGGAATTAATGTAACTCAGACTGTGGAATTAGTGTATTTCCAACTGTGGAATTAGTGTAACTCAGACTGTGGAATTAGTGTAACTCAGACTGTGAGATTACTGTAATTCCAACTGTGGAATTAGTGTAACTCAGACTGTGGAATTAGTTTAACTCAGACTCTGGGATTAGTGTAATTCCAACTGTGGAATTAATGTAACTCAGACTGTGGAATTAGTGTAACTCAGACTGTGAGATTAGTGTAATTCCAACTGTGGAATTAGTGTAACTCAGACTGTGAGATTAGTGTATTTCCAACTGTGGAATTCGTGTAACTCAGACTGTGGGATTGGTGTAACTCAGACTGTGGGATTAGTGTAACTCAGACTGTGGGATTGGTGTAATTCCAACTGTGGAATTCGTGTAACTCAGACTGTGGGATTGGTGTAACTCAGACTGTGGGATTAGTGTAACTCAGACTGTGGGATTGGTGTAACTCAGACTGTGGGATTGGTGTAATTCCAACTGTGGAATTAGTGTAACTCAGACTGTGAGATTGGTGTAACTCAGACTGTGGGATTAGTGTAATTCCAACTGTGCAATTAGTGTAACTCAGACTGTGAGATTAGTGTAATTCCAACTGTGGAATTCGTGTCACTCAGACTGTGGGATTGGTGTAACTCAGACTGTGAGATTAGTGTATTTCCAACTGTGGAATTCGTGTAACTCAGACTGTGGGATTGGTGTAACTCAGACTGTGGGATTGGTGTAACTCAGACTGTGGGATTAGTGTAATTCCAATTGTGGAATTAGTGTAACTCAGACTGTGAGATTGGTGTAACTCAGACTGTGCGATTGGTGTAATTCCAACTGTGGAATTAGTGTAACTCAGACTGTGGGATTAGTGTAATTCCAATTGTGGAATTAGTGTAACTCAGACTGTGAGATTAGTCTAATTCCAACTGTGGAATTAATGTAACTCAGACTGTGGAATTAGTGTAATTCCAACTGTGGAATTAATGTAACTCAGACTGTGAGATTAGTGTAATTCCAACTGTGGAATTAGTGTAACTCAGACTGTGGAATTAGTGTAACTCAGACTGTGAGATTAGTGTAATTCCAACTGTGGAATTAGTGTAACTCAGACTGTGGAATTAATGTAACTCAGACTGTGAGATTAGTGTAACTCAGACTGTCAGATTAGTGTAATTCCAACTGTGGAATTAGTGTCATTCAGACTGTGGGATTAGTGTAATTCCAACTGTGCAATTAGTGTAACTCAGACTGTGAGATTAGTGTAATTCCAACTGTGGAATTCGTGTCACTCAGACTGTGGGATTGGTGTAACTCAGACTGTGAGATTAGTGTATTTCCAACTGTGGAATTCGTGTAACTCAGACTGTGGGTTTGGTGTAACTCAGACTGTGGGATTGGTGTAACTCAGACTGTGGGATTAGTGTAATTCCAATTGTGGAATTAGTGTAACTCAGACTGTGAGATTGGTGTAACTCAGACTGTGCGATTGGTGTAATTCCAACTGTGGAATTAGTGTAACTCAGACTGTGGGATTAGTGTAATTCCAATTGTGGAATTAGTGTAACTCAGACTGTGAGATTAGTCTAATTCCAACTGTGGAATTAATGTAACTCAGACTGTGGAATTAGTGTAATTCCAACTGTGGAATTAATGTAACTCAGACTGTGAGATTAGTGTAATTCCAACTGTGGAATTAGTGTAACTCAGACTGTGGAATTAGTGTAACTCAGACTGTGAGATTAGTGTAATTCCAACTGTGGAATTAGTGTAACTCAGACTGTGGAATTAATGTAACTCAGACTGTGAGATTAGTGTAACTCAGACTGTCAGATTAGTGTAATTCCAACTGTGGAATTAGTGTCATTCAGAATGTGGGATTAGTGTAATTCCAACTGTGGAATTAGTGTAACTCAGACTGTGGAATTAGTGTAACTCAGACTGTGGAATTAATGTAACTCAGACTGTGAGATTAGTGTAACTCAGACTGTCAGATTAGTGTAATTCCAACTGTGGAATTAGTGTCATTCAGAATGTGGGATTAGTGTAATTCCAACTGTGGAATTAGTGTAACTCAGACTGTGGAATTAGTGTAACTCAGACTGTGAGATTAGTGTAATTCCAACTGTGGAATTAGTGTCATTCAGAATGTGTGATTAGTGTAACTCAGACTGTGAGATTAGTGTAATTCCAACTGTGGAATTAGTGTAACTCAGACTGTGGAATTAGTGTAACTCAGACTGTGAGATTAGTGTAACTCAGACTGTGAGATTAGTGTAATTCCAACTGTGGAATTAGTGTCATTCAGAATGTGGGATTAGTGTAATTCAGACTGTGGGATTATTGTAACTCAATCTGTGAGATTAGAGTAATCTACTCTGTGGGATTAATGTAATTCACTCTGTGGGATTAGTATAATACTGACTGTGGAACATAGGAACATGGAAACATAGGAAACACGAGCAGGAGTGGGCCATTCATCCCTTCGAGCCTGCTCCACCTTTCAACTAGATCATAGCTGATCTTCTACCTCAATGCCATTTACCCACATTATCCCCATATCCCTTGATAGTTTGAATATTTAGAAATTTATTGATCTCTGTCTTGACTCAATGACTGAGCCTCCATAGCCCTCTGGGGCAGAGAATTCCAAAGATTCATCACCCTGAGTGAAGAAATTCCTCCTCAGATCAGTTCAATTGTTACCTTTATAAAGTCCACAGTTGCCCATTGCATATCCTCCATGTATCTCTTGGTTACTCATTGAGCATTCTCTTTATATCCCAGAGCTGCCCATTAAACATCCTCCATTGTGCAATTGGTATAATTCACTCTGTGGTATTAGTGTAATTCTGACTGTGGGATTAGAATAAATTAGTCTGTGGGATTAGTTTAAACTGACTGTGGGAATATTGCAACTCAGTCTGTAGGGTTAGTGCAATTCTGACTGTGTGATTAGTGCAATTCCAACTGCAGGATTAGTTTCATTCAGACTGTGGGATTAGTGTAATTTAGTCCGTGAGATCAGTATAATTTAATCTGTAGAATTGGTGTAATTCCAACTGTGGGATTAGACAAATTTAGTCACTGGAATTATTGTAATTCAGTCTCTGGGTTTAGTATAATTCAGACTGTGGGACTGGCGTAATTCAGTCTTTAATTAGCGTAATTTTGTCTGTTGATATGAAGGCTGGATTTTGTAACATGATTGTGCTTTTAAAAACCTTGACTCTTAAAAGATTAAGATTGACTCAGATAAATCAGGTGACCTCACATCAACTCTGCTTAAAAACAGGCAGAAATTTTGGTTACCAGGACAACTGAGAACACAGATCAACGACTTTTAGTTTGGCAAATAGAGATTGCCGGGGTATAACACCTGAGGAACTGTAGGTTTCACCCGCCCAGACGTGCAGATCGTAATCAAGTAGTCAGTGATTCTGAGGATGTAAATGTGCAGGGCATCTGCTAAGACCCAGAAACAATGAAAGGCCCAGAAGACTCTGCTGAAATCAGACTTCTGGATTTTGCATGATCAAAAAGGGCAATGACTTTTGATTCCAGATAAATTTAGAGAAAATTTAAATAAAAATAAAAAAAGGATCCCAGTGGTTACAGCCTCAGAACAGGCTGTGAGAAAGGAAGACAACCAGTGGTGGCAGCCCCAAGGGGGAGAGAGAGAGGGAACACCTGCTCTCAGAGAATACTGATACAGTGGAAGGATACGAAGACTTGTAGCTGTTTTGTAAGTTGAAGTTTGCAGAGAAGGAAAAGACCAATAGGATCACTAGGGATCACCTTATTCCAGAACACACAGGATGAAAGTGCTTGGAGAAATGAGCGAAGAGGACATTTGCTATGAGTAAGATTCGGGAGATGCAGCCCATTGCAACTGGGAGGAGTTTGGGACATTTAACTGCAAAGAGGATTGTGTAATGTATAAGTGTGGTGTGAGGTTTTCAAGTGTTTTAATAGGTAAAGAAAATACTTTCTTTGTAATTCCCGGTATCAGCTTGATACAAAGTACAATTTAGTTAATTTCTTTTATTCATTCGTGGGATGTGGGCTTCACTGGTTAGGCCTGCATTTATTGCCTATCCCTAACTGCCCTTGAGAAGGGCTGGGTTTGCCATCGTTGCTTACAGAGCCTAGCTCGATATCGGGTGGTCTGTCCAGTTTCATTCCTTTTCTTAGGCTTTGTTGCGGTTTGATACAACTGACAGTCAACCACATTGCGTGTGTCTGGAGTTACCTGTTGGCCAGGCCAGGTAAGGATGGTAGATTTCCTTCCCTTAAGGGCATTAGTAAACCAGATGGATTTTTACTACAATCGACAATGGTTTCATGGTCTCCATTAGACTAGTTTTTAACTCCAGATTTCTTTTTTTAAAAATTGAATTCAAATTTCACCATTTCCTGTGATGGGATTTGAACCCACATCCCCAGAGCATTAGCCTCTGGGTTAATAGTCCAGTGACATTGCCCATTTACCTCTCGAAGGGATATATTTTAGTTTGTTATAATAAAAGTCTTAAAATGGGAAATCTTTTTGTGTAATTCTTTAAATTGGTCTGAGGGTTCATATCTTCTATTTTAATGTTAATGTTCTCATTGAAGTAGTACCACTGTCTGATTAATATAATTCAGTCTGTGGGATTAGAGGGATTCTGTTTATGGGATTAATGTCATCCAGACTGTGGGATTAGTGTCATTCCATTTATGGGATTAGTGTAATTCAGACTGTGTGATTTATGGGATTAGTGTAATTCAGACTGTGCAATTAGTGTCATTCCCTTTATGGTATTAGTGTAATTCAGACTGTGTGATTTATGGGATTAGTGTAATTCAGACTGTGCAATTAGTGTCATTCCCTTTATGGGATTAGTGTAATTCAGACTGTGTGATTAGTGTCATTCCCTTTATGGGATTAGTGTAATTCAGACTGTGCAATTAGTGTCATTCCCTTTATGGGATTAGTGTAATTCAGACTGTGTGATTAGTGTCATTCCCTTTATGGGATTAGTGTAATTCAGACTGTGGGATTTATGGGATTAGTGTAATTCAGACTGTGCAATTAATGTCATTCCCTTTATGGGATTAGTGTAATTCAGACTGTGCAATTAGTGTCATTCCCTTTATGGGATTAGTGTAATTCAATCTGTGGGATTAGTGTCATTCCCTTTATGGGATTAGTGTAATTCAGACTGTGTGATTAGTGTCATTCCCTTTATGGGATTAGTGTAATTCAGACTGTGTGATTAGTGTCATTCCCTTTATGGGATTAGTGTAATTCAGACTGTGGGATTTATGGGATTAGTGTAATTCAGACTGTGCAATTAGTGTCATTCCCTTTATGGGATTAGTGTAATTCAATCTGTGGGATTAGTGTCATTCCCCTTATCGGATTAGTGTAATTCAGACTGTGTGATTAGTGTCATTCCCTTTATGGGATTAGTGTAATTCAGACTGTGTGATTTATGGGATTAGTGTAATTCAGACTGTGCAATTAGTGTCATTCCCTTTATGGGATTAGTGTAATTCAATCTGTGGGATTAGTGTCATTCCCTTTATGGGATTAGTGTAATTCAGACTGTGTGATTTATGGGATTAGTGTAATTCAGACTGTGCAATTAGTGTCATTCCCTTTATGGGATTAGTGTAATTCAGACTGTGTGATTAGTGTCATTCCCTTTATGGGATTAGTGTAATTCAGACTGTGTGATTTATGGGATTAGTGTAATTCAGACTGTGCAATTAGTGTCATTCCCTTTATGGGATTAGTGTAATTCAGACTGTGTGATTAGTGTCATTCCCTTTATGGGATTAGTGTAATTCAGACTGTGTGATTAGTGTCATTCCCTTTATGGGATTAGTGTAATTCAGACTGTGCAATTAGTGTCATTCCCTTTATGGGATTAGTGTAATTCAGACTGTGTGATTAGTGTCATTCCCTTTATGGGATTAGTGTAATTCAGACTGTGCAATTAGTGTCATTCCCTTTATGGGATTAGTGTAATTCAGACTGTGTGATTAGTGTCATTCCCTTTATGGGATTAGTGTAATTCAGACTGTGTGATTTATGGGATTAGTGTAATTCAGACTGTGCAATTAGTGTCATTCCCTTTATGGGATTAGTGTAATTCAGACTGTGCAATTAGTGTCATTCCCTTTATGGGATTAGTGTAATTCAGACTGTGTGATTAGTGTCATTCCCTTTATGGGATTAGTGTAATTCAGACTGTGTGATTTATGGGATTAGTGTAATTCAGACTGTGCAATTAGTGTCATTCCCTTTATGGGATTAGTGTAATTCAGACTGTGGGATTAGTGTCATTCCCTTTATGGGATTAGTGTAATTCAATCTGTGGGATTAGTGTCATTCCCTTTATGGGATTAGTGTAATTCAGACTGTGTGATTTATGGGATTAGTGTAATTCAGACTGTGCAATTAGTGTCATTCCCTTTATGGGATTAGTGTAATTCAATCTGTGGGATTAGTGTCATTCCCTTTTTGGGATTAGTGTAATTCAGACTGTGTGATTTATGGGATTAGTGTAATTCAGACTGTGCAATTAGTGTCATTCCCTTTATGGGATTAGTGTAATTCAGACTGTGCAATTAGTGTCATTCCCTTTATGGGATTAGTGTAAATCAGACTGTGCAATTAGTGTCATTCCCTTTTTGGGATTAGTGTAATTCAGACTGTGTGATTTATGGGATTAGTGTAATTCAGACTGTGCAATTAGTGTCATTCCCTTTATGGGATTAGTGTAATTCAGACTGTGTGATTAGTGTCATTCCCTTTATGGGATTAGTGTAATTCAATCTGTGGGATTAGTGTCATTCCCTTTATGGGATTAGTGTAATTCAGACTGTGGGATTTATGGGATTAGTGTAATTCAGACTGTGCAATTAGTGTCATTCCCTTTATGGGATTAGTGTAATTCAGACTGTGTGATTAGTGTCATTCCCTTTATGGGATTAGTGTAATTCAGACTGTGGGATTACTGCCATTCCGTTTATGGGATTACTGTAATTCAGACTGTGGGATTACTGTCATTCCCTTTATGGGATTAGTGTAATTCAGACTGTGGGATTACTGTCATTCCGTTTATGGGATTAGTGTAATTCAGACTGTGGGATTAGTGTCATTCCCTTTATGGGATTAGTGTAATTCAATCTGTGGGATTACTGTCATTCCCTTTATGGGATTAGTGTAATTCAGACTGTGGGATTAGTGTCATTCCCTTTATGGGATTAGTGTAATTCAGACTGTGGGATTTATGGGATTAGTGTAATTCAGACTGTGCAATTAGTGTCATTCCCTTTATGGGATTAGTGTAATTCAATCTGTGGGATTAGTGTCATTCCCTTTATGGGATTAGTGTAATTCAGACTGTGTGATTAGTGTCATTCCCTTTATGGGATTAGTGTAATTCAGACTGTGTGATTAGTGTCATTCCCTTTATGGGATTAGTGTAATTCAGACTGTGGGATTTATGGGATTAGTGTAATTCAGACTGTGCAATTAGTGTCATTCCCTTTATGGGATTAGTGTAATTCAATCTGTGGGATTAGTGTCATTCCCCTTATGGGATTAGTGTAATTCAGACTGTGTGATTAGTGTCATTCCCTTTATGGGATTAGTGTAATTCAGACTGTGTGATTTATGGGATTAGTGTAATTCAGACTGTGCAATTAGTGTCATTCCCTTTATGGGATTAGTGTAATTCAATCTGTGGGATTAGTGTCATTCCCTTTATGGGATTAGTGTAATTCAGACTGTGTGATTTATGGGATTAGTGTAATTCAGACTGTGTGATTTATGGGATTAGTGTAATTCAGACTGTGCAATTAGTGTCATTCCCTTTATGGGATTAGTGTAATTCAGACTGTGTGATTAGTGTCATTCCCTTTATGGGATTAGTGTAATTCAGACTGTGTGATTTATGGGATTAGTGTAATTCAGACTGTGCAATTAGTGTCATTCCCTTTATGGGATTAGTGTAATTCAGACTGTGTGATTAGTGTCATTCCCTTTATGGGATTAGTGTAATTCAGACTGTGTGATTTATGGGATTAGTGTAATTCAGACTGTGCAATTAGTGACATTCCCTTTATGGGATTAGTGTAATTCAGACTGTGTGATTAGTGTCATTCCCTTTATGGGATTAGTGTAATTCAGACTGTGTGATTAGTGTCATTCCTTTTATGGGATTAGTGTAATTCAGACTGTGTGATTTATGGGATTAGTGTAATTCAGACTGTGCAATTAGTGTCATTCCCTTTATGGGATTAGTGTAATTCAGACTGTGTGATTAGTGTCATTCCCTTTATGGGATTAGTGTAATTCAGACTGTGTGATTAGTGTCATTCCCTTTATGGGATTAGTGTAATTCAGACTGTGCAATTAGTGTCATTCCCTTTATGGGATTAGTGTAATTCAGACTGTGTGATTAGTGTCATTCCCTTTATGGGATTAGTGTAATTCAGACTGTGCAATTAGTGTCATTCCCTTTATGGGATTAGTGTAATTCAGACTGTGTGATTAGTGTCATTCCCTTTATGGGATTAGTGTAATTCAGACTGTGTGATTTATGGGATTAGTGTAATTCAGACTGTGCAATTAGTGTCATTCCCTTTATGGGATTAGTGTAATTCAGACTGTGCAATTAGTGTCATTCCCTTTATGGGATTAGTGTAATTCAGACTGTGTGATTAGTGTCATTCCCTTTATGGGATTAGTGTAATTCAGACTGTGTGATTTATGGGATTAGTGTAATTCAGACTGTGCAATTAGTGTCATTCCCTTTATGGGATTAGTGTAATTCAGACTGTGGGATTAGTGTCATTCCCTTTATGGGATTAGTGTAATTCAATCTGTGGGATTAGTGTCATTCCCTTTATGGGATTAATGTAATTCAGACTGTGTGATTTATGGGATTAGTGTAATTCAGACTGTGCAATTAGTGTCATTCCCTTTATGGGATTAGTGTAATTCAATCTGTGGGATTAGTGTCATTCCCTTTTTGGGATTAGTGTAATTCAGACTGTGTGATTTATGGGATTAGTGTAATTCAGACTGTGCAATTAGTGTCATTCCCTTTATGGGATTAGTGTAATTCAGACTGTGCAATTAGTGTCATTCCCTTTATGGGATTAGTGTAAATCAGACTGTGCAATTAGTGTCATTCCCTTTTTGGGATTAGTGTAATTCAGACTGTGTGATTTATGGGATTAGTGTAATTCAGACTGTGCAATTAGTGTCATTCCCTTTATGGGATTAGTGTAATTCAGACTGTGTGATTAGTGTCATTCCCTTTATGGGATTAGTGTAATTCAATCTGTGGGATTAGTGTCATTCCCTTTATGGGATTAGTGTAATTCAGACTGTGGGATTTATGGGATTAGTGTAATTCAGACTGTGCAATTAGTGTCATTCCCTTTATGGGATTAGTGTAATTCAGACTGTGTGATTAGTGTCATTCCCTTTATGGGATTAGTGTAATTCAGACTGTGGGATTACTGCCATTCCGTTTATGGGATTAGTGTAATTCAGACTGTGGGATTAGTGTCATTCCCTTTATGGGATTAGTGTAATTCAGACTGTGGGATTACTGTCATTCCGTTTATGGGATTAGTGTAATTCAGACTGTGGGATTAGTGTCATTCCCTTTATGGGATTAGTGTAATTCAATCTGTGGGATTACTGTCATTCCCTTTATGGGATTAGTGTAATTCAGACTGTGGGATTAGTGTCATTCCCTTTATGGGATTAGTGTAATTCAGACTGTGGGATTAGTGTCATTCCCTTTTTGGGATTAGTGTAATTCAGACTGTGGGATTAGTGTCATTCCCTTTATGGGATTAGTGTAATTCAGACTGTGGGATTACTGCCATTCCCTTTATGGGATTAGTGTAATTCAGACTGTGGGATTACTGCCATTCCCTTTATGGGATTAGTGTAATTCAGACTGTGGGATTAGTGTCATTCCCTTTATGGGATTAGTGTAATTCAGACTGTGGGATTAGTGTCATTCCCTTTTTGGGATTAGTGTAATTCAGACTGTGGGATTAGTGTCATTCCCTTTTTGGGATTAGTGTAATTCAGACTGTGGGATTACTGCCATTCCCTTTATGGGATTAGTGCAATTCAGACTGTGGGATTACTGCCATTCCGTTTATGGGATTAGTGTAATTCAGACTGTGGGATTAGTGTCATTCCCTTTATGGGATTAGTGTAATTCAGACTGTGGGATTAGTGTCATTCCCTTTATGGGATTAGTGTAATTCAGACTGTGGGATTACTGCCATTCCGTTTATGGGATTAGTGTAATTCAGACTGTGGGATTAGTGTCATTCCCTTTATGGGATTAGTGTAATTCAGACTGTGGGATGACTGTCATTCCGTTTATGGGATTAGTGTAATTCAGACTGTGGGATTAGTGTCATTCCCTTTATGGGATTAGTGTCATTCAATCTGTGGGATTACTGTCATTCCCTTTATGGGATTAGTGTAATTCAGACTGTGGGATTACTGCCATTCCGTTTATGGGATTAGTGTAATTCAGACTGTGGGATTAGTGTCATTCCCTTTATGGGATTAGTGTAATTCAGACTGTGGGATTAGTGTCATTCCCTTTATGGGATTAGTGTAATTCAGACTGTGGGATTAGTGTCATTCCCTTTATGGGATTAGTGTAATTCAGACTGTGGGATTACTGCCATTCCCTTTATGGGATTAGTGTAATTCAGACTGTGGGATTACTGCCATTCCGTTTATGGGATTAGTGTAATTCAGACTGTGGGATTAGTGTCATTCCCTTTATGGGATTAGTGTCATTCAGACTGTGGGATTAGTGTCATTTCCTTTATGGGATTAGTGTAATTCAGACTGTGTGATTTATGGGATTAGTGTAATTCAGACTGTGTGATTTATGGGATTAGTGTAATTCAGACTGTGCAATTAGTGTCATTCCCTTTATGGGATTAGTGTAATTCAGACTGTGTGATTAGTGTCATTCCCTTTATGGGATTAGTGTAATTCAGACTGTGTGATTTATGGGATTAGTGTAATTCAGACTGTGCAATTTGTGTCATTCCCTTTATGGGATTAGTGTAATTCAGACTGTGTGATTAGTGTCATTCCCTTTATGGGATTAGTGTAATTCAGACTGTGTGATTTATGGGATTAGTGTAATTCAGACTGTGGGATTAGTGTCATTCCCTTTATGGGATTAGTGTAATTCAGACTGTGTGATTAGTGTCATTCCCTTTATGGGATTAGTGTAATTCAGACTGTGTGATTAGTGTCATTCCTTTTATGGGATTAGTGTAATTCAGACTGTGTGATTTATGGGATTAGTGTAATTCAGACTGTGCAATTAGTGTCATTCCCTTTATGGGATTAGTGTAATTCAGACTGTGTGATTAGTGTCATTCCCTTTATGGGATTAGTGTAATTCAGACTGTGTGATTAGTGTCACTCCCTTTATGGGATTAGTGTAATTCAGACTGTGCAATTAGTGTCATTCCCTTTATGGGATTAGTGTAATTCAGACTGTGTGATTAGTGTCATTCCCTTTATGGGATTAGTGTAATTCAGACTGTGCAATTAGTGTCATTCCCTTTATGGGATTAGTGTAATTCAGACTGTGTGATTAGTGTCATTCCCTTTATGGGATTAGTGTAATTCAGACTGTGTGATTTATGGGATTAGTGTAATTCAGACTGTGCAATTAGTGTCATTCCCTTTATGGGATTAGTGTAATTCAGACTGTGCAATTAGTGTCATTCCCTTTATGGGATTAGTGTAATTCAGACTGTGTGATTAGTGTCATTCCCTTTATGGGATTAGTGTAATTCAGACTGTGTGATTTATGGGATTAGTGTAATTCAGACTGTGCAATTAGTGTCATTCCCTTTATGGGATTAGTGTAATTCAGACTGTGGGATTAGTGTCATTCCCTTTATGGGATTAGTGTAATTCAATCTGTGGGATTAGTGTCATTCCCTTTATGGGATTAGTGTAATTCAGACTGTGTGATTTATGGGATTAGTGTAATTCAGACTGTGCAATTAGTGTCATTCCCTTTATGGGATTAGTGTAATTCAATCTGTGGGATTAGTGTCATTCCCTTTTTGGGATTAGTGTAATTCAGACTGTGTGATTTATGGGATTAGTGTAATTCAGACTGTGCAATTAGTGTCATTCCCTTTATGGGATTAGTGTAATTCAGACTGTGCAATTAGTGTCATTCCCTTTATGGGATTAGTGTAAATCAGACTGTGCAATTAGTGTCATTCCCTTTTTGGGATTAGTGTAATTCAGACTGTGTGATTTATGGGATTAGTGTAATTCAGACTGTGCAATTAGTGTCATTCCCTTTATGGGATTAGTGTAATTCAGACTGTGTGATTAGTGTCATTCCCTTTATGGGATTAGTGTAATTCAGACTGTGGGATTACTGCCATTCCGTTTATGGGATTAGTGTAATTCAGACTGTGGGATTAGTGTCATTCCCTTTATGGGATTAGTGTAATTCTGACTGTGGGATTACTGTCATTTCGTTTATGGGATTAGTGTAATTCAGACTGTGGGATTAGTGTCATTCCCTTTATGGGATTAGTGTAATTCAATCTGTGGGATTACTGTCATTCCCTTTATGGGATTAGTGTAATTCAGACTGTGGGATTAGTGTCATTCCCTTTATGGGATTAGTGTAATTCAGACTGTGGGATTAGTGTCATTCCCTTTTTGGGATTAGTGTAATTCAGACTGTGGGATTAGTGTCATTCCCTTTATGGGATTAGTGTAATTCAGACTGTGGGATTACTGCCATTCCCTTTATGGGATTAGTGTAATTCAGACTGTGGGATTACTGCCATTCCGTTTATGGGATTAGTGTAATTCAGACTGTGGGATTAGTGTCATTCCCTTTATGGGATTAGTGTAATTCAGACTGTGGGATTAGTGTCATTCCCTTTATGGGATTAGTGTAATTCAGACTGTGGGATTAGTGTCATTCCATTTATGGGATTAGTGTAATTCAGACTGTGGGATTACTGCCATTCCGTTTATGGAATTAGTGTAATTCAGACTGTGGGATTAGTGTCATTCCCTTTATGGGATTAGTGTAATTCAGACTGTGGGATGACTGTCATTCCGTTTATGGGATTAGTGTAATTCAGACTGTGGGATTAGTGTCATTCCCTTTATGGGATTAGTGTAATTCAATCTGTGGGATTACTGTCATTCCCTTTATGGGATTAGTGTAATTCAGACTGTGGGATTACTGCCATTCCGTTTATGGGATTAGTGTAATTCAGACTGTGGGATTAGTGTCATTCCCTTTATGGGATTAGTGTAATTCAGACTGTGGGATTAGTGTCATTCCCTTTATGGGATTAGTGTAATTCAGACTGTGGGATTAGTGTCATTCCCTTTATGGGATTAGTGTAATTCAGACTGTGGGATTACTGCCATTCCCTTTATGGGATTAGTGTAATTCAGACTGTGGGATTACTGCCATTCCGTTTATGGGATTAGTGTAATTCAGACTGTGGGATTAGTGTCATTCCCTTTATGGGATTAGTGTCATTCAGACTGTGGGATTAGTGTCATTTCCTTTATGGGATTAGTGTAATTCAGACTGTGGGATTAGTGTCATTCCCTTTATGGGATTAGTGTAATTCAGACTGTGGGATTACTGCCATTCCCTTTATGGGATTAGTGTAATTCAGACTGTGGGATTACTGCCATTCCCTTTATGGGATTAGTGTAATTCAGACTGTGGGATTAGTGTCATTCCCTTTATGGGATTAGTGTAATTCAGACTGTGGGATTAGTGTCATTCCCTTTATGGGATTAGTGTAATTCAGACTGTGGGATTACTGCCATTCCGTTTATGGGATTAGTGTAATTCAGACTGTGGGATTACTGCCATTCTGTTTATGGGATTAGTGTAATTCAGACTGTGGGATTACTGCCATTCCGTTTATGGGATTAGTGTAATTCAGACTGTGGGATTACTGCCATTCCCTTTATGGGATTAGTGTAATTCAGACTGTGGGATTACTGCCATTCCCTTTATGGGATTAGTGTAATTCAGACTGTGGGATTACTGCCATTCTGTTTATGGGATTAGTGTAATTCAGACTGTGGGATTAGTGTCATTCCCTTTATGGGATTAGTGTAATTCAATCTGTGGGATTACTGTCATTCCCTTTATGGGATTAGTGTAAATCAGACTGTGGGATTACTGCCATTCCCTTTATGGGATTAGTGTAATTCAGACTGTGGGATTACTGTCATTCCGTTTATGGGATTAGTGTAATTCAGACTGTGGGATTACTGCCATTCCGTTTATGGGATTAGTGTAATTCAGACTGTGGGATTACTGCCATTCTGTTTATGGGATTAGTGTAATTCAGACTGTGGGATTACTGCCATTCCCTTTATGGGATTAGTGTAATTCAGACTGTGGGATTAGTGTCATTCCCTTTATGGGATTAGTGTAATTCAGACTGTGGGATTACTGCCATTCCCTTTATGGGATTAGTGTAATTCAGACTGTGGGATTAGTGTCATTCCCTTTATGGGATTAGTGTAATTCAAACTGTGGGATTAGTGACATTCCCTTTATGGGATTAGTGTAATTCAGACTGTGGGATTAGATTCATTCCCTTTATGGGATTAGTGTAATTCAAACTGTGGGATTAGTGTCATTCCCTTTATGGGATTAGTGTAATTCAATCTGTGGGATTAGTGTCATTCCCTTTATGGGATTAGTGTAATTCAGACTGTGGGATTAGTGTCATTCCCTTTATGGGATTAGTGTAATTCAATCTGTGGGATTACTGCCATTCCGTTTATGGGATTAGTGTAATTCAGACTGTGGGATTACTGCCATTCCGTTTATGGGATTAGTGTAATTCAGACTGTGGGATTAGTGTCATTCCCTTTATGGGATTAGTGTAATTCAAACTGTGGGATTAGTGTCATTCCCTTTATGGGATTAGTGTAATTCAATCTGTGGGATTAGTGTCATTCCCTTTATGGGATTAGTGTAATTCAGACTGTGGGATTACGGCCATTCCCTTTATGGGATTAGTGTAATTCAGACTGTGGGATTAGTGTCATTCCCTTTATGGGATTAGTGTAATTCAGACTGTGGGATTACTGCCATTCCGTTTATGGGATTAGTGTAATTCAGACTGTGGGATTAGTGACATTCCCTTTATGGGATTAGTGTAATTCAGACTGTGGGATTAGTGTCATTCCCTTTATGGGATTAGTGTAATTCAAACTGTGGGATTAGTGTCATTCCCTTTATGGGATTAGTGTAATTCAATCTGTGGGATTAGTGTCATTCCCTTTATGGGATTAGTGTAATTCAGACTGTGGGATTAGTGTCATTCCCTTTATGGGATTAGTGTAATTCAGACTGTGGGATTACTGCCATTCCGTTTATGGGATTAGTGTAATTCAGACTGTGGGATTAGTGTCATTCCCTTTATGGGATTAGTGTAATTCAGACTGTGGGATTAGTGTCATTCCCTTTATGGGATTAGTGTAATTCAGACTGTGGGATTACTGCCATTCCGTTTATGGGATTAGTGTAATTCAGACTGTGGGATTACTGCCATTCCGTTTATGGGATTAGTGTAATTCAGACTGTGGGATTAGTGTCATTCCCTTTATGGGATTAGTGTAATTCAAACTGTGGGATTAGTGTCATTCCCTTTATGGGATTAGTGTAATTCAATCTGTGGGATTAGTGTCATTCCCTTTATGGGATTAGTGTAATTCAGACTGTGGGATTACTGCCATTCCCTTTATGGGATTAGTGTAATTCAGACTGTGGGATTGCTGCCATTCCGTTTATGGGATTAGTGTAATTCAGACTGTGGGATTACTGTCATTCCCTTTATGGGATTAGTGTAATTCAGACTGTGGGATTAGTGTCATTCCCTTTATGGGATTAGTGTAATTCAAACTGTGGGATTAGTGTCATTCCCTTTATGGGATTAGTGTAATTCAATCTGTGGGATTAGTGTCATTCCCTTTATGGGATTAGTGTAATTCAGACTGTGGGATTACTGCCATTCCCTTTATGGGATTAGTGTAATTCAGACTGTGGGATTAGTGTCATTCCATTTATTGGATTAGTGTAATTCAGTCTGTGGCATTAGTGTGATTCTGTCTGTGGGATTCTTGTGATCCAGAGTGTGGATTAGCATAATTCCAACATGGACTCGATGGGCCAAATGGGCTTCTTCTGTGCCCTAAGGATACTATGTTTCAGTCTTTAATTAGTATAATGCAGACTATGTGATTAGTATAATTCAGTCTGTGGGTTTAGTGTAATACTGACTGTGAGATTAGAGTAATTCAATGTGTGGGATTATAGTAATTTAGTCTGTTGGTTTTGTGCAATACTGACTGTGGATTATTGTAACAGAGTGTAGGATTAATGTTATTTAGATTGTGGGATTATTGTAACTCAATGTGGGATTAGTGCAATTCAACATGTGGGATTAGTGTAATTTTACTGTGGGATTATTGTCATTCAGATTGTAGGATTTTTGTAACTCAGACTGTGGGATTAGTGTAACTCAATTTGTGAGATTAGAGTAATCTAGTCTGTGGGATTCGTGTAATTCCAACTGTGGGTTTAGTGTAATTCAGACTGTGGGTTTAGTGTAATTCAGTCTGTGGGATTAGTGTAATTCAGACTGTGGGTTTAGTGTAATTCAGTCTGTGGGATTAGTGTAATTCAGACTGTGGGTTTAGTGAAATTCAGACTGTGGGTTTAGTGTAATTCAGTCTGTGGGATTAGTGTAATTCCAACTGTGGGTTTAGTGTAATTCAGACTGTGGGTTTAGTGTAATTCAGACTGTGGGTTTAGTGTAATTCAGACTGTGGGTTTAGTGTCATTCCCTTTATGGGATTAGTGCAATTCAGACTGTGGGATTAGTGTCATTCCCTTTATGGGATTAGTGTAATTCAATCTGTGGGTTTAGTGTAATTCAGTCTTTGGGATTAGTGTAATTCAGACTGTGGGTTTAGTGTAATTCAGTCTTTGGGATTAGTGTAATTCAGACTGTGGGTTTAGTGTAATTCAGTCTTTGGGATTAGTGTAATTCAGACTGTGGGTTTAGTGTAATTCAGTCTTTGGGATTAGTGTAATTCAGTCTGTGGGATTAGTGTAATTCCAACTGTGGGTTTAGTGTAATTCAGACTGTGGGTTTAGTGTAATTCAGACTGTGGGTTTAGTGTCATTCCCTTTATGGGATTAGTGCAATTCAGACTGTGGGATTAGTGTCATTCCCTTTATGGGATTAGTGTAATTCAATCTGTGGGTTTAGTGTAATTCAGTCTTTGGGATTAGTGTAATTCAGACTGTGGGTTTAGTGTAATTCAGTCTTTGGGATTAGTGTAATTCAGACTGTGGGTTTAGTGTAATTCAGTCTTTGGGATTAGTGTAATTCAGACTGTGGGTTTAGTGTAATTCAGTCTTTGGGATTAGTGTAATTCAGTCTGTGGGATTAGTGTAATTCAGACTGTGGGTTTAGTGTAATTCAGTCTTTGGGATTAGTGTAATTCAGACTGTGGGTTTAGTGTAATTCAGTCTTTGGGATTAGTGTAATTCAGTCTGTGGGATTAGTGTAATTCAGACTGTGGGTTTAGTGTAATTCAGTCTTTGGGATTAGTGTAATTCAGACTGTGGGTTTAGTGTAATTCAGTCTTTGGGATTAGTGTAATTCAGTCTGTGGGATTAGTGTAATTCAGACTGTGGGTTTAGTGTAATTCAGACTGTGGGTTTAGTGTAATTCAGACTGTGGGTTTAGTGTAATTCAGTCTTTGGGATTAGTGTAATTCAGACTGTGGGTTTAGTGTAATTCAGACTGTGGGTTTAGTGTAATTCAGTCTGTGGGTTTAGTGTAATTCAGTCTGTGGGATTAGTGTAATTCAGACTGTGGGTTTAGTGTAATTCAGACTGTGGGTTTAGTGTAATTCAGTCTTTGGGATTAGTGTAATTCAGACTGTGGGTTTAGTGTAATTCAGACTGTGGGTTTAGTGTAATTCAGTCTGTGGGATTAGTGTAATTCAGACTGTGGGTTTAGTGTAATTCAGTCTGTGAGATTAGTGTAATTCAGACTGTGGGTTTAGTGTAATTCAGTCTGTGGGATTAGTGTAATTCAGACTGTGGGTTTAGTGTAATTCAGACTGTGGGTTTAGTGTAATTCAGTCTGTGGGATTAGTGTAATTCAGACTGTGGGTTTAGTGTAATTCAGTCTGTGGGATTAGTGTAATTCAGACTGTGGGTTTAGTGTAATTCAGTCTGTGGGATTAGTGTAATTCAGACTGTGGGTTTAGTGTAATTCAGACTGTGGGTTTAGTGTAATTCAGTCTGTGGGATTAGTGTAATTCAGACTGTGGGTTTAGTGTAATTCAGACTGTGGGTTTAGTGTAATTCAGACTGTGGGTTTAGTGTAATTCAGTCTGTGGGTTTAGAGTAATTCAGACTGTGGGTTTAGTGTAATTCAGACTGTGGGTTTAGTGTAATTCAGTCTGTGGGATTAGTGTAATTCAGACTGTGGGTTTAGTGTAATTCAGTCTGTGGGATTAGTGTAATTCAGACTGTGGGTTTAGTGTAATTCAGTCTGTGGGATTAGTGTAATTCAAACTGTGGGATTAGTGTAATTAAATCTGTGGGATTATTTTCACTCAATCTGTGGTATTAGTGTAATTCAGTCTGTGGGATTATTGTAATTCAGTCTGTGGGATTATTGTAATTCAGTTTGTGGGATTAGTGTTATTAAATCTGTGGGATTATTTTCACTCAATCTCTGGTATTAGTGTAATTCAGTCTGTGGGATTATTGTAATTCAGTCTGTGGGATTATTGTAATTCAGTTTGTGGGATTAGTGTAATTAAATCTGTGGGATTATTTTCACTCAATCTGTGGTATTAGTGTAATTCAGTCTGTGGGATTATTGTAATTCAATCTGTGGGATTAGTGTAATTCAGACTGTGGGATTAGTGTAACTCAATCTCTGGGATTAGTGTAATTCAGTCTGTGGGATTAGTGTAATTCAGCTGTAGGTTTAGTGTAATTCAAACTGTGGGATTAGTGTATTTCAGTTTGTGGGATTAGTGTAATTCAGTCTGTGGGATTAGTTACATTCAGTCTGTGGGATTATTGTAATTCAGTCTGTGGGATTAGTGTAATTCAGTCTGTGGGATTAGTGTAATTCAGCTGTAGGTTTAGTGTAATTCAAACTGTGGGATTAGTGTATTTCAGTTTGTGGGATTAGTGTAATTCAGTCTGTGGGATTAGTTACATTCAGTCTGTGGGATTATTGTAATTCAGTCTGTGGGATTAGTGTAATTCAGTCTGTGGGATTAGTGTAATTCAGCTGTAGGTTTAGTGTAATTCAAACTGTGGGATTAGTGTATTTCAGTTTGTGGGATTAGTGTAATTCAGTCTGTGGTATTAGTTACATTCAGTCTGTGGGATTATTGTAATTCTGTCTGAACGTTTAGTGTAATTCAGTGTGTGGGATTAGTGTAATTCAGTCTGTGGTATTAGTTACATTCAGTCTGTGGGATTATTGCAATTCTGTCTGAACGTTTAGTGTAATTCAGTCTGTGGGATTATTGTAGTTCAGTATGTGGGATTAGTGTAATTCAGTATGTGGGATTAGTGTAATTCAGTCTGTGGGATTAGTTACATTCAGTCTGTGGGATTATTGCAATTCTGTCTGAACGTTTAGTGTAATTCAGTCTGTGGGATTATTGTAGTTCAGTATGTGGGATTAGTGTAATTCAGTATGTGGGATTAGTGTAATTCAGTCTGTGGGATTGTTGTAATTCAGTCTGAACGTTTAGTGTAATTCATTGTGTGGGATTATTGTAATTCAGTATGTGGGATTAGTGTAATTCAGTTGTAGGTTTACTGTAATTCAGTCTGTGTGATTATGGTAATTCAATCTGTTGGATTATTGTAATTCAATCTGTGGGATTATTGTAATTCAATCTGTTGGATTATTGTAATTCAATCTGTGGGATTAGTGTAATTCAGTCTGTGGGATTAGTGTAATTCAGTCTGTGGGATTATTGTAATTCAATCTGTTGGATTATTGTAATTCAATCCGTGGCATTAGTGCAATTCAAACTGTTGGATTATTGGAATTCAATCTGTGGGATTAGTGTAATTCAGTCTGTGGGATTAGTGTAATTCATTCTGTGGGATTATTGTAACTCAATCTGTGGGATTAGTGTAATTCAGCCTGTGGGATTAGTGTAATTCAATCTGTGGGATTAGTGTAATTCAGTCTGTGGGATTAGTGTAATTCAGTCTGTGGGATTATTGTAATTCAGTCTGGGGGATTATTGTAATTCAATCTGTGGGATTATTGTAATTTAGTCTGTGGGATTATTGTAATTCAATCTGTGGGATTATTGTAATTCAGTCTGGGGGATTATTGTAATTCAATCTGTGGGATTATTGTAATTTAGTCTGTGGGATTATTGTAATTCAATCTGTGGGATTATTGTAATTTAGTCTGTGGGATTATTGTAATTCAATCTGTGGGATTAGTGTAATTCAATCTGTGGGATTATTGTAATTTAGTCTGTGGAATTATTGTAATTCAATCTGTGGGATTATTGTAATTTAGTCTGGGGGATTATTGTAATTCAATCTGTGGGATTATTGTAATTTAGTCTGTGGGATTATTGTAATTCAATCTGTGGGATTATTGTAACTTAGTCTGGGGGATTATTGTAATTCAATCTCTGGTATTATTGTAATTTAGTCTGTGGGATTATTGTAATTCAATCTGTGGGATTATTGTAATTTAGTCTGGGGGATTATTGTAATTCAGACTGTGGGATTATTGTAACTCAGACTGTGGGATTGCTGCAAATCATATCTTGTTCTCCAGCCTCCTTTTCAGCATTCAGAGATCTACACTATCTGAACCAGCTGTTGTTTCAAGACATATTTTATGTTGTATGTTTGTTTGGTATGCTGCCACCTTTGTTGGTCTATCTTAGAGAGATTCTGTAGTCTAGAGTAGTTGGACTATTAATATTTATTATTGTATAACTATATACATCTTCACGGTACCCATACCTTTTGTCCTTCTGACAACTTCAGTAGGTTTCTGGTACGGGTATTTCCTATTCTAATTATAGGCTTGTTTCTTTCAATAAGATTTTTCTCTGTCTTGAACATCTAATAGTCCTGGATTTGTATCCCTGAGAGTAATTACTTAGGTAAAATTGGAAGCTGCATCCTAGATTTTCTTCCCATTAACATTTTGGATGGTGTTAATTCACATAACAATGAAGTAGTTCTGTAGTTCAGAAGTGCTGATTGGAAGTCTTGATTTTCTTTAGCAGTGCTTTAATCGTTCTTACTGCTCACTCAGTTTCTCCATTTTCTCCATTAGATTGTGGATATCTAGGGGAACCTGTTCTATGCACAAATCCAGTGATTTCCACAAAGTTTTTAAAGTAATCATTTACAAATTGTGCTCCATTATTGGATGCTGGAGTGGCACAGTGGTTAGCACTGCAGCCTCAGAGGTCCAGTGACCTAGGTTCAGTTCTCGGTACTGCCTGTGTGGAGTTTGCAAGTTTTCCCTGTGACCGTGTGGGTTTTCTCCCACATGCCAAAGACTTGTGGGTTGATAGCTAAATTAGCCATTGTCTTTAAAAAAAAGCAACAAAAAAATTGCCCTAGTGTAGTCAGGTGGTAGGAGAATTGTGGGGATGTGAAATGGGATTAATGTAGGATTAGTATAAATGGATGGTTGGTATGGGCTGAAGGGCCTGTTTTGGTGCTGTATCTCTCTATCACTATCTGATCAGGTATACCATGTGTTGCGAAGATTTCTTGTAAAACTTTAATGACTGCCTCTGTTGTTGTTGTACACATCCATTTAACCTCAATCCATCTTGAAAAGTAATCTACTACAATTAGGTAGGATTTTCCATCAAAGATGAATAGATCCATCGCCAAACGTTCCCACTGGCTGGTTGGGAATTGGATCGAGATAAGAAATCCTCTCTGATCCTGTTTATAAATTGCACATACGTGAAAATTTGAAATAATTTCTTCTATATCCTTTGATACTCTTGGTTACCAAACAGACTTTTGAGCCCATGCTCCACATTTAGTTATGCTCATATGACACTGGTGTATTTTCTCCGAGATGTCTACCAGAGTGACTCGGGGATCACCAGTTTCTCATCATATACCAGCAAATGATCCACTATGGTAAAGTGCCTTCTGTTTTCAAAGATTTTCATCCTCTTTCCACTAGAACTCTGTTTTGGCCAAGCTTGCTCACAATATTGGCGGACATCGATGCATTCTTCAACTTGCATCTGTGTCTGATGAATTTGTTGGAGTTTATTTGAACCTGCCGGTCATTGTGATGCAGTGACCTGAGAATATGACTCAATTTCAGTAATAAACATCCTGTTGAGTAGGATGGTCAACCATTGCTCAAGACAATGCACCTGCTGTCGTTAGTTGCTTGCTCTGAGTATATACTTTGTCATATGTGAACCTCATGAGCCTCAACCGGAATCTTTGGATCCGCAGTAGCATTCTCGCGAGTTCCTTTTCATCGAGTAAGGAAACTAGGGCTTTGTGGTCTGTCTCTATAATGACCTTTAAGCTGATAATGTAGTTTGAAAACCTCTCACAAGCCCAAGTGACTGTGAGAGCTTCCTTCTCTATCACAGCGTATCTCATCTCAGTGTCAGGCAGTGCTTGTGACGTATAATAAACAGATCTTCAACTTCATCTGGCTGTTGTTGGAAAAGGACTGCCTCTATCCCTGTGGACGAGTCATCAGCCGCAATTGTTGTTGGAAGTGAAGGGTTATAATGAGCTAAGACATCAGACAAAATCAACATCTCCTTGATCCTTTGAAATGCTTGTTGTTGATGTGCATCCCAGCACCATTCTACAGCTTTCCTCACCAGTTGTTTGCAAAGGCTCAGTAACTAGTGCTAAATTAGGTTCGAATTTTGCCAGCTGATTGACCATGCCAAGAAACCGTTGAAGATCATGGATTGAAGTAGGAAGTGGAGATTCGCTAATGGCTCTCGTCTTTTGTGGGACTGCCATTATGCTGCTACTGTTGACAATGTGTCCTAAAAAAAACAAATGGATGTTTTTGCAAACTCATGCTTCTTATTGAATGTCAGGCCTTCATCCTGCTGACAATTTAAAACCACTCTAACCCTTAGGTTATGTTCTCCAATGGACACTCCATGTACTAAGATGTTGTCCATATGACATATTACACCTTCAAGGCCCTGTAGAACATTGAACATAGTTCTTTGGAATGTTTCCAGTGCTGACGTGATATCAAAGGGTAGATGGTTAAAACAAAATCTTCCAAACGAAGGTCGTCAATAACCTTGACTTCTTATCCAATGGAAATTGGCAAAAGCCACTATTCTCGTCAAGCTTTGTGAACACTGTACTTTTGGATAACTTTGCCAAGCTTTCGTCCACTGAGGATATCAGATGGACTTCTTGTGCCACAGCCTAATTACGTTGAGCTAAGTCTACACAAATGCGAAGATTACGGTAAGGTTTAGGAACTGGAACCATTCCCAAACACCACTTTGTCAGTTCCTGGTCATGTCTTCTAGTTGATGTTTGACTTGCTTCATTAGTGGGTGTGGAATCTTCCTAGGCCTGAAATGACAAAGTGGTTTAGCATCTTTTTGCAAAGTAATACTATATTTGATCTTCAGTCTGCCTGGGCCAGCAAAAAATTCAGGAATTCCTCTTGCAAGCGACTCCCAGATTCTTGTTGCTTAACTTCTTCCACTTTCTTAATAAGATGAAGGTTAATACAAGCTCTTCTACTTGAGAGAGAATTCCTGATTCTTCAGAACATGTTTCTAATATTTGCTTTTCTTTTGTACTGGAGTGTTGTCTGTAGCTTCCCTTTTACTTCGAGTTCAACCCCTTGTGGGCCATGTAACAAGATTTCTATAGGTTGCAGAAAATGTGTTGATTATCACAGATCTTTGTCTGATAGGATGGTTACATTTGCTCCGGTGTCGACTTTAAAATTAGTGATATGTTCATTGACATATATATCTACAGACCAAAATGCCTGATTCAGATCATTGATCTCACCAAGAAAGTGTTTTGGTTGTTCCTCCGAAGGAGGTTGTTTAACTTTGTTAACCATTCTATTCTTGAATGCTTTTTCTTTTGCACTTGTGGGAGTATATATTTTCGTTTGGCACATTTTACTAAAATGCACTATTTTCTTATAGTGAAGCACTCTGCCTTATTTGCAGGACACTGTTTGCGCCTATGGGTATTTTTAGCCCCACATCACTAGCAGGGTTTAAGGGCATCTTTCACTTCCCCTCTGCCCAGTGTACCTTTTTTTCTGGTGCCTTTTTCACAGCCCTCTGGTTAAAGAACTGTATAGTTGCTGGAGGTTTCCTGAACCAAGGTCTTTCTTCATCCCTCAGGATTGATCTGTTGTTCTTCTGGACCTCAATTTGTCTCATCAGCTGGATAGCTTTGTCCAGGGTGAGGTCTTCTTTTGACTGCAATAAATCTGATAGGGATTCATTAGCAGTACCAACCACAATGAGGTCTCTTATGAATTCTGCTTTAAGGTCTCCATATTCACATTCATCAGCAAGCCTGTATAGGTCATTGATGAACGCATCAACTGTTTCACCTGGTTTCTGGACCATTCTGTTGAATTTTGCTGTTTCTAAAATTTTATTGCTCTGCAAGTTGAAATAAGAATCAAAAGCTTTTAAAACTTCTTTGAATTTGACAGATGTTTCATTAAGACCTTATCTGGCAATAACATCAGCTGCTTAAGCTCCAGTAGAATATAACAGTATATTCACTTGCTCTGCTTCAGACTGGCTGTCCAATTTAGATGCAATTCTGTATCTGAGAAACCTTTCTCTCTAGAGTGGCCAATTTTGGGTTTGATTTGGTTCTTCCATGTGTCTAAATTTCTCTGGGATTGAAAATGTAAGCCCCATCGCTTTGATTTGTTTTACTTTCACTTTTGTGTTCTTCCCTCCAGTATCAGAGGTTTCCTGCGCTTTTTCAGCTCCGTGCTGATTCCCACTATAGCCAACATTTCTGTCTTTAAAATCTTGCTGCGAGACGACGGATTACTTTCCTCTTTATATTAAACTCCATTTTATAACATTACTGCTATACTCCTTTAGCTCCCTTCTCAAAGAGAAACGAGTATTTGCAGCCTCTTTGCTTGCATTTTTTTGCTCTGGTCACCATGTGTAATGGCGCAGACCTCGGATTAGCCCTCACCAAGGACTTGCCCGGTGCTGCCTGCCGAACGCCATTATGGGATGGATTTTTGGACCCACTTTCAGGGTTGAACATCAGATCCTCGAACTTTGCTTGGTTCTCCGACTCAAAGCCTGCACTCGCCGGACTAGATTTCTACCGCCGATTCCCGAACTGTCAGTGTCTGGAGCGCTGGAGTTTTTCTACAATCTCTTCTTGAGTTTTGTGCTTTTTTTTCAGATCTGCTCTCTTTAATTTCTATCAAATTCTTCTTCTGGTTGTAGCATGTTAAGAACCCTTGTTGGTCTCGATCTCACCACTGATCACCATATTGTATGTTTGTTTGGCACACTGCCACCTTTGTTAGTCTATCTTAGAGAGATTCTGTGCTCTAGTTAGAAAATTAATATTTATTGTTGTATAATTACGTACATCTTCACACTAGTCTGAGTGACTCCTCCAAAACCACACTGCATCCAGCTTCAAGTCTCTCGCTCACATGATCTCTTACATCATCATGGTAGGAGGTATTCTTCACACCCTCTCAAGATTAACCCTTTCAGACCCTTATACTACAGATTATCCACTTGGAGCAACATGGTTGCTATGAATTTCCTTGTTTTGCACCTATTACTCCGAGTCTGAGGACTGATGTCAGAATTTCAATTTGTATCCATTCCTTGCTCTTATCTTGGTTAAAATCTGTTTGATCTGTTCTTGTATTGAGGAAAACATTTCAGCTGTGATGTTTTACTTCTGCACCTGGTGTTTAAAGCACTAACAGGAATGGCACAAAGGAGGCTGTTAATAAACCACCAACAGTCACACTGTTCTTAAACAGCAATTGCTGCCCACTTAATAGACACCATTAATCTTCTGGGAATAGATTTACTTGGACGAGGCTGATTCTTACATGCAAAATGTAATTAACCCAAGCCATCTTTTCTGGGCAGTATTTGAGAGAGAGCAAGTGAGAGAGATTTGGAAAGGAAAATTTACACCCACGAAATTAATTTCAAATTAGAGCTGATATAATTGGCAGCCACCTGCACTTGTTTGGATCACAGCTATACTGATCTAAGAGCAGTAACTTCTGTCCCTCCCATGTGTGCTCAGCTTGATTTGATTAATACCCACTCTGCATGTCACTATTTTTTTATTAATGCTGTATCGCACCTGCCTGGATTTATAAGGTGCCCAGTGTAAGCAGGAAATGGTGTGACATGATATCATGGAGGGTTGGGAGCCTTGCCTTAGACTGCCAAGGCCCAAAGCTCTAGAATTCCCTCCTTAAATCTCCCCGGCTGTCTACCAGAAAGACTTGCCTTTACATTGCACTTCCTGCAACATCCCAAAGCGCTTTACTACCAATGAAGTGCAGTCACTGTTGTAATGTTGGAAATGTGGCAGCCAAATTGTACACAGCAAGCTCTCTCAAACAATGTGATAATGACCCGATTTGTGTTTTTATTAGTGGTAAATGAGGGTTAAAATTCACCAGGAAACCAGCTACTCTTCAAAATGGTGTCAAGGATATTTTATGTCCACCTTAGAGAGCAGGCAGGACTGTGGTCTAACATGTAATCTGAAAGATGGCGCCTCAACAGTGCAGCACTCCCTCAGCAGTGCACTAGAATGTCAACCTACACTGTTGTGCTCAAGTTCCTGAACTGGGATGTGAACCCACAACTGTCTGCCTCAGAGGTGAGAGTGCTAGCAACTGAACCATGGCTGGCACATAAGCTGCCCCTTAAACCTATCTCTTTGACCAAGCTATTGGTGATCTGCCCTAACATCCCCTAATGCGGTTTGAAGTCATATATTTTTTGATAATACTCCTGTGAAGAACCTCAGGATGTTTTACTATGTCAAAGGCATGATATATATACAAGTTGTTTTTTAATGCATGAGGATCTCAACCAAACACCTGAGTCTTAGGTTATACCGACATTTTCTGTGCTGATGCATACCCATAACATTGGTAGATTGTTGCAAGATTGTCAGTATAATTTCACCCTTAAACCTGATACCAATACATCAGATCATGTGTATTGCTGAAAACAGAGACATTTTGTCAAAGCTTTCCGTCTTGTACTCATCAGGATATTTCACAAGAATACCAATGTAAGAGAAACAACAAATTTATACTGTATGAGAAGAGAGTGCTGATTGCTTGGCTAGTGGACTCTGATTGGTATAGACATTGCCATGAAGAATGCACCAGTTTATGGTGACTGATAGTTAACTGCCAAGCTTTGTTTGAAATTTAAACCAGGCAGCTTGACTCTGATTGGTCAAGGCATTGCCCTGAGGAATGGACCAGCGCATGGCTGTCACTTATTTTGTTTAGCTGAAACAAGCGCAATGTGTGTACATGTTCTTTCTGTCTGCAAAGAACAGGGCCCTGTGTATTAATTGTCAGCCCGACTGACAGTCTTAAATTGGTTGTCAGCATAATTCTTAGCACACTGAGGATTATTTAGCAAATGTTGTCCAATTGCGGAATCATATCTAATGTTGGACACTGTGTTTTGAGTTTTGGAAGCAGGGGCTGGCTGGGTACGGCCTGTTCCTTGTCCATTGCGAACAATAGAAGGGACATGTTGTTTGATACAATCCGCCAGTCTCTGGGATGTATGGCCTATATACCTAACATCACACTGGCATTGAAATTCATATATCACATTACTCATTTGTGTGATAGGTAGGACTTTATTTTGGCTTGACGGCAGCATCCTGTCAGTGATGAACACCACACGTGTTGCTACTGCATAGTAGCAGCGTGAAACAGCTAGCTTTACCTGTTGCTTAAATTTTTGGGACACATTTCCCTTCCAGGGTAATTTGAGCTGGACTGGGCACTTTTCAGGGCCGAAATGACGGCCTTAGGACCATTCATAAGTTTGCACGATATACAGCGAGAAATGATCTGATCAGGGTAGCCTTGTCACACAGGATGTCTTTGATTCGCCCTATTTCAGCATCAAGCTTGCATGGTGAGCAAATGGTTCGGGCCCTATTTACGAGGTTGCCGATAAGGCCAATCTTATGTGTGTGGAACTGTAAGAGTCCCAACGCATGTATTGACCAGTGAAGGTAGGTTTGCGGTAGACCGTGGTAGAGAACCCCTTAGCAGATTTCTCAACTAGTACATCAAGGAAAGGGAGCTCATCTGACTGCTCCATTTCAAAGGTGAATTTGAGCACAGGATTGAGTCCATTTCACCCTATATTTGAATCCGCAGCTGCATGTAATAATTTCCTTACATGTCTTAAATACATCAGTGAACATCAACACAAGCACGAGGAACAGCACCTTATCTTTCGATTAGGCACTCTACAGCCTTGTAGACTGAACATTGAGTTCAACAATTTCAGAGCATGACTGGCCTGTACATTTTATTTTTTTACATTTTTTTATTTCTTTTTAAAAATTATTTTAATTTATTTCATTTTTAACCATGTGCCTGTTATTCATGTTGTGCTTTTGGACAGAGCTGCACATTATTCGGCCATTAACACTCTCTCTGGACTAATGCTTTATCTTTCACCGACCAAAAGCACTCTCTTTCACTTTGCCCCATGACATCTTTGTTATTTAATCTCTCCTATCCTTTGCCCTATCACACACCTTCCCTTTTGTTCTCCTCCCCCACCCCCCCCACCACCCCTGCTTCACTTGTTTAAAACTTTTCTAAACTTTGCCAGTTCTGATGAAAGGTCACAGACCTGAAATGTTAACTCTGTTTTCTCTCTCCACAGATGCTGCCAGACCTGCTGAGTATTTCCAGCACTTTCTGTTTTTACTTCAGATTTCCAGCATCTGCGGTATTTTGCTTTTACTTAAGAATTTGTTTTATTCGTTCATGGGATGTGGGTGTGATTGGCAAGGCCTAATTTCTTTCAATTCCCTTGAGAAGGTGGTGGTGAGATGCCTTCTTGAAATGCTGCCGTTCATGTGGTGTAGGTACACCCACAGTGCTGTTAGGCAGGGAGTTCCAGGATTTTGACCCAGCGACCGTGAAGGAAGGGCTGATATATTTCCATGTCAGGACAGGCTGTGGCTTGGAGGGCAACGTTGAAGTGGTGATATTCCCATGCATCCCCTTACCTTACGAAGGAGATTATTGCCATAGAGGGAGTGCAACAAAGGTTCACCAGACCTGTTCCCAGGATGGCGGGACTGTCCGATGAGTTGTGGAGAATGAGAGCTGATCCCATTGAAACCTACAAAATACTTAAAGCAATAGACAGGGTAGATGCAGGTAAGATGTTTCCCCTGATTGGGGAGTCTAGAACCAGGGGACACAATTTCAAAATAATGGGGAAGCCACTTAGCTCAGAGAAGAGGAGAAATTTCTTTACTCAGAGGGTTGTGGAAGCTCAGTCATTGAGTATGTTTAAAGCAGAGATTGACAGATTTCTAAATCCCAATGGGATAAGGGATAGTGTGGGGAAAAAGACATTGAAGTGGATGATCAGCCATGATCGCATTGAATGGCGGGGCAGGCTCAGTGAGCTGAATGGCCTACTCCTGCTCCTATGTTCCTATCTGTTGCCCTTGCTCTTTGAGGCAGTAGAGGTTGTGGGTCTAGAAGGTGCTGTCGAAGGAGCCGTGGCGAGTTACTGCAGTGCATCTTGTAGGTGGTATACACTGCAGCCATGCTGCGCCATTGATGGAGGGAGTAAATGTTGAAGGTGGTGGATGGGGTGAAATGTAGGAACCAGTTGGTACTTGCTAGAGGAGTCATGTCAGGAAGTGCTGCTGTGACGAATGGGTTGCACTAAGGATCGGTGTTGGAAGCCCCACTGTTTCTAATTTCCATTAGTGACTTGGAACCAGAAAGTCAAAGCAACCTGATCAAATTCTCAAGTGGTGCAAAATTAGACAGGCCAGCACAGAAACGATATGTGAATGGATGGGAACATGATAGATGCAATTTAATATCAAAAAATGTAAAGTAATGAACAGAAAAGAGAAATGGGATGTATAAATATTGCATGAATTGTGTCAAAATAACATGAAGGAGATCTGAGAGTTTAAGTAGATGCATTGAAAATGTCTCAATAGAGCAGAGATGAACAAATCAAATACAGCGCTGAACTACATATACCAACACAGGAGAGAAAGTCATACTCAAACTGCAGAGTGTTCTGGTCAAAACACATTGAATATTAAGTCTAATTGTGATCACTTGGACACAAGGGAGACATTCAAATACTGGAGGCACTTTAGAAAGGAGACATAAGACAGAGGTCAAGGGAAAGAATGGTGAAACTTGTCCCCTCAGTGGTGTAAGGAGCTGGCTGAGAGATGACCGTTTAGAAATAAACTGAGAAGTACATGATCCAGGATTTGAAATTTGGCAGAGATTTGGAAGCTCAAATACACAAATGATATAAGGCTGTTCGACAGGTACAAAACACAATCAGAAAGGCTAATGGGATGTTGGCCTTTATCTCCAGGGGCTGGATTACAAAGCGAAGGAAATTACCCTTCCTGTTGTTATAGAGCCTTGGTCAAACCCCATCTAGAGAAACTGTGTTCAGTTCTGGACACAGCACTTCAGAACAGATATAGTGATCTTGGAGGAGGTACAGAGTAGGTTCACCAGAATGATGCCAGAGAGAAAAAGGTTAAATTATGAGGAGAACTTGCAGAAACTTAGCTTGAGTTCCCTTGGGTAGAGGAAATTGAGGGGTGATCTGATTAAGGTGATTAAAATGATAAAAAAGATTCAATAGGGTAGATAGAGAGAAACTATTTCCTTTGGTGAGCGAGTGCAGAACAAAGGGGACATAAAATTAGAGCTAGGGTCATTCAGGAATGAAATCTGGAAACATTTTTTCAGACACTTTTTTGCCATCATGGACTTGATAATGACCTCCTTCTGTGCTGCAATAACTCGAATGACTCGAAGACAAAGGTTAATGAATCTGAAATTCTCACCCCGAAAATGCTGTGGATTAATTGGAGCTTTGAAGACTGAGATTGGGAGACTTTTATTAGGTAGGGGTATCAAGGGCTATGGAACTAACTTGGTAACTTATTTTTAATTCATTCATGGGGTGCGGATGTCAATGGCAAGACCAGCATTTATTGCTCATTCCTAATTTCCATTGCAAAGATGTTGATACTTTCTGAATGCAGTTGAGTGGCTTACTCAACCAGGTCATAGAATCACAGAATCACAGAATAATACAGTGCAGAAGAGGCCCTTCGGCCCATCGAGTCTGCACTGATGCATTAAGACACCTGACCTGTCTACCTAATCCCATTTGCCAGCACTTGGCCCATAGCCTTGAATGTTATGACGTGCCAAGTGCTCATCCAGGTACTTTTTAAAGGATGTGAGGCAACCCGCCTCTACCACCCTCCCAGGCAGGGCATTCCAGACCGTCATCATACTCTGGGTAAAAAAGTTCTTCCTCAAATCCCCCTTAAGCCTCCTGCCCCTCACCTTAAACTTGTGTCCCCTCGTAACTGACCCTTCAACTAAGGGGAACAGCTGCTCCCTATCCACCCTGTCCATGCCCCTCATAATTTTGTACACCTCGATCAGGTCACCCCTCAGTCTTCTCTGCTCCAATGAAAACAACCCAAGCCTATCCAACCTCTCTTCATAGCTTAAATGTTCCATCCCAGGCAACATCCTGGTGAATCGCCTCTGCACCCCCTCCAGTGCAATCACATCCTTCCTATAATGTGGTGACCAGAATTGCACACAGTACTCCAGCTGTGGCCTTACCAAAGTTCTGTACAACTCCAACATGACTTCCCTGCTTTTGTAATCTATGCCTCGATTGATAAAGGCAAGTGTCCCATATGCCTTTTTCACCACCCTATTAACCTGCCCTTCTGCCTTCAGAGATCTATGGACAAACACGCCAAGGTCCCTTTGTTCCTCGGAACTTCCCAGTGTCAGGCCATTCATTGAATACTTCCGTGTCACATTACTCCTTCCAAAGTGTATCACCTCACACTTTTCAGGGTTAAATTCCATCTGCCACTTTTCTGCCCATTTGACCATCCCATCTATATCTTCCTGTAACCCAAGACACTCAACCTCACTGTTAACCACTTGGCCAATCTTTGTGTCATCCGCGAACTTACTGATCCTACCCCCCACATAGTCATCTATGTCGTTTATATAAATGACAAACAATAGGGGACCCAGCACAGATCCCTGTGGAACACCACTGGACACTGGCTTCCAGTCACTAAAACAGCCGTCTGTCATCACTCTCTGTCTCCTACAGCTAAGCCAATTTTGAATCCACCTTATCAAGTTACCCTGTATCCCATGTGCATTTGTTTTCTTGATGAGTCTCCCATGTGGGACCTTGTCAAAGGCTTTGCTGAAATCCATGTAAACTACATCAACTGCACTACCCTCATCTGCACACCTGGTCACATGCTCAAAAAATTCAATCAAATTTGTTAGGCATGACAAAGCCATGCTAAGCCTCTGACAAAGCCATGCTGACTATTCCTAATCAAATTTTGCCTCTCCAAGTGGAGATAGATTCTCTCCTTCAGAATTTTCTCCAATAGTTTCCCTACCACTGACGTGAGACTCACTGCTCTGTAGTTCCCTGGCTTATCTCTACAACCTTTCTTAAATAGTGGGACCACATTAGCTGTTCTCCAGCCCTCTGGCACCTCCCCCGTGGCCAGAGAGGAATTAAAAATTAGGGTCAGAGCCCCGACAATCTCCACCCTCACCTCCCACAGCATGCTGGGACACAAATCGTCCGGACCTGGAGATTTGTCCACTTTTAAGCCTGCCAAAACCTCCAATACCTTGTCACTCCCTATGACAATTTGCTCAAGAACCTCACAGTTTCTCTCTCTCTCTGAGTTCCGTATCTACATCCTCATTCTCTTGGGTGAAGACAGATGTGAAGTATTCGTTCAACACCCTACCAATGTCCTCTGGCTCCACCCACAGATTTCCTCCTTGGTCCCTAATGGGTCCTACTCTTTCCCTGGTTATCCTCCTCCCATTGATATACTTATAGAATATCTTGGGATTTTCCCTACTTTTACCAGCCAGAGCTTTCTCATATCCCCTCTTTGCTCTCCTAATTGCTTTCTTAAGCTCCATCCCACACTTTCTGTACTCCACTAATGCTTCCGCTGATTTGCTCTCCTTGTATTTGCTAAAAGCCTCTCTTTTCCTTCTCATTGTACCCTGAATGTTTCTGGTCATCCATGGTTCTCTGGGCTTGTTGCTCCTACCTATTACCCTAGAGGGAACATGTTGGGCCTGTACCCTCCCTATTTCCTTTTTGAATCCTCCCACTGCTCTTCTGTAGATTTCCCGACAAGTAAGTCTTTCCAGTCTACCTTGGCCAGATCCTGCCTTATTTTACTAAAATTCGCTCTCCCCCCAATCCAAAACCTTTTTTTGCAACTTGTCTATTTCTTCCTCCATAACAAGCTTAAATTGTACCATGTTATGGTCACTATCACCAAAATGTACCCCCACCAAGACATCAACCACCTGTCCGGCTTCATTCCCAGAATTAGGTCCAGCACTGCACCCTCCCTTGTTGGATCCTCTACATATTGAGCTAAAAAGTTCTCCTGTATACATTTTAAGAACTCCACGCCATCTAAGCCCTTAACACGATGACTATCCCAATTAATGTTGGGAAAGTTGAAATCACCTCATATAATTACCCTATTATTATTTTTACACACCTCTGTGAGTTGTGCACATATTTGCTCCTCAATTTCCCGCTGACTATCTGGGGGTCTATAATAAACACCGAGCAATGTGGCGGTCCCTTTTTTATTCCTAAACTCTACCCATAAAGCTTCATTTGATGTCGCCTCCAAGATATCATCTCTCCTTACTGCAGTAACTGACTCCTTAACTAATATTGCAACGCCCCCTCCTCTTTTACCCCCTCCTCTGTCCCGCCTGAAGATTCTATATCCCGGGATATTGAGCTGCCAATCCTGCCCCTCCCTCAACCATGTCTCCGTGATGGCTACTATATCACAATTCCACGTGTCAATCCTTGCCCTTAACTCATCCGTTTTACCTGTAATACTCCTGGCATTAAAGTAGAGGCCATCCATCCTGGTCTTCCTCCCTTTAAACTTACTTCCACTGTATTCTCTCTGACTTGTTTGCTTTCCTGTGTTTAGCTGTGTTCTTATTCTGCTAGGAGTCTGCGTCCCCTCCCCCTGCCAAATTAGTATAAACTCCTCCCAACAGCACTAGCAAACCCGCCAGCAAGGATGTTAGTCCCCCTCTGGTTCAGATGTAGACCGTCCCGCTTGTACAGGTCCCGCCTTCCCCAGAAACGGTCCCAGTGGTCTAGGAATCTAAAACCCTCCCTCCTGCACCAACTCTTAAGCCCCGAATTCATCTGTGCCATTCTCCTATTTCTATACTCGCTAGCACGTGGCACTGGGAGTAATCCAGAGATTACAACCCGAGAGGTCCTGCTTTTTAGTCTACTGCCTAACTCCCTAAATTCTTGATGCAAGACCTCATCCCTCTTTCAACCTATGTCATTGGTACCAACATGTATCATGACCTCTGCCTTATCACCCTCCCCCTTCAGGATGCCCTGCAGAGGGCAGATAAGAGTCAACACATTGTTGTGGGCCTGGAGTCACATATCAATGAGAGTGGGTAAGGACAGCAAGGCCAGAATTTTACGTGGGCAGGAGGCCCCGCCCACCGGCCAAATAGTCGTGGGCAAGCCCAACTCCGCCGGGCCTGGGGAGCCACGCCAGGATTTTACTCTCCCCAGGCCCTTAATTGACCTTGGGCGGGACTTCCTGTCTCAGTGGGCTGGCAGCTCTTAGTCCCTGCAGCGCCACTGGGAGCAGTGGCCACTGCTGGGACTGCACCCTACCATAGCAGGATTATGGATGTTGGCCCAAAAAAAGGTAAGTCTCTGGGGCTTCATCGGGAACAAACAGCGGGTCATGATGAGGCAAGGGGAATTGGTTCGGGGGGTGGGGTGAGCGTTGTGCAGTGGGGGCTGTTGGACAGTCGTGGGGTGGGGGGGGGGGGGGAGGCCTCTGTGGGGCCCCATCAGGAGGGCCTCTCCCAGTCTTCAAGGCGGCCTGGGCCGCCCGCCCGCTGCTGGTAAAATACCCGAAAATACTCGCGGCGGTAGGAGGAAGCCCTTAAGTGGCAGTTAATTGGCCACTTAAGGGCCTTGATTGGCCTGGAACAGGCAGGCCATTTCTCACTGCCTCTGCCCCTCGTAAAATTGCAGGGGGGACGGGAAGGCGTAGGGAACAGATCCCCCACCGCCACCAGCCCACTCCTGCCAGGGGCGGGGATGGGGGGGCGTAAAATTCCAGCCCAGATTTCTTTCCCAATAGGGCATTAGTGAACCAGATGGGATTTTGCAACAATCTAGTAGTTTCATGGTCACCATTACCGAACGAGCTTTTTATTCCAGCTTTACTAATTAATTGAATTTAAATTTCTCAACTGCTGTGGTAGGATTTGAACTGAGGTCATTGTTTGATTATTAGTCCACTAACATAATACTATACTACCCCAGATATCTAACTAGATTAGTGGAGAGGTTTACATAGAATTTACAGCACAGAACCAGACCATTTGGCCCTATAGAACTTTCCCCTTTCATCTCACCCTATCAGCATAACCTTTCTTTAGCATTAGAGACTTGCTAAAGCTCCATTCAGGCCTTTCCCCTGGTGTCTGGACTAACAATCTTCCCTCATCCAATTCTGCAAGAAAACACTTATTAGCTAGCCATTCACCTCCTTGCTGTTTCTGATCTTGCTGCACATGAAGTGGCTTCAGTTTTTGCCCACGTAACAGTAAAATGGCTTATTATATCTGTCAGCCTTTGAAATATTTATGAGAAAAAGAAGGATTTGCATTTCTATAGTGCCTTTCATGACCTCAGGATTTCCCAAAATGCTTTACAGCCAATTAAGAACTTTTGAAGTGTATTCATTGTTGTAATGTAGGAAATGCGACAACCAATTTGTGCACAGTAAGCTCCCACAAAGAATGATGTGATAATGACCAATTAATCTATTTTTGCGATGCTGATTGAGAGATAAATATTGTCCAGGAGTCAGGGGGTAACTCTCCTGCTTTTCTTCAAAGTTGTGCCATGAGATCTTTTACAGTCACCTAAGAGGGCAGACAGAGCCTGAGGCTAATGTCTCATCTGCAAAACAGTTCCTCCAACAGTGCAGCACTCAAGTGTCAGGTTAGATTTTTATGCTCAAATCTCTGCACTTGGACTTTAACCCATAGTCTTTTAACACAACAGGTAAGTGTGCTAGAACTGAGCTCTAGCTGAGAAATGTGATAAGGTGCTGTCTCAGTATGAAATAGGAGCAGGAGTAGGTCATTCAGCCCTTCAAGCCCACTCCGCCATTCAATAGGATCATAGCCGATCTTCTACCTCAACATTTTCCTGCCCTTCTCCCTTATCCCTTGATTTCCTTAGTTCCCAAAAGTCTACCTATCTCAGTTTTGAATAAGCTCAATGACTGAGCTTCCATAATGTATGTCGTTCATTTTTGCTTCAGAAGCAGAGAGTAGACATTTGAAAGGTTCAAAGTTCACATTTCAAGTCAAAGTTAGTCTTCACCTCCAAACTCGCAAAAGGTTTTAATATGATTATATTGAGGTGATATTTGATTAAATTAATTGCTGTATTGACACAATATGATATTTTTACCAATTTTGTGATCATAGTGTTAGGTTTATGGTTTTTATTGGAGCTAATCATCTCCGAGCAGTTGTAACATCATCAGTTCAAGCCAAGCAGAACCTTGTTTATTCATCCAGATTCCTAGTCAAATTTATCATGGTTAGGGAAGAGCCCTTTGTCTGCTTGATTACATCCATGCTTAAACACCTATAATAAAAACAGAAAGTGCTGGAAATACTCAGCAGGTCTGGCAGCATCTGTGGAGAGAGAAGCAGAGTTAACATTTCAGGTCAATGACCCTTCACCAGAACTCTATTTTCAGTCACTAAATTGTGAATGTGTTGAAAGCACAAGTGGGAGTGTTCCCTTTGCTTAGGAAATAAAATTCCATAAAGCTCTCAAGCTTGTGTTATCCAGCATACCTGTCAGGAAAGATTGAGCAGGCAGGGTCTCTAGAAAAGTGAAGGAGGAAGGGTGTCTGATGATTATGAAAGGTTTTTGAAAAGGTAGGTGGAGGAAAAATGTTTCAGCCTTTGGGGGGAGACCAAAACTTGGGGCCATAAATATCAGATCATCACTAATAAATCTAATAGGGAACTCAGGAGAAACTTCTTTACCCAGAGAGTGATGAGAAAGTGGCACTCACTACCACATGGAGTAGTTACAGAGAATAGCATTAATGCATTTAAGGAGAAGCTAGATTGACAGGAGGGAGAAAGGAATAGAAGGTTATGCGATAGGCTGGGATGAAAAAGGATGGGACAAGGCTTGTGTCAATCATAAACACCGACACAGACCAGTTAGGCTGAATGGCCTGTTTCCGGGCTGTGATTCTATGAACACCTTTCAGTGTGGGTTTTCTCCGGGTGCTCCGGTTTCCTCCCACAGCCAAAGACTTGCAGGTTGATAGGTAAATTGGTCATTGTAAATTGCCCCCAGTGTAGGTAGGTGGTAGGAGAATTGAGGGAAGGTGGGGATGTGGTAGGGAATATGGGATTAATGTAGGATTAGTATAAATGGGTGGTTGATGGTCAGCACAGACTCGGTGGGCCGAAGGGCTGTTTCAGTGCTGTATCTCTCTATGACTCTATGACTCTATGACATCACTGCAGTTATATTCCATGCAATGTCAAACCCAAATGTTGTGAGATTGTCTGCTCCTGTGGATCTTGCATTATTTCCCTCCAGTATTGGCTCACAGTGATGCTTAATGTATGATATAATGGTACGTTTATAACTAGGAAATCAGATATCTTTCAGAATGTATCTCAAACGCTCACTCATTGCTTCTTAGTTGTGGCTCAGCAGGTAGCACTTTTGCCTCTGAGTCAGACGGTTGTAGGTTCAAATCGCACTCGAGATACTTGAGTGCATAATCCAGGCTGATAAATCTGGTGCACTACCACGGGAATGCTACACTGTTGGAGGTGCTGTGTTTCAGATGAGATGTTAACCTGAGGCCCTCTCAGGTGGACATACAAGATCCCATGGCACTATTCCAAAGAAAAGCAGGAAAGTTGTCCCTGGCATCTTGGCCAATATTTATCCCTCAACCAGCATCGCTAGAACAGATTATTCAGTCATTAACACGTTGTTGCGTGTGGGAGCTTTCTGTGCAACAATTGGCTGCTGTATTTCCTACATTGCAACAGTGACTACACTTCAAAAAGTACTTTGTTGGCTGTAAAGCACTTTGGGATGTCCTGAGGTCATGAATAGGCACTGTGCACATGAAAATCTTACATTCTTTCTGTTACAATTGTCTGTTTTATTTCTCAGGAGGAGATTGTGCTCCTTGCAATGACTCCAGTAGCATCAGCGTCTCCAGAAAGTGACGTATAATAGCACAGAGCAAACTCCATCGCTCAGTATCTTTAACAACAGGTTGTATTTTGTCACTGATAAAGATTTTTACTTCTCTCTTGAAAGGTGTGATAGTGTTCACAGGATGGCTTTAATGAATAAATGTCAGGAGTGGAACTGAGACACAAACATAATCTAGGAAGTTATGAACATACATAAATTTTGGACAGGAAAAGACCAACTCATCCATTAAGGCTGTTCCCATACAGTCGTGATCCAGACACTCGCTACCCACCCCTGATTCCTTGGTCAGATTCTCTGCTGTGTCAGCTTATCTCAGACAGTGAACCAGTTAGGGTCTACAAATGGCTTCAGTACTTGGGGTAGACTGCTGGGGTTTAGGGAGGAATAAAGTCAACCAGTCACCCCTGGTGAGAAGTGATGGCTGCAAGAGGACAGGAAAAGGTTCAGCTGTGATGCACCTCACAGCGGAACAGCCTACAGCCCTCACTGTCATGCGTTCACACGTGAAGAATTGCCACTTGGACAATAAGCAGCTTAGAACCGTTCCTAGTACAAGGCTTTAAGAAGGGAATGAAACAACTGGGAGAAAATTGGAAAAAATGAATTGGATGAAATTACAAACAAATAATATTGTGAGACTATTAAAGCATATGCTGTCTTGAGGTGCTTTTCACAATTATTAAACAGAATTTCTGTCTCTGGAGAGTTGTTAAAGCAGTTAGGTGAATGTGTACAACAGATCTCAACAGTAATATTTTATTCTTGCAGTGATATTTTTGTTACAATCACTACTTCAGTGTGTTAAAAATACCAAATTTCCAATTCAAGTGGATATAATAATTTCACAAAATCAGAAAGCAATAATGAGTAAACTGTCAGGGAATCTCACATAGCAACTCATCGAAACATCTATAGCTGTTTTATTCACTGGTTTCCAAATGAGACATCTCAATTTGTAAATTATTCTCTGTTTTTGGTAGGACATGCTTGTGATTTTTCTTGCATCCTGTAAGAGGCTGGCTGATATCTGCAGTATGGTTCCATAGGCAGGTCCATTTCATGTACCAGTCTAGATAGAAAGTGTGGTGTGGGGGTGAGAGGGGCTGTTCTCCTTAACAGCACAGAAGGCTAAGGGGAGATTTGATAGAGGTGTTTAAAATCAGGAAGGGTTTAGATAGCGTAAATCAATCTGTTTGCAATGGCTGAAGGGTTGCTAACAAGGCACAGATTCAAGGTGATTAGCAAAAGAACCAGAGAAAAAGTTGTTTTATCCAATGAGTGGTTCAGATTTGGAATGCACTGCCTGATGGACTGGTGGAGACAGATTCAACAGTAGCCTTCAAAAGGGGATAAATACTTGGAGAAAAAGTTGCAAGGCTGGTGGGGGAAGAGCAGGGGAATGGGACTAATTCGATTGCTCTTCAAAAGAGCCAGTTCAGACTCCATGGGTCTCCTCCTGTGCTACACTATTCTATGATTCTAGGACATGGCCTAGCTTAGCCTGACATGGTTAGGTTGATAGAAGGATTTTGATAGGGTAGATACAGAGGAGTTAACTCCTCTGGTGGGGGTGGGGGAGTCCAGAACAAAGGGGGTATAATCTTAAAATTAGAGCTAGTCCATTCAGGAATGAAATCAGGAAGCACTTCCTCACACAAAGGATAGTGGAATCAGGAATTCCTTTTCCTCCAAAGTACTGGCAAGGTAAATGGAGATGAGGTACAGGTTAGTCATGTTCTTACTGAATGGTGGAACAGGCCCGAGGGGGGCTGAATGGCCTGCTCCTCTTCCTATGACTCGATCCTCACCCAACTTCACACCTGCTCATTAGACAGGGACAAGGAGCTAGAATTATGATCGATTCAGCCCCCACTAGTTTAGGGGCAGTAGGCCAACTCTTTGTCAGGTCAGCTAACAGTTCAAATTAATTTGAAGTTCTTGGTGTTTTGATTGGCTTAGAGACAGTGCATTAACTAGCTGAGCCAATGAAGGAGCAGCTGTTTGTACATGTTGCACATACTTATAACTGTGCTAATAACTGGCCTTTTCTCTTTGCTGTAATGCAGGTTATGGTCATGCCGCTCCAGGAACCAACGCTGGCAAAGCTTTCTGTATGTTTTATGCAGTTTTGGGGATCCCGCTGACTCTAGTGATGTTCCAGAGTCTGGGAGAACGCATGAACACCTTCGTTAGATACCTGCTGAAGAGAATAAAGAAATGCCTGGGAATGAAGAAAACTGAGGTCTCCATGGAGAACATGGTAACCGTTGGCTTCTTCTCATGCCTGGGCACCCTGTGCATTGGAGCAGCAGCATTCGCACACTTTGAGGATTGGACCTTTTTCCATGCATATTATTACTGCTTTATAACTCTTACCACCATTGGGTTTGGGGATTTTGTGGCTCTACAAAATAATGAAGCCCTGCAGAAGAGGCCTCCCTACGTGGCATTTAGTTTCATGTATATTCTTGTTGGACTGACCGTGATTGGAGCCTTCCTGAACCTGGTGGTGTTGAGGTTCCTCACCATGAACTCTGAAGATGAGAAGAGAGATGCAGAGGAGCGTGCTGGGAATAGAGATCACTCAGCTATGACCATCGGAGAGGACATTCAGAGCAGAAGCACCGTCCTATTACCCATGGAGGAGGGCCGCAGTAGGAGCAATCTGATCCCCCTGATGGCGGGGGAGGTGGAGATTAGGCGTGAGAGTATACCAGAACCTGTCTCAGATGTTGGATCACTTTGCTCCTGTATGTGTTACAGGTCTCAGGACTGTGAAAGTCCCACTGGATCCCACCATGACTCCTTCTGCACCCATACCAACCCAGTTTATTTCAACTCCATCTCCTTCAAGGTGGACGAGATGTCTTTGAGCGCACAGGAGAACTTTGTCTTCTCCTCCCCCGGCAGCACTAACTCCCTTGGATACCCCGCCTTCAACCAGCGCCTCCGATCCCGCCGGAGATCGGTGTGAGCCCACTGCATGTGCACTAGCTGGAGTTTGCTCGGTGGAAACGCTCATTGCATTGGCAGCAGCAGCATGGCAACCAGTGCCAAAAAAACAATGCATGGCTATTGCACACCAAACCTCAGTAACAGCTCATCTGTGCTACTGGGAGAATGGAGATGTCCCAAGAGAATGGTCAGATGTGTGAAGCCACCCAAGGGTGTCTGAATGGCACATGACTCCAGTATTAACCAAGAGTCACAGATATGAACTTCCAGAACTCTTTGTACTTCCAGATAATAGGTTAAGATGAACTTTAATGCAACCAGAATTTGATGACTTAATTAGACAATGCAGGTCTGGGATAATCCATTGTCCATTTGGGTTTCCCTCAATATCAAAACTTGCGTGTGATCAGAGCTGATGATTTGGCCATGTGTCCTCCAGAGTCAGGCACACGCTTTGAACTGTCAGTAGGCTGCATGCAGTAACATCCAAATTATTCAATTTCTCAAACATTTTACAGGGGCTGCCACAAAATACAGCTCCTCGCAAACAATCTGCTATTTGTACTGGACTGTTTGCTGTCTAGACTCTGAATTGTATGCTGCAACAATAACAACAACAAAAGTTAGACTCAAGTTTACTTTACTCAAGGCTGGGCTTCCTGTGGAGATGAAGAAGTGATAGATCCAGCCGTATGGAGTAATGTTGTCACGAGAATCCTCGAGGAATGTACCAGGTTGTGCAGTCCCTGGGTTTGTTACTATGATGCTATACTATTGCACAGAGGGTCGGAGGTGGGGATGGGTGGAGGTGCGTGTCTACCTCCAGACAACTTTGAACACCAGGTCCATTTTTAGAGTGGACCGCTTTACATCGGGCGAGGTAACTGCTGGAGGTCCTGCAGCAGCTCACGGGCCCCCAGGTCAGCTCAACATCAGGCGGCATGGATGTTGATCCAGATGGTAGACAGGTTGGTGCGGGGAGGAGGGCTGGGGGTGGTGGGGGATAAGGGTGAGGCTGTGATTGAAGAGGCAGGGATCCATATTATTGTCCCAGAGTCCGGAGTAGGACTCAGCTCTCGGGGCCTCTTTACAGAGCGGAGCAACAACAGTGCATCACCTGCCCAGTTCGAATTCCCCTTGAGGAGAGGGTGGGGGTCCTACATACATTGTAGGACTCCCAATCCCCACCCTGCCTACGACATGCACAGGTCTGCCAGCCTCCCAACTGAACCAGGAGGGTGCCTCGGCCGCCAATGAAAATTCCACTCAAATCAATTTAATTTTGTTTATCGATTCTAATTTCTTATGCCCAGGCTTGGTGGTATTGCATGGTGTTTTACATTAAAGACAGGAATGCTTGCAACTATCTCTCCTTCTCAAGCACTTTGCCTTGGAAGATAACAAATAACAAACGTTTTTGAAAAGGCAAAGCCTTTAGTCTAAATTGTGACTATGCTATGACATTTGATGACTGCAGATAAGTTCTTAAATTCATAAAGCTGCTGGATCTCTTGCTGTGGCATCAGTTCTCATGTGGCCCTGGAAACTATCGTCACCTGTTTAAAAAAAAAACACACAAAGAATCCATTGTGGCTTTGCCCCAAAGCCTACTGGGTTAATTTGTCCAATTATATCGGTCAATTTAGAAATTTAAAATTTAACAATGTCCAATATATAAATTTTGCTCTCAGCGATGCTAAAATTTTGTGGTGGATTAAATGGAAAAACAACAGCTGCAGCGGGGTTAATTTCTTTGCTTATCTCCAAGGGGGTGGAGCAAAACATTCTCAGCTGCGTCACTTTACGTAACTTTAAAAAAAAATTCCCGATCGAAAAAGAACTAAACTCCATTTTAAGCTGTTTTTTCCCCCAATTCTTTTGGTATCCTTCGGATTTTAAAACAACAAAATCATTAGTAAAATTATCAACTTCAAAGGAAAGCATCTCCATTAGGGAAGACTGCATTTTAGATTAAACTCCAATTGTTTCCAAACTTTTTAACATCTTTTATAAGAGGTTTCTAGCCCAAGCATTTTTTTTGATACAACAAGGATGATTCAAAATTCCAATTCACGGTAATAAACATATAAAATTCAAAACTGCCAATGTTATATGAGCGAGCCTTAGATACGGAATTAATGCCTCCCTCAAAACTTGACATAATAAATTGAAAGTTCATTGTGGCCACCAATGAAATTCCAGTTTTTCCCACTTAACAGGTCAGTTAACCTTAATAATTTAAACTTAATTCAGACTTATTAACTACACACAGAACAGAACAGAATAACACGTGCTTTTTTTTAAAAAAAAGGTAAATTAAGTAATTTTTCTTCTTTCTTCAGGTGTCTTTTCAAATGACTGTAATAAAAGCAAAACTAAAGGAAAAAGTTATTTAACATTCTTACAACAAGACTCAACATCAGCTTCTTACACAAACTTTAAGCAGACAGAATCTTTCCCATAGCTCCTTTATTTATCCTTCTCTCCCTTAAACCAATATCCAATTCCTGACATTTGGTACTTAAGACAGTCAATAATACATGTCTTTAATTTAAACTGCAAAAAAAAAGCAAGAGCAGATTTTAAACTTTGGTCCAATTAAAACAGTGTTTTAAAGTTCAAATTGGATTTCTGCCAGGCACCTTCAGGCCTTCAAGGCTGAAGCTTATCTCTTACAAAATTGTTCATTGCTTTTTCACAGTTGCAAAACCAACTTCTAAAATAAAAATAAAATATTACACCAGAATTTTTAAAATGTAATTCAGTTTTTATATCCCATTTCTGGGTGTACAATATTAAACTGAAATGAACATACTCAACAATCACTTTCACACTTACTCAATTCCAAATAGAAAAATTGATTCCTGTAATGGGTTATGAATTCAAAGTACCAAAAATCTGTGTTAAATTCCCTGTCCCGATCACAAGAAACACACAAAAGTTCAACTAGTTCACAACCAAAACATGACTCAAGCTTCCCACACAAATATACACGTGTGAAAATAGAACAAGTATAAGACTCATGCTTTCAACATTAAAGCCAGACTAGAAAGGGTTAATGGCTGTTGGCTGTTCAGAACACAAGCTACACAGATGAGGACATTCATTCAGGGAAGCTTCCAACATTCTCACATTTGAACAAGAAACGCAGTAACTTTCTTTTACTCACTTTAAATTTCACTAAAAACATCTTAGGTTGTCCCTCTTTCCTCAATCTGATAACTCTCACTTTCCCACTCCGTCTTCCCCAATCTATATTCCAACCATCGTCCTCAGAGGAGGCTGGGACAGTGCCTCCCACAGTTACTGCAGACACAATTACCCGTTGTCTCCCCAATTTTCCCTGCAATTCGTAAATTTGAAAGTGACACTGAGAGTGATCTGCTTCCCATTGAGGTCTGCTCATCATTTCTCTGAGTGTTCCCCTAGCGTCTGCCAAATCTCCTTTTAAACATTCATCCTCCTCCTTCTGTTGTTTCAACTGACTTTTATCTTCCTGAGCATCAACTACGGCTGTGCCAGCGTTCAGGTTAGAGACATGTTGCCGTTGTAACAGAGTGGTCATGTGCTTGTGGCACAGCTCCAAATCCCAAACCCGCTTGTTCAGTCACTCAACATCTTTATCTTTCTGAGTAGCAGTCTCTTGGATCTGCTGAGTGCTGTAAGCCAGAAGGTTTTTTGCCTTCTCTATTTTTAACTTCTTCTGGCCTATCTTATCTTGAATGAACTCTATAACTTCCTTGTATTTCTGCATGGAGACCCATTTAACATCTTTAGACAACATGACTTTAGTATTCTCTTTAAATATTCTCGTATAAGTGCATTGGATCACTGGTGGGTCCTTTAAGGTCTCCACACTCCCCAAAAGGGTTTTCCCTCCCAAGACACGTGTTGGCCGGTCCCATGAACTTGAGATCCTTCCTTTCTCTCAAAAAGCATTCACAACGTGCCAAGTCTCATCTGGGGTGCCAGATTGTAGGATTTGATGAGATAGGGGTGTTTTATACTTCCTTCTAAGGTGGGAACAGACTTGGCAGCACAAAACTTATGAATTGACTTTATTGAGATAAAGGTAAGGGCAAGTTTGTTAAGTTTTCAGATAAACTATAGTCACAAACTCAGGCAATAATTAACAGTCTAAGACAAATACTACCCATATTAGAGACTGGACGGCAGAGCTCACGACTAGTTTCTTTTGCAGCTTTTGGTCTTCAAATTTTCAGTCTGTCTCTCTTGTCTCTTGTTGTTGTTCTCTGCCATACAGTAGCAAGGTCAAGACTTCTTTTATCCTGGCAGCTTTCCAGTTAACCCTCCCCTCTCCCAGTCAGCGATTAGTCTTGTATTAAAGGATGCCTTTCTTAACCAACCAAGGATTTTGTGATGGTTGCTAACCTTTCGGATTTACGCAAGTAGTACCCCTTTGTTTTGACTGCTTTATCTCAATGCTTTTACATTTCGAGGTTCCTTATCTCATTACAAGGCAAATCTACACAGAAGCTGTTTTCACTGTCTGCTCTCAAGGTCTCACCCTTTTGCTGCAAGTAAGCATTTTAAAACTTGACATAATTTCCCAGAATCCCTCTGCCTTGACACCTTGTCCATATTGTTCCCTATTTCCTAAGTTTTTCCATTTTACTATACTTCAAAGAAGGGTTCTAATAAAGCTAAATGTTAGTTTATAATAGCTGGATTTTAACAATTAGTACTTTGGTTAGTAACTTTTAGTAACCTAATAATCTTACAAAAGGAAATATGGTGGTAAGTGGAGTCCAGCAGGGGCAGGTCAGTAAGTCACCCCCCCCCCACACCCCCTCTGCAATTTTAACCCCACTCCTCTCCCCATTTTCACCTGACGGAGGGAATTAAAATCGCTCCAGTGTGTTTGTATGAAATTCCATTACGTGCTATTTTAACAGAGGTGTCAACCTGGTTATTGCAAATGAAGAGGTGCCCTTGTCAAGAATGGACGCTAACAGAGTTCAAATGAAAGTTTTGCACTCTAACATCTCACGGTGTAATCCCACCCCATTTAACTTCCACTTTAACATACTCGTTAGTATCCTTGCATAAAATTCCTGTGTGATTTTAACTCGCTAATTTGTCCATTTATTTGCAACCGCTTAATTACTTGATTGAAATAGAACAGTGAATTATTACATGAGCAGAGAAACTCGAGGATCAAGTTTAAATAGTTAGGAGGTAAGCAGACCAGTTGCACGAAAACAAGTGGTGGGGCTTGCATGAGATTAGTTCAATAGGGCCGAACATGGAGGGAACTCAAAGAATTGAACGAGTATGCAAATTAAAAATGAAAAGACTTGATTTTTATGAAGGTAAAGTCCTCAGGTTTATTTTGCAGAACTTTTGGAAATAGGAAAAGACTGTTAGATGTATTTCATTAGACACAGGGTCCCAAAGTGGGATTGTGGTGAGATTTGAACAACATTATCACTGTAATCTGATTTCAGACTGTTGGTATGAAAAATGCTACTTTTAGTATTTTGCCATAAAAATTGAGTCCTTTCTGCATGAGTATTTATGCACAGTGGATCTAATGAGTCTGCCAACATGACTAAGTCCAGCGTCATCCAGTGATGCCAATTACAAGTGACTCTCTAGTAGTCAATAATTCAGAATTCCAATTTTCAGCAGCAGAGTCCCTGCCAGATTAGAATTTACAAGGCTTTTTTGTAATTGCTTCTAATCTAGACAGACAGGACAATCCACAGGATTACTTGTTTCTAAGAAATTGAAGAATGCAATTAAATAAATACAGAGAGGCCTTCCCTTGGAACAGAGTCCATTATAATTGTTCCAAATTCAACACATCTTTTTTAAATTTCTGTAATCTGTAGCCTCAATTCTCATGTCCTACTTCCACCTCAGCAAACAAAGGAAATTGAGAGAGTAATTTGGGAGTCTTTCTCAATTTAGTCCATTGTCGATTCGTAGCAAAACTCCCAGGAACAGGATTGAGGCCAGTAGAGCTGAGCTCCATGGCTGTTGTTTTCATGTCTTTGTTCCCTTCCCTTGAAGGACAGTGTGAAGTCATGGAAAGAGTCATTGGCTGATTAACAGTCAGAGAGGCCACAAAGTTAACACTTCCATAGATCCATAGAGCCATAGAAAAATTACGGCACAGAAGGAGGCCATTCAACCCGTCATGTCCGTGCCGTCCGAAAAAACTAGCCGTCCAATCTAATCCCACTTTCCAGCACCTGGTCCAGAGCCTTGTCAGTTACAGCACTTCAGGTGACTGTCCCGGTATCTTTTAAAAGAAGTGAGGGTTTCTGCCTCCACCACCATTCCTGGCAGTGAATTCCAGACACTCACCACCCTTTGGGTGAAAAAGTTTTTCCTCTTTCCCCCTCGAATTCTTCTATCAATCACCTTAAATCTGTGCCCACTGGTAATTGACCTCTCCGCTAGGGGCAACAGGTCCTTCCTGTCTACTCTATCTAGGCCCATCAATTTTGTACACCTCAATTACATCACACTTCAGCCTCCTCTGTTAAAAGGAAAGCAACATTCTTGTAAATATTCCAGGGGGAGATTGTGTCGTAGTGGTAATGTAACTGACCTAGTAATCATGAGGCCCAGGCTAATACCCTGAGCATACTGGTTCAAATTCCACCATGGCAGCTGGTGGAATTTAAATTCAATTTATTAATAATAATTCAATTAATTAATAAAAATCTGGAATTGAAAGTTAGTCTTAGTAATGGTGCCATGAAACTATCATCGATTGACATAAAATCCCATCTGGTTCGTTGATGCTCTTTTGGGATGAAAATCTGACGTCCTTACCTGGTCTGGCTTACTTGTGATTCTAGACCCACAGCAATAAGGTTGACTCTGAAATGACCTATCAAGCCACTCAGTTGCCAAAGACTTGCAGGTTGATAGGTAAATTGGCCATTGTAAATTGCCCCTAGTGTAGGTAGATGGTAGGACAATTGAGGAAAGGTGGGGATGTGGTAGAGGACATGGGATTATTGTAGGGTTAGTATAAATGGGTGGTTGATGGTCGGCACAGACTCGGTGTGCCGAAGGGCCTGTTTCAGTGCTGTATCTCTCCATGACTCTATGACAATTAGGGATGGGCAACAAATGCTGACATTGCCAGCAACACCCACATCCCATGAAAGAATTTTTAAAAATCCATCTTTATTCCAGCCAATAAGGTGGAAGAGGGGTGGGTTTTATGGGCTCCCATAACCCAAACATTGAGGGAATTGGATATCAGCTGAAGTTGTCGTCTCCACTCAATGGCACTGTCTGTGGTGGGGTTTGAACCCTGCACCTCCTGACTCAGAGCTGGGAACGCTGCTACTGAGCAAAAGGCTCACTCATAAGAGCAGTGGTGACCTTGGAAGAAGTGTAGCAATAATATGGCTCACATTGTAATTTGGCTTCCCAAATTAGAGAATGTTCCTTACCCTGTATTTAGCAACCCACCAGATCTCATTCATTAGACCTATGTCAAAAACAACTCCAACACTTTATGTAGTGCCTTTAACATAGTAAAATGTCTCGAGGTGCTGAACAGCAACATAATAAGACAAAACATTGATATCAAGTCAAAAAAGAAGACGTGAGGGAAGGTGATCAAAAGCTATCTCAAAGGGGTAAATTAAGATTTCTGCAGGGATTTCCCTTCTGATTAATAGATTCCTGATGGCTAATACTTAGATTGGAATGTAGATTCTGAAACAAACACATTTAGGAACATAGGAAATAGGAACAGGAGTAGGCCATTCGGCCTGCTGAGCCTGCTCCGCCATTCAAACAGATCATGGCTGATCATCTGTCTCCATGCCATTTTTCTCGACTATCTCCATATCCCTTGATATCATTAGTATCCAAAAATCTATCGATTTCTGTCTTGAACATGCTCAATGATTGAACTTCCACAGTCCTCTGGGGTAGAGAATTCCACAGATTCACCACCCTCTGAATAAAGAAATTCCTCCTCATCTCAGTCTTAAATAGTCTGGACCTTATTCTGAGACTGTGTCCCCTCGTTCTAGATTCACCAGCCAGAGGAAACATCCTATCCACATCCACCCTGTCACACCCTGTAACTCTAGAGAATACAGGCCCAGTTTCTGTAATCTCTCCTCATAAGACAATCCCGCCATCATACTGCACTCCCTCTATGGCAAGTATATCCTTCCTTAGATGCGGAGACCAAAACTGTATAAAATACTCCAGGTGCACGCTCATCAAGGCTCTATACAATTGCAGCAAGACTTCTTTACTCCTGTACTCAAATCCCCTTGCAATGAAGGCCAACATACAATTTGCTTTCCTAATTGCTTGCTGCACCAGCATACTAGCTTTTCGTGACACATTTACTCATTCATGACAATTAAGTAAGCTGTAAAACTATTTTGCAAACAAAAGCATGGCCCTGTGGATAGATATTTTATTTACTAACTACATGATATCAGTAATCTTCAATCATTATGTGGAAGGGAGCGGATCTCTGCAATTGAAAGTCCTGAGATTGGCCAGAATGACACTGGGGCAAAATTCTGGGTACTGCCTGTGTGGAGTTTGCAAGTTCTCCCTGTGTCTGCGTGGGTTTCCTCCGGGTGCTCCGGTTTCCTCCCACATGCCAAAAGACTTGCAGGTTGATAGATAAATTGGCCATTAGCAATTGCCCCTAGTATAGGTAGGTGGTAGGGGAATATGGGATTAGTGTAGGATTAGTATAAATGGGTGGTTGATGGTCGGCACAGACTCGGTGGGCCGAAGGGCCTGTTTCAGTGCTGTATCTCTAAACTAAACTAAACTAAACTAAAAGAATCAAACCATGAGTGTAAATTGCACAAACTAAGCCCAGACCAAGACCTCCCTGAGTATAGAAGACCAAGGGGCAGTTCAACCAAGGTGACCAAAGGATTTGACAAGGCCACAGCGAAACCATTTCCCCTGGCGGGTTGCACAGAACAAGAGGGCAAAACGTCAAAACCATAGCTAGGCTTTTCAGAAGAAATGAAAGGAAGCACATCCTCAAACAAAGATCTATCACAAGAGCAGCAGAGTGGAACCCCATCCAACCTAGCCCCAAGTCAAAGCCCCCATCCCAGGTCCTGCAGATGGGGTTATTTACGTGACAAGGGGGCACATGACATTTTGAAGGGGGCTACAGTGTGTTACCCACCCAGAAGCATCTACTGGAAGATGAAGCAGCCCAAAATCACTCTGCTAAAATTTCCCCCAAACCCGTACTAGTTCAAAGAAATAATAGATAAAATATCGCTTCAGTTCCGACAAGAGCTAAGCTTTGGTTGCCAAAAAAATGCATCCATCTTTCTCCTTGGTCTTCCACAGGGACTCATTTTAGTGCTAACACCAGCTCTTGGCTGGCATCAGTCTGGTTGAAGCCTTTTAAGGAAAACCCTGAAACTCCCTTTGATCTCGTAAGGAACTGAACAAAGATGCTGCTGCTCCTCCCTCCCACCCTAGCAGAATTTAAAGGGCCAGTGGAAATTGAATGGAATCCCAGTTTAACCAGGTTCTACCCCAAACTTTGTTTTCCACCAGCTCCAACCTGAGATAGTTCAAATGATGCCTCAGTGAATACTGAGGTGTGGTAGGGAATTATAATGACCAGGTTAATTCCTGGTCAGTCCCTAGTTAGCTGATCTCCACCAAGACAGTTAAGGTACAGTTGATCCCAGTAATCCTGGGCAAGAGAAAGGGAAAACCAGCCAGGGCTCCCATCCCAATTGCCATCCAGGAGCTCCTGCTGGGAAGTGTGCATGGAATGAGGGCAGAGTCTGGTTCAGCTGCAAAGCCCCCTACAGTTGAACAGCTTGTTGACACTCACTGCAGAAGCTCATACAAAAAGATGGGGTTCAGTATTGCAGGGAACAATCCAATAGTTACATGGTCATTATTACTGATACTAGCTTTTTATTCCAAATTCATTTAATTAACTGAATTTAAATCCCCCAGTTGCTATAGCAGTATTTGAACTCACGTCTCTAAATCATTAATCCAGCTCTTCTGATTGCAAATCCGCCAACATAACCATTACACATTATATTGATAACATGTGTAGTAGTTATTCAGTCACACATTGACTGCAATACAAATGAAAACAGGGTGAGATGTATAATGGGCAGCAGAATCGATGTTGCTCCCTTAATATTATTGCCTGAAGTGATGCCACATGACATTGACTAGCACATTCACAATGGCACTGTTGTAATTGTGAATATTTATAATGACAAGTCTTTAAATGGTATTCAATTGCAGTAACATCCTTTTTAATGGAAAATTAAATGCAGTCATTAACCAAACAATCCATACTGAATAATTTACAATGAAAAGAACCCATAGTTTTTTAGTAAAACTTCTTAAGAAGGGAAGACTAATAGATTGTGTTAACTTAATTCTATAAAACTTCCTTAAGTATTAAACATTCAGTGTCTAATAACAATTTGTTTATCAAAGTAATAACAGGAAATGGTGATTTCCTCTTTGCCAATTATTGCCAATGTACACATTGATCGCTGAAGAGAAATGTTTACTGCATCTGTGTAAAATTTTGGTTCCACCACACATGCTAACTAACCCTCATGGTCCTGCTAAGCAGAATTAATAGTAAACAGATCACAGGAACAGGAGGAGGCCATTCAGCCCCTCCAGCCTGTTCTGCCATTTAATTAGATCATTTCTTAATTCCATTTACCCATTATCGATCCATAATCCTTGATACACTTACCCAACCAAAAACTGTTCTTAAAAACTGTTTGACTGTCCCAGTCTTAAAATTTCAATTGAACCCCAGAAGCCATAGCCTTTTAGGGCAGAGAGTTCAGATTTTTATTACCTTTGGATCTATGCAACGTGGCCTTCGTAACTTAACCCTTTTTAGCTGCAGTAGCATTTTGGTAAATCTGCACTGTACCCCCTCGAAGTCCAATGTATCCTTCCTGAGGTGTGGTGCCCAGAACTGAATGCAGTACTCTAGACAGAATCTAACCAAGATTCTGCACAACGTGAAGCATCACTTCCTCCCATTTGTGGTCCAGACCCCTCGGGATAAAGGTCACATTCCATTAGCCTTTTTAAATGACGCCTTGTGCCTCTGCACCAGCATTTAATTATTTGTGTATCTGGTCTCCCATATCCCTTTGCTCCTGCTCACACCCTAGTATTTTGCCATTAAGAAAATATTCCGATTTGTTTGGATTTCATACTTCTCCACATCAAACTCCATCTGCCACAGCTTTGTCCAATGTAGGGAAATTGAAATTGTATCCATGAAGGCTTCTACCCCTTAATGTTTCATGAAAGTGTTTTTAATTTCAATAGGGATTCTTTATTTTCCATTTTTAACAGCCCAATTCTTTAGCTCTGAGAGCAATGTGTCTTGATGCAGCTCATATTGATGTTTGTTCGGGCCTTGACTCAAGTCACTTGACAGATTTCATACATTCAGTTACAATGTGCTGTGTTCTGATAAATCTTCCATTCTACAATGGGGGAGTCAACACATGATGGCATAACAAGATCTGGGAACAATTTTACCCAGACAGTTTCTGATCATATCCAACAGATGATCCTGCTTCTTCCTTGAGACAATTTTAAGCAGCACAGAAGTATTTTATAAATTCAGTTATTCCTCATTATTTGTCAGTGGCGTTTATTTTAACCTTTGAACAATCCAAAAATAATGCAGTCATTTTTTCATTCACATTTATAAAAGGACATTAAAAATGGAAACAGGAGTAGGCCATACAGCCTCTCGAGCCTGCTCCATCATTCAATAAGATCATGAGTGATCTTTTACTTCAACCCTTCTTTCCCACCCTATCCCCAGACCCCTTGATTCACTTAGTGTCCAAAAATCTATCAAGCTCAGTCTTGAATGTACTCAATGACTGAGCATCCACAGCTCTCTGGGGTAGAGAATTCCAAAGATTCACAACTTTCGGAGTGAAGAAATTTCTCCTCATCTCAGTCTGAAATGGCCATCCTGTTACGCTGAAACTATGACCCCTAGTTCTAAGCTCTCCAACCCGGGGAAACAGCCTCGCAGCATCTACCCTGTCAAGCCCTCTAAGAATTTACACCTTTCAATGAGATCTCGTCTCATTCTTTTAAATTCCAGAGAATACAGGTTCATTCTATTCAATCTCTCCTCACAGGCCAATACTGTCATCCCAGGGAATCAGTATATATATACATATAAATAGATACATGCATTTACGCACATTGTTTCATTCATTCACGGGATGTGAGCATCGCTGGCAAGGCCAGCATTTATTGCCCATCCCTAATTGCCCTTGAGAGGATGATGATGAGCTGCCTTCTTGAACCGCTGCAGTCTGAGGTACAGCCACAGTGCGGTTGGGGTCGGGGGGTTGGGGGGGGGGTGCGGTAGTTGCGGGTGTTGGGAGTTCCAGGATTTTGACCCAATGACAATGAAGGGACAGCAATATAGTTTCAAGTCAGGATGATGTGTAACTTGGAGGGGTATTTGCAAGGGGTGGCATTCCCATGCAACGGGTGCCCTTGTCCTTCTAGATAGTAAAGGTCATGGGTTTGGAATATGTGTGTGTGTGTGTGTGCGTGCGTGTCAGTGTTACAAGTATTATATTTTACACCCATGGGCTATTTGATGTAATCATCCAAGCATTTGGCTCATTTATCATTGTTGTTTTTCTGGATTATTTTTTTATTTTTATTTATTTTATTTAGAGATACAGCACTGAAACAGGCCCTTCAGCCCAACGAGTCTGTGCCGACCATCAACCACCCATTTATACTAATCCTACACTAATTCCATATTCCTACCACATCCCCACCTGTCCCTATATTCCCTACCACCTACCTATACTAGGGGCAATTTATGTTCAGAACTGTTTTGTGAATTGACATTCACTATTCACATAATTTTAAAGAACATTATCACATGATCAGAACTCACATTGAGAAGTAATTTTGGACAGTCACAGTACTTTTATTTATCTTGATAGTGGGTGAATTTTCTATTGCAGTTACCCCACTCGACCTCAGTAACTTCCGTTGAGGAAACTGTGAAGTAAACATGCTCAGTGTTGAATGGAGTGAGTTGTGGAGTTGGATTCATATCACTCACTACTGCCAGGGTCAAGGAAACATTCCACCTGCTTTATCATTCTTGGACAGTTGCTTGCCTGTCCTGTACTAAATGCAGGACCTGTGTTGGGCATATTGAGCATGGTTGGCAGATGGTGTGGACTTGATGGGTCAAATGGTCTTTTCTCACAATGCTGTGTTATTTGAGTGTTAGCAGGCTTTTTGACTGTGGAAGCCATCACAATTGATTTATACCCTTGTAAACTTTCCAACAGTGGCCTGTGATCAGGAGTAGGAATCCTGATTGATTCAATTTCCCTACGCAGGTCAATTGTTGTTCCCTACTGTCAACCCACCCAAGATCTATTAAATCTGCACAGTCTTGAAACTTGTACCTTGATTTTGCACCGAGTTGGCTTGTACAATAGACTCCCCTCAAACTTCTGAGATGTGTTTGTCTGATAAAATCCCTTTCCCCAACTCTGGGCTCTTGAGCATTCCCCGCTCCCTTCGCTCCACCATTAGCAGTTGTGCCTTCAGCTGCCTGGGCTCTAATCTCTGGAATTCCCTCCCTAAACCTCTCCATCTCTTTCTCCTTTAAGATGCTCCTCAAACCAACCTCTTTGGCAACACTTTTAGCTACCTCTTCCTGACATCTTCCTTGACTCTGTGTCAATTTTTGTTTGATTATGTGCCTGTGAAGGGCCTTGGTATATATTACTATGTTAACGGCAATATATAAATGCAGGTTGTTGCTGTAGGATCCCCTAGGATGGCCGTGTCTGTAGTGAAAACTGTAATAAATTATAACTTCACTCAGATCTGGCCTGCCGTCCAGGTAGTATCATTATTTTTTGATGTAAACGGCCATGTTGTGAAAATTATTGTACAGTGTGGTGAACATTAACTATAGGCGAGCATTTCAAAAGCATCAGCCCTTAATGTTCTCATTCATTTGATGCAATTTCCAGGAACTCAGTGTTGACGGGGTGTTGTTCTGCTTTGTGAGTAATAAGCACAGTGAGATTGCTCTTTCAGGGCAATCTGGGATAGTTGGAGGAATCGTGTTTGAAAACTGAGAGAGAGAAAAGGATTTTGTCTGGCGTGTGTTGTTATTGAAAGCTCCTCAGACTGGAGAGCAAATTAAGGACACGAGGCAGGAGAAAGTGAGCAGAACTTGTTTCCAGAGCTGTATATAAAATGCAGATGAGCTGCTCAAGATTTTTGATTTATATTGGTGGTAAGGTAAACCTAATGATAGTGTCCACATACTGCTAGGGTTTAACAGTGTTGTTGACGCTACTTCTATATGATTCAAACAGTTGGAATCTGTGAGCACATCCATTCAATGTCCTACGCCATGTAATACCTGAGAGGCCCTATCCTTCCCCATCCTGTGTTGTCAGAGGCAGCTAAGAAATAGTTACAGGGTATGACTAACCTTCTGGACTCACGAGTCGGGTGATGGTGGTCTTGTGCCCCATTTCAGAGACACAAGCACAAAATCTTTCAAATGAGAAGCTAAACCGAGACCCAGTCTGCTCAATTTGAATTAAATCAAATTAACTTTGAAGAAGAGCAGGGGAGTTCTCCCCAGTGTTCTGGCTAATATTTATCCCTCAACCAACATCAATAAAAACAGATCATTATCTCATGGCTGTTTGTGGGATCTTGCTGTGCACAAATTGGCTGCCTCAATTCCTACATTACAACAATGACTACACTTCAAAGCTACATCATCGGCTGCAAAGCGCTTTGGGATGTCCTGTGGTTGTGAAAGGTGCTATAGCAATGCAAGCCCTTCTTTCTTTGACTGCAAAAGTAGGGAGGGGAATTGGAGGTTGAGTCAGTGCTGGGCTCCCCATGTGGAGCTTTAAAATTCTCCTTGGGTTTTGGCACAAAATGTGCAGTAGTGATTCGTCAGCATGTTCAACACTTCGCTTGATTTGGAAAAGAAAGCAAGAAAAACATTTTTAAATAAAGCCTTAAATAAGATTCTTAATTCATTTTTGAATTTTAAAATCTCACCCTTGACACAGGCAGAGGTGAGTGATGCAATGGCTCTAGGAATGCTCGTATCCAGCGTGACAGAGAGACAGAAATTCACAGGCTAGAATCTCCACAGGGTGGGGTGGGCAATTGGTGGAGACCCCTGAGCAACGGCTCAAATGATTAAAAATGGCCACCCTCGTCATTTCTAGGGGTGTGGGGTGGGGGTGGGGTTTGGGGGGGGAGGGGGTTGGGAAAATCTCCTGCAGACAATTGTGTTGCTTCAAGTTGCAAATACAGCAAAGAAATCACCTCAAACCGAAAGAACAGACAATCCAACAGGAGCAACAGACATCTTTATTGATTTCAGAAAGTCACCACTCCCTCATGTTTCCCCCACCCTTTCTCCCCTCCCCCCATCTCTCCCCACCCCCGTTTCTTGACCCTCCCTCCACTGCACAGGCAGCAAATTGGGGTCATAGGATATTTTTGGCTGTCTAAACAGTGGCATGCCAACCCAGGGCATGGATACTGAGGTTGGCCCAGAATTGGTCCTCAGGTTTGATTGACATATTTTGCAGGATGTGATGGTGCCTGTGACATCTCCACCAGCAGCTCATGAACTTTACTGAGGTGAATATCAGGCTGCTCGGTCTGGGAAAGGCCAGGGGGAGGGGGGATGTAGTTGGTAGCAGCAATAATAGAGAGGGGGCATTCACAAGGAGTGTGGAGGTGGGTGGTGGGATGGGGGGTGGGGGAGACATCCTGCTCCTCCTGGCTCCACAGGAAAAATTTGTTTTTGTTGTTTTGGCCCTTGTCCTGCTCCTCTCGTCATAAAACTGATCTCCCCAACCCCCGGCCTCTACCACCAAGGACAAGGGCAGCAGACGCATGAGAACACCAACACCTGCAAGTTCCCCTGCATGCGACACACCATCCTGACTTGGAACTATATCGCCGTTCCTTCACTGTCGCTGGGTCAAAATCTTGGAACTCCCTTCCTAACAGCACTGTGGCTGTACCCACACCCCAAGGACTGCAGTGGTTCAAGAAGGCAGCTCACCACCACCTTCTCAAGGGCCATTAGGGATGGACAATAATTGCTGGCCTAGCCAGCGATGCCCACATCCTGTGAATTAATGAAAAAAAATCCTATTTCTCTCATCTCAAAGTCCAATGAAGTCAGCAGTGACCCGAGCACATGTGCAGATTGGACATAGGCTGCACTCACAGCTTAATTTACCAGCCCTACATCCTTTAATACCTGTAAATAACAAGCTAAATGTGTTTCAATTTCTACCACTCTGCCAACTCACCTATACATCTAACAGTTCCAGATGATTGGCTGATGCCTTCGCTAAATATATAACTCATATTTGTTAAAAGGAAACACCAGAAATGAAATCAGAAAACATTTTGGAAATGCACAGCAGGCCAGGATGGAATGTAGAAGATTAAAAAGAGCTTATCATTTTGGATTCTCATTGAGATGCTGGCCCAAAGCGCTCTACATCTCCAGAATATTCTGCTTGGTTTTAGATTGGTTTGGTTGACTGGTTGTTGCTCAGGACTATTATGACTAACTGGATATTACCCAGTGTTCTTGTGCATTCCATGCAAAATGCGAAAGAAATTCTATTGCAAGTTAAAATTAGCACTGGGATATTTCCTTATAGTATTGTATAGCTATATTACGAATTGAACACTAGGAAACTAAGTGCAGTTGTTATGTTGAACCATCTTTTGTACAGTGGGACGGAACCAACAGTATATTGTAAGGAAGCTTTTATTGTATTTAATTGACACAGATTAACTTTTCTATAAAAAAACACTCCATTTTCTGCATCTTTATTCAACCTTAACTTATACATTCCATTCTGAACCCTCAAGTCACCCTAAACCAAAGGATTGACTCACATACTTTGTTTTCAATATTCTTTATACCTTATCCCATATATCATAGAATGATGCAGCACAGAAGGAGGCCATTCAGCCCACTGTGCCTCTGCTGGCTCTTTGAAAGAGCTATCCAATTAGTCCCACTCTCCTGCTCTCTCCCCGTGGCCCTGATGTTTTTTTTTTTCCTTTTCAAGTATATATCCAATTTTCTTTTGAAAGTTACTATTGAATCTGCTTGCACCGCACTCTCAGACAGTGCATTCCAGATCATAGCAACTCTGCGTAAAACAATTCTCATCACCTCTCTGGTTGTATTGCTAATTATCTGGTTCTTACTTCTGTGTCCTCTGGTTACCCATCCTCCTGCCAGTGGAAACAGTTTCTCCTTATTTACTCTATCAAAACCCTTCATTATTTTGAACAACTCTATTAAATCCCCCCTTAATCTTGGAGGTACACAATCTACAACCAACATATTTGTGAACAGCAATATCCCATCTTCTCTAATCTCGCCATGTAACTGAAGTTACGTTCAAAAAGATGGGATATTGCTGTTCAGAAATACGCATGTTGGTTGTAGATTGTGTACCTCCATGATTTCACTGTTCAGGTACTAAACTTTACTCTTCCTCCTGTCATGTTAATATTATCTACCCATCTCTCCCTCATTCTCCTGAAAATGCTAACCCTTGCAAGCTGATCGTTTGTACTTTGCTAAAGTGCCCAGCTTTCATGAGCCAAGACAGTGAGTGTCAATGGGCTATTTAACAATTGAGGCATCACAGAGAAGTGTTGGCCTTACCTCAATGTGTGGTGCTCTTGCCTATGAGTCATGAGTTTAAATCCCACTCCAGACACTTGAGCACAAAATTCAGGCTGGCACTCCCAGTGCAGTACTGAGGGAGTGCAGCACTGTCGGAAGCTCAGTACTGAGGGAGTGCTGCACTGTCTGAGGGGCAGTACTAAGGGTGTTCTGCACCATCAGAGGGATAGTACTGAAGGAGTGATGCACTGTCGGAGGGCCAGCACTGAGGGAGTGATGCACTGTCGGAGGGTCAGTACTGAGGGATTGCTGCACTGTCTGAGGGGCAGTGCTGAAGGATTGCTGCACCATCGGAAGGATAGTACTGAGGGAGTTCTGCACCATCAGAGGGACAGTACTGAAGGAGTGCTGCACTGTTGAAGGTGCTGTCTCACAGAGGAGACGTTAAACTGATGCTCCATCTGCCCTGTCACGTGGGTGTAAAAGATCCCATGGCTGCTATTCAAAGATGAATGGGGAGGGTGTCCTGGCCAACCTTTATCCTCAGTCAACATCACTAAAACAGATCAGCTGCTCATTATTAAATTGCTGTTTGTGGGAGTTTGCTATCCACAAATTGGCTGCTGATTTTCCCTATATTCCAACAGTGACTACATTTCAAAAGAATTATATTGGCTGTAAAGTGCTTGGGGGCATCCCGAAGCTGTGAAAGGTGCTATATAAATGCAAGTTCTTTCTTTTTAAACAGGACGCTTTCCTCACCCAACATCCGCATCGTGTGTTTCTACTGGAGGACGCTGTGACCAATGGTAGTATTGCTACAGGTGCCTCGATTGAGTTAACTAACAAAGTGTGGACTAGGGATCGATCTGGGACTTTCAAGATCCATATCCCTTGACATTGTGCTTATCCATTGAGGCATTAAACAGATTTCATTGGCTCAGAACCATCCTCTCTCAAATTCATCAGTAATGGCCCTTTTCAATGCATGGTACATTGGAATGAATTATTTTAACCATTTGTAGCCCACGTTGATTCAAAAAACCTAAACATCTGGATTTTCCTCCCCTTCCTCTCCTCCTCCCCCTTCACCCCGCACCAAATGCTACAGGATAGCAGGGCAAACGGTAGTGAAATGAGGCTATGAGATCTAACACCTCCTTCCCGCTCCAACCCGGATTTTGGAATGGGAAAGTCTTTGGCCATGAGCCCTTCAACTTCTTCTAAATGGACCTTGCAAACTGAGAATCATAGAATCATACAGCACAGGAGGAGGCCATTCAACCCATCATGCCTGAGCTGGCTCTTTGGAAGAGTTATCCAATTAGTCCCACTCCCCGGCTCTTTCCCCATAGTCCTGAAATTATTTTCTTTTCACATATTTATACAATGCCCTTTTGAATGTTGATGATGCTGCCACCACCCTTTCAGGCAGTGCATTCCAGATCATAACAACTCACTGTGTCAAAAGATATTTTCCTTATGACACCTTTGCCAATTATCTTAAATCTGTGTCCTCTGGTTACCGACCCTCGTGCCACTGGAAACAGTTTCTCCTTATTTACTCTAACAAAACCTTTCATGATTTTAAACATCTTTATAAAATCTTCCCCCTTAACTTTCTCTGCTCTAAGGAGAGAAATCCCAGCTTCCCCAGTCTTTCCACATAACTTAACTCCCACATTCCTTTTATCTAGTGCCCAAGTACTGCCAGTTTGCCCAGTAGCTTATCAATAAACATAGCACTGAGTGCAGTACTGAGCTGTATGGGTGTGGGCACAATCCCCGACATGTGCTTGAGGACATTAATCACAAAATTTCAGAATGGTTACAGCACAGGAGACCTAGACTTTGCACCTTGCAGTATGAGCATTCGATTGCATAACCTTTGACTGGAGGTGTTGACCTATACATTTTAAACCCTCCATTGGCATAGCAGAGGATATCTTATAACTGCTTTAAGTCTTTATATGTTAACTTCATAATCGGTGACATCTCAGCTCTGATTGTAGGAATGGGAAAAATGGCCACAGTACCTGAGGCTAAGGCAGAGAGACAAGGATACAGTAGTGTAATGGTTATTCAACTGGACTAACATGCGTGCGTTTAAATGCCACTGAAATAGTTTATAAATTTATATTTTGATTTTTTAGAAAAATGCTGGAAATAAGAATGAGGTATTTATGAAGTTGTCAGATTGATATAAGAAACCCAACTGGTTCACTAAATGTCCTTCGGGGAAGCAAACTACAGTCATTGTCAGGTCTGGTTTGCATGTCACTCCAGTCCCCACTCTAATATGGTTGACTCATAAGTTGCCTGCTGAGGTGGCCTAGCAAACTATTCAATTTGCAGGGCAACTAGGGATGGGCAATAAATGGCCGTCTTTCCCAGCAACATCCGCATCCTGAGAATGAATTTTTTAAAAATTAGCCAAAGCTGACATCAAGTAAGCAGGGCAGGCTCAGCGGTGATGCATCTCATGGTCGAGTAGACTGTTTAGTTCAGCACATGAGGAATGAACAACAACTTGCATTTATATAAAGCTTTTAACATAGTAAAATGTCCCAAGATGCTTCACAGGAGCGTCAACAAACAAAATTTGACATCAAACCACGTAAGGAGCTATTAAGACTGGGAGCCAAAAGTTTGGTCAAAGAGGTAGATTTCAAAGAGCATCTTACATGAAGGAGAGAAAGGTAAAGAGGCTGAAAGGTTTAGGGAGGGAATTCCAGAGCGTCGGGCTCAGGCAGCTAAAGGCAAGGCCGCCAATGGTGGAGTGATGAAAATCTGAGATCTAGAATTGGAAAGAGATCTCGGAGGGTTGTAGGAATGGAAGAAATTAAAGAGATAGGATGGGGGGTGAAGCAGCAAAGTGCCAGAAGGCAGACAGCACCAGTCAACCGAACTCTAGCAAGAGTCAACACCTTCAAGAACAGAGAGGAAATTCTGGGAGAAAATAATAAAATGTTAGCATTCCTGGCAGACTGGCCGTGCCACTAAGAGCAGCCTGCCAGCTCCATGGAGCTAATCAGCACAACAATCAGGCTAAAAAGGCTCAACCCACTCATTCTGCCATCAATATGTGGTCGGCTGCATTTTATTTCAATGCAACACACTTTGCCAAGTGAAGCCATCGAAGATTCTCTGTGCGCCTGAAATTAACAGAGTGACCGATCGATTCACTTTCCTAAGCAATTGGCATTTCTGTTGAAGTATAAACAGAAATGGAGCCATCACGTGTAGGGTTGTGGTAGCAGTTATTGACGTGAAGCCTAGCAACCCATACTTCATGAGTTCATATCCGCCCCCCCCCCCCCCCCCCCCACCCACTTGCACTTTGTGAAATTGAATTTAATAAATCTACTCATTTATGAGTCACCACTCGGAAAATGACCTTGAAAAGTTGGTTAAAAGAAAACGGTTCACCTTCACGGAAGGGAAGCTGTAACCACTCCCCACCCCATCCCACACCCCCAACTCCCCCCTCACAACTCGGTCCAGCCTGAATGTGACTCCCATCCCACACTGACTTGGATGAAAAGTTAAATTGGGCATTGCATAAAAGTAGATGCCTGATTCAACTGCAATAGTTTCCTACCTGGTTGTAGTAGGATGAATAATTCCAGCCCACAGCCCACCCCTATATGATTCACTCTTAAAACCCTTTGAAATAACCCAGCAAGCCTCTCAGTTATAAAAGAAAGCTCACACCCTACAGCCCCTCCTCAGAAAGTAGGTGTGGCTAATCCCGGGTGTAAATGCAAAGAAAGGATCTATTTGGGCCCTGATCCTCCTAAATCATTCATCACTGATAGTTTAGTGAAGAAAGCTCACTGTCTCAGCCTCTGATGCAGACCCTTGTGATAGGAAACTCTCTCTGTGGATCTGAGATTTATAATCAAGCCCTTTGTCAGAAAGCTGTTGCAGGCTTGGAAAAGATAAAATGCGGGGCTGTGATGATGTGTTGACTCATCAAGCTGCTGTGCCTGCACAAGAGAAAAAGGAAGCTAATTACTGGAGATTTCATTTGCACTAATGTATTTTAGCTTCTCTGTGCTGGCCAATTTCTGATGTAGATATTTAATGGTTCAGGGTTGGGGGTGGGGGGGAAGTGCTGAGCATGTAAAGTTTGTAAGGAGTGTGTGTATGAGATAGGGATTGCAAAACACTCACTGCAGCAGCAAGAGACAAAACCTTGTACAAATGTAATTAGATGCAGATGTTTTCTATTCGATGTAAACAATTTGCTGTGTACACATTTTGGAAAGGATATGGCCTGGATAACCATGACACTTTTATATTTTTATCAATAAAGGAGACGCATTCTGCCCGTGTCCCTGTTTCTTTTGTTACCAGGTCAGTACAATAGCAATCAAGTTGCTGCAAGTTAAAGGTAAACCAAGGGTTCAATTATTTAACTCAGTAACTCAGTGTGGTTAGTGAGTTGCACAGACAGCTGAGCACAGCTTGGGCGGAGGCAGATACAGCAAGTGATTAGGATGGCAAATAGGTGTTGGCCTTTATTGCGAGGGGAATAGAATATTAAAGTGGGAAAGTTTTGCTACAGCTGTACAGGGCCTTATTGAGACCACATCTGGAGTACTGTGCACAGTTTTGGTCTCCTTACTTAAGAAAGGATATAATTTAATTGGAACCAGTTCAGGGAAGGTTCACTCGACTGATTCCTGGGGCAAAAGGGTTATCTTATGAGGAAAGGTTGAGCAGGTTGGGCCTCTACTCATTGGGGTTTAGAAGAATGAGAGGTGATCTTATTGAAACATGTAGGATCCTGAGGGGACTTGATAGGGTAGATGTCCTTTAGGGAAGGAAATCTGCTGTCCTTACCTGGTCTGGCCTACATGTGACTCCAGACCCACAGCAATGTGGTTGACTCTTAACTGTCCTCTGAAATGACCTAGCAAGCCACTCAGTTGTACCTAACCGCTACGAAGTCAATAAAAAAGAATGAAACCGGACGGACCACCCGGCATCGACCTAGGCACCGGAAACGACAACGGCAAACCCAGCCCCATCGACCCTGCAAAGTCCTCCTTACTAACATCTGGGGGCTTGTACCAAAGTTGGGAGAGCTGTCCCACAGACTAGTCAAGCAACAGCCTGACATAGTCATACTCACGGAATCACACCTTACAGACAATGTCCCAGACACTGCCATCACCATCCCCGGGTATGTCCTGTCCCACCGGCAGGACAGACCCACCAGAGGTGGCGGCACAGTGGTATACAGTAGGGAGGGAGTTGCCCTGGGAGCCCTCAACATCAACTCTGGACCCCATGAAGTCTCATGGCATCAAATCAAACATGGACAAGGAAACCTCCTGCTGATTACCACCTACCGCCCTCCCTCAGCTGATGAGTCAGTACTCCTCCATGTTGAACAGCACTTGGAGGAAGCACTGACGATGGCAAGGGCACAAAATGTACTCTGGATGGGGGAATTCAATGTCCATCACCAAGAGTGGCTCGGTAGTACCCTTACTGACCGAGCTGGCCAAGTCCTAAAGGACATATCTGCTAGACTGGGTATGCAGCAGGTGGTGAGGGAACCAACAAGAGGGGAAAACATACTTGACCTCGTCCTCATCAATCTGCCTGCCGCAGATGCATCTGTCCATGACAGTATTGGTAAAGTCCCGTCTTCACATTGAGGATACCATCCATCATGTTGTGTGGCACTATCACCATGCTAAATGGGATAGATTTTGAACAGATCTAGCAATGCAAAACTGGGCATCCATGAGTCTCTGTGGGCCATCAGCAGCAGCAGAATTTTACTCATCCACAATCTGTAACCTCATGGCCCGGCATATCCCCCACTCTACCATTACCATCAAGCCAGGACACCAACCCTGGTTCAATGAAGAGTGCAGGAGGTCATGCCAGGAGCAGCACCAGGCATACCTCAAAATGAGGTATCAACCTGGTGAAGCTACAACACAGGACGATCTGCGTGCCAAACTGCGTAAGCAGCATGCAATAGACAGAGCTAAGCGATCCCATAACCAACAGATCAGATCAGAGTTCCGAAGAAGGGTCACTGACCCGAAACGTTAACTCTGCTCCTCTTTTCACAGATGCTGCCAGACCTGCTGAGTGGTTCCAGCATTTCTTGTTTTTATTTCAGATTTCCAGCATCCGCAGTATTTTGCTTTTAGATCAGATCAAAGCTCTGCAGTCCTGCCACATCCAGCCGTGAA